>NW_026596046.1:22312448-22381355 GCF_907164565.1 Psammomys obesus
CCTGCTGCGCCGCCCGCCGCTTCCGGCTCCCGGGCCGCCCGGAGGCTGCGCCCTCCGCGGCCCGCGCTCCTCACCTGGCGGCGGCCCCCTCCGCCGGACGCGCTGCCGCCGCCGCCGCCTGTCGCCGCCGCTGAGTGAGGACAGGTGAGGCTGCCGAACCCCCCACTCGCTCCCGGCCCGCCGCCGCCGCCGCCGGCCCTCCGTCCGCTGTTTATTAAACTTTTCTGTTTGGCTGCTCGGCCTGTGACGCGGCCTCCGGGGAGCGCTCGCGATTGGCTCGCCACGCGCGCTGACGCGGCAGTCCCAGCCCGCTGCCTAATTATGACCGGCCCGGGCGGGGCCGCGAGCTGGAGGCGGGGTGGGGGCGGGGCCGGAGCGCGGAGAGCGCGGCTATTGGTCGAGCCGTCGGAGGGGGCGTGGCACGGAGGCGCTGCTTTTCCCTCGGCCACGCCCCTTGCCTCCTGGAGGTCTGCGGGATAGGCTCTGGCTTCCTCTGTTGTCGCCGCAGGGGCGGAAGGGTCCGGTGCAGGCTTGGTGGGTCTGATGACGTAGCTCCGGTCTCTGCGGCCTCTCAGGTAGCGGCTGGTCTTGTGTGGAGCCGGTGTTCCACCTGCTTAGTGTGTGAGGCGGTCTTGAGGTTTTATTGCCCAGGCCCCTAGGAGACCTGATGGGCCAGGGTCTGAACTTTGCCCTTCGCTGAGCCAGGATTTACCGAGAGCGAGCGCTTGTGTAATGCGCGCACACGCGCCGTGCCTCGCGGAGCCCTCCCTGTACTTTCTCGCGGAAGCGTGGATTCCGGTCATCGCTGCCTCTGCACAGGTCGTGCGGGGTGTCGCGGAGGATGGGGCCCTGAGGGTAGGGGTCAAGCATAGTGTGGAGGGTGGGCTTCCTGAGATTACCCAACCCAAACAGGAGCGCCAAGGTCCCTCTCTTGGTTTGAAATTCCGTTATGGGTTTGCGCGTTTATGTTGGTGTTTATTTTGGTCACTATTCCCTTACCTATTTGCGTGAAGTTTCTGCCCTACTTTTACAGTAAGTAGGCGTTGATGTTTGCAGGATTGGGAGACAGCTGACCATGTGTGGTTTGGGCTGCTTTCTGTGGTCCTGTGGAATAAGGAGGGGATAGTTAGAAGGACACGGAGGTCAGGAAGAATTCTTTGAGGAAGAGGTGGCATTTGGAAAATTCTGACGACTTCTCGAAAATGAAAGGATGCGTTCCTGAAGAGTCCTTGGAAGAAACACACAGTGCTCTTGTGAGGTGACAAGTTTCTGGGGCAGGGCATTCTAAAATAAACCGCTAAAGCTAAGTGTTACCAGCCACAGTAGCCCAGGCCTTTATAATTCCAGCATTGGGAGGGAAAGGCAATATCTCTACGAGTTCGAGGTCAGCCTGCTGTACTTAAAAGTTCCAAGCCAGCCAGGGCTGCTTAGTGAAACCCAGTCCCAAATAAATATAAATAAAGCTAAGTACTATGTAAAATCAGAGCAGAGCAGAAGGCCCCCATTCAGTGCCTAAGGGTGTTCTAAGAGTGTTTTGAGAAGCATTAAGCTTACATTCAAATTTATATTTAGGGCTGGAGCAATGGCTCAGCAGTTAAGAGCACTTACTGCTCTTGCACAGGACCTAGGTTGGGTTCCCAGCATCCACACATTGGCTCCCAACTATCAGAGCACTCACACACTTGAAAACAAATACTTAAAGCCAGATGTGGAGACTCATGCCTTTAATCCCAGCACTAGGGAGGCAGAAGCAGGGGCATCTGTGTTCAAGGCCATTTGACATAGTGGGTTCCCAAACACGGCAACAACGCGCGCGCGCGCACACACACACACACACACACACACACACACACACACACTTAGAAATAGTGGGATAACCCACTAAGAGAATCTTGCCCAAACAGATGATCTTTAATGGTGGAGACAAGGCTCTAAGGTAGACTGGGGCCTGTTTTAGGTCAATTATGACAAGCCTAAACGGTCAAAGTGAGTAATTACTTTTAATGAGAAATGAAAACTTTTTATTTTTAGAACTGAGAAGGGAAAGAAAGGAAAGGGTAGATCCTAATAGCTGAAAGATGCTGCAAGTGGCAGGAGACATTTTGCAGCCTGGAATTCTTTTAGGGCTCACTAGTTTCTGGCCATTGGGTAGAAAAATTATATGAGAAGAGTGTAGAATTTTGTCTGGGGTTTAAATTGTTGCTCAGGCACTTTTTGACTTACAACATTGAGCCATATCTAATCCTTTTCAGTACTCAGTTTTCTGAAGGAAGCAAAGATTTCCCACCTTTATAGAGTTAATTCTAATGGAGAAGGAAGTAAACCTAATAGCAAACATCTGTATGTGGTGAATTGTAAGATGATGGGTGACCTAGATGGAGAAGGTAGCCATCTAAATGGAGGCTTGACAGCTAAGGCACCAAGACAGGCCCAAATAGGAAGAGGAAGTTTAAACAAAATTATAAGTGATGAGAGTGTCCTGGCAAGGATTCCAGTGTTACAGAGTTGATAAGCACCATTCTCAAGCCAGGAACATCAAAAAGCCTTATATTAGTGGGTCCTGTGATCTGGGAAGATGAGGAAGTTGTGAATCAGGTGGACCTGGGAGGTATTGTATATGCTGTGGCTCTTACTGTAAGTTAAATGGGCCAGCACAGGATTTTTAACAGAAACATAACATGGAACACCTTAACTTTTAAAGGACAATTCTATGTTGAGAGTAGTCCCAAAAACACATCAACGTTATGAGCAAGAACCTCTGTATGGAAGGTTGTCTGACTCCATGTAAATGGTGACTTAAGCTGGGTGGCAACAAGGATGGCCACTGGAAGAAACGAAATTCTAGATATATTTTCAAGGTAGAGCCAACAGTTTCCTTATAGGATGGTACATTTTCACTCTACCTGGAATGTGGAGTGAAGGAGAAATGAATCAAGTAAATCTGAGTTTTGGCTTGTGCAGTTGAGAAGTAGGTAGAGCAACAGAGAAGTCTTGCTATATTTTTTTTCCATAAATTGCATTCAGGATTACTGTAACCAAGTACCAGGGTAAGATCTATAGTTGGATATTTCATACTCAGGTTTACAGAAGAGTCAGAGAGATTCTTAAGTCATAATGCAGTAGTCAAATAAGTCATAATGTTAAGCCATGAGAGTGATAAAGAAAAGTGACTGTGGAGAAAAGCAAGAGGTAAGCCCTGGGCTTGGGTTTGAGAATTCACAGACAAGGGCAGAAAAAAGGTGAACACAAAGGAGAAAATAGTGAGTTAAACCATTAAGAGCACTAGCTCATTCAAGTACAGTTGGCCTAGCTGTTGGGTTTAGCAACATGGAGGCAGCATTAGGGTATATAGTTTAGTGCAAACAGAACCTGGTTGGGGTGGTAATAAAACCTTGTTAGGGTTGGAGGGATTTGATATGCTAGTGTCTACAAAAGACCTTCTTTAATTGGAAATGATGTGAGAAAAACATTTTTAATTATTAAAGCTAAATTTATGTACTTATTATGTGTGAAGATCAGAAAAGCAACTTGCTGGAATTGGTTCTCTTCTTCCACCATGTTGGTCCTGAGACTCAAACTGGCTTGGCAGCAAGGGCCTTTTTCTGATGAGCCTTCTCTCCTCTCTCTGGGCACATTTTTAGGGTTTTGTTTTGTTTTGTTTTTAATCTTAAGTGTGTTTTCATTCCAGGACTTGTCAGGCTGGTAATTGAATTGACACTGACATCTAATACAGTTGTTATCGTGCGTATTTGTTATAAATTTCCAGAGACTGACTTTATATGACCATTCCAAATCTATTCTGAGACACTGAGCAATTACAGACTATGTAATTGTAACCACTGCTCCTTGTTGGGAGGGTTAAAAAAGACTGAATTATCCTTCTCCTGTGATGGTTGCATGACATGTGGCTTTCTTCCAACCTGTCATGGATGCTGAGATCCAACAATAGGAAGAGCACGCTCCTCTATGATTTGCACATAGAAAAGGAGACAGAAGTAGTGAGCAGTATAGATATACAACATAAAATCCTGACATACTAATAAACAACATCCCTGTAGCACCAAGCCCATGGTCAGTGCCCAGCTCACAACAGCCTCTTTCCATTATCCTTTCCTGCCCGTCGTCTTTCCAGGTCCAGAACAGTGCTCAGTATGTTCTCATCACAGCTGTTCCATTATCCACGTCTCAGTTTTCCTCCGCCTCCTGTTGTCCAAACTTTACCTCAATGGTGACAAATATTAATGTTAGAAACTCACCCTTTTTCATTTTAACTATTTTATTGAGATTCAATGCATATACAGTTCACTAGCTTAAAAGATATCATCTATCACTTTTTGACCCATTCATAATTGTATATCACCACAATCAATTTAGAAAGAGTCTATAACACACATACACACACACACTAACACAATCCCATGCACACACCCTCGTGCAACCAAAAAGAGAAATTGTGTGCCTGTTAGGAGTCATTTCTTATTATGATCTAAAGATAAAATATCCCCCCAAAGGCTCATAAACTGAGACCTAGGTCCCCATCTAGTAACTGTTTTGGGAGGTTCTGGAATCTTTAGGTGAAGGGACCCAGCTGGAAGAGGTAGGAGGTCCCTGAGGGTCCCATGCCCTCTATTCCCCTTCATGTGGTTCTCTGTTTTGTGTCCACACTAAGGTTGAAGCTCCTCCGTATGTTCCCACCACCACATAATTTGGTTCTAGTTCACAGGGTCCGGACATCAGGAACTGAGCCGTCAGAAACTATGACTCAAATTAAGTTCTTTTTTTTTTTCTTAAGCTCTTTATGTCATGTGTTTTGACCATAACAACTAAAAGTAATACAATCTTCTTTCTTTCCAAATATTTCCCACATTCCATCCCTAGGCAACTACTAAACTACTTTCTGTCATTACATGTTTGCTTTTCTGGATATTTCAGAAACAAAGAATCATAACATATGTAGCTGCTTTCATCCATGATGTTTACAAGGTCCATTCATGCTTTACATCAGTATTGAATGTCCTTCTTAGTGCTGAGTAATATTCCATTGCATTGATATCCCATGTTTTATTTATCCATTAGTTAGTATATGGACATTTGAATTGCTTTTTTCCATTTTGGGATCAAAATAAATAGTGTTATTTCAAATATTCATGTCTAAGTTTTAATGGGAACATATATATAGCATATCCTCCTTCTCTTTCTCTTTGAGACAGGGTTTCTCTGTTGTAGTCCTGGCTGTCCTGGAACTTGCTCTGTAGACCAGGCTGGCCTCAGACTCAGAGATCTACCTGTCTCTGCTTCCAATTTACCACTACTATGTCACTAGGGGTTAGGGATCTGTTTTAATTGCTTATCTGATCTTAATTTAATTTTGGTAAGTGATGTATGTCTAGAAAATTATCCATTTCTTTTATATTTCCCAATTTGGTGGAATATAGGTATGTCCATATGATTCTCTGGATTTCCTCAGTGTCGTTATGTCCCTCTTTTCATTTTTTATTTTGCTAATTTGGATATTCTCTGTCCACCTTTTAGTTAACTAAGATAAGGGTTTGTCAATCTTGATGATTTTTCTTAAAGAACCAACTCTGTTTTATTCTTTGTATTTTGTTTGTTTCTATTTTATTGATTTGAGCCCTGAGTTTGAGTATTTCTTGCCAGCTGGGTGCGTAATTCTTGCTAACTGAGTGTGGTGGCTTGCTCTATAATGTCAGTTAACCCCAGCATTTCTCTGTTTAGTGTTTGATGGATGACCTGTCTACTGGCGAGAGTGGAATATTGAAGTCACCTGCTACCACTGTGTGATGGTTACTATGTATGTTATTTAAGCATTTCTCTTAAAAAAATGGGTACCCTTGTGTTTCACATGCCTAGATGTTAAGAATTCCAATTCTCGAGTGTTACACTGCCTACCTAGAATTGTTTACATGTGTGTCTAATATTCATTGCCCTTTGCTTTGCCTTAAAAAAAAAAAAAAAAAAGAATAATGATTCTCTTGGATTTTCCATTTGCGGAGTATGTAGTGTCCTTTCCTCTCTCTTATGATTAGTTTTGGTTTGAAGTCTATTTTGTCAGATATTAAAATGGCTACCCCAGCTTGGTCCATTTGCTTGAAATGTATTTTTCCATTCTTTTACCCCGAGGTGACGTCTAACCTTGATGTTAAGGTATATTTCTTAGATGCAGCAGAAGAATACATCCTGTGTTTGCATCCAGTCTATTTTTTTAACTGGGGAACTGATATTGAGAGATATCAATAAACAGGATTTGTTGGCTCCTGGTTTTGTTTGTTGTTTTTTTGGTGTGCATGTGTATATGTGTATGTGTGTTTCTTCTCTTTTGATTTGCGGTCTGGGATTATTTATTCACTGTATTTTCTTGGGTGTGGTTGGCCTCTTTAGATTGGAGTTCTTCAAGTGCCTTCTGTATGGATGGCTGGATTTGTAGATAGGTATTGCTTAATTTTTTCATTATGAAATGTCTTATTTTCTTCATATACTATGATTGAAAACTTTGCTAGGCATAGTAGTCTGGGCTGGTGTCTGTGGTCTTTTAGACTCTATAGAATATCTGTTCCAGCCATCCTGGCTCTTTGGGTCTCTGTTGATAAGTCAGGTATAATTCTAATATATCTATTATATGTTACTTGTCTTTTTTTTTCTCACAGCTTTTAATAGTATTCTTTTGTTCTGTATGTTTAGTGTTTTGATTATTATATGCTGAGGAGACTTTCTTTTCTGGTCCATTCTATTTGTTGTTTTGTATGCTTCTTGTACTTGGATAGCCATCTCCTTAATTTAGGGTAGTAAAGCTTTCTTCTGTCATTTTGGTGAAAATATTTTCTGTGCCTTTGAACTGAGTATCTTCTCAATTCCTCTATTTTTTTTTTTTTTTAAGGAAAAATGAGGACACCTTGCTCTTAAGTGTGGTTGAGGACAAGGTTTATTGTAGATATGGGAGAGAAAATAGCCAGAAGCATCTGGAAGGGTCCAAACTAAACCTGGCCAGCAGACTGAATTAGGCCATGAGAGAAGAAAGAAGAGGGAGAGCAAGAGAGGAAGAAAAGAGAAAGGAGAGATTAGTGGGGATGTAAGAAATCAAGTGGCTAAGAGTGAGCCAAGAGACCAAGACAGCATGTAGCTAAAATAGCTGAGTTATATAGGAAAGAGAAGGGGGAGATGAAGCTCAGGCTCTGGAAAGGTCTAGGATAGGATGACTCTGTAACATTGTGCAATGTTGAGAGATGCTAGGAGGACCTGGAGACAGGCTCTCCTTTGATATGTTAAATAGACACCTCAGTTAGCCATTTCCCCGGGTTTCTTTGAGACCTGTTAATTCCTAGATTTAGTCCTTTCATAGTGTTGCATATTTCCTGGATGTTTTGTGCCTGGAGATTTTTAGATTTAACATTTTTTTTGCCTGAGGTATCCATTTTCTCTTATTATATCTTCAGTGACTTCCCCTTTCATATTCAAAAATTTTTCTCTTCTCTCTTTTTTTTGTTTTCTTTTTTTGTTGTTGTTTTGTTATTTTTTGTTTTTGTTTTTGAGACAAAGTCTCACTGTGTCCCTCTGGCTGTTCTGGAACTTTCTATGTAAAACAGGTTGGCCTCAAACTCAGAGATCCTCCTACCTCTGCCTCCTGAGTGCTGGGATTAAAGGCATGTACAACTATGCCTGGCCTCGAATTTCTAAATTTTTCTTCTCCAGCTTTCTCTCAGTTTGAGGTTTTTGTTTTGTTTTGATTAATTCTATTTCTACTTTCAGGTCTTGAAATGTTTTATTCATTTCCTTCTGTTTTGTTTGTATTTTCATAGATTTCTTTAAGGAGTTTTATTCATTTCCTGAAGAAGGAATTTGTGTTTATAAAGGTTATTGTCTCGTGCTGTATCGCAGTACTCAGGGCCTGCTGTGGTAGGGTTGTTGGGCTTTAGTGGAGACATATTATCCTGGTTGTTACTGTTTTATATGTGTATCTATATCTGTATGTCTATATATCTATATTTTTAATGCTGGCAGCTAAGCTTCTTGGTTTGGGATGGGTGTCATTTTAGGAGCTGATGTCTGATCTTGTCTTTGTTGGGCGAGTATTTTGATCCTTGGTTTTTGTTGCACTTTCTGATTCTTAGGATAGTGTGGTGGTTGTGTGTTGCTTGGTAGAAAATTCTTCCTGGATCATGATTGGTGTAGCCAGTGGGGATTCTGGGTACAATATGTTTCTAGGTGTTAGGAGTTGAGATTTAGGAATATGGATAGACAGGAGTTGGGTGGGGATGGGAGTGATTGAGGGGGGTGCACGGGAGAGAGGAAAGCAGTATTTCACCAGAATCTGCTTAGTACCCTAGGAATGGGGCCTGAGACTTAGGAGAGACATTAGCAGGTTGTCTGCTACAGAGCTGTGAATGAGCCTGGGGGATTGGGCTTGGATTAATGGAGGGAGAGATGAAGATCTGTAGTTAACATCATGCTTCCCTGGCTGGAATTGCCTGAGGATTCCTAGGGAATGATTATTGGAGGCGGGAGCTGGGATAAAGCAATGAGTCAAGGGGTGAAAGTTGGGAGGGAACTATCTACTGGAGAAAGGCAAGGGCAGAGCTGGGGACGAGACTGGAGGATTGGATTAGGAGGAGCTGAGGGAGAGGTAAAGGCTACCTGCTTCTCTTGGTAAGATTGTTTTTAACCATTTTAAGAACTACCAGGATGATTTCCATAAGGACCAAACTGTTACAAATCAGGCACACTCTGCCAGCCTGCCTTTCAGCAACTCATTGGGCTTACATCATCTGCCACCACCAATTGTGACACTTTCCTCTGTCCTTAGGAGTTGTGAAACAATAGGTGCCTCTAAAGGGCCCTGGCTCTATCTTTCCTGTTCATTCTCTCTGTCTCTGGTCTCCTCCCTGTCTGTCCCCTGTTTCCTTGTCTGTCTTTCTCTCTTTCTCATGCCCCACTCTGAGATGGTCTTTCCCTTATTACACTCCCCCAATAAATGTTCTTCATTAGCTCTGTTGGATAGTGTGACTTCTTAGCAGCACATTTTGACCCCCACCCACCAAGGGTACCTTCTGTTTTATCTTCACACAGACCCCTTTGCACTTTCAGCAAAACAGTTTCCATTTTCCCACGTGCTCACCAACACTTTCTGTAATCTTTTCTAGCCATCTTGGTGGGTATAAAGTGACAATCATACCATTGTAGCTTTGCTTCGCCTTTCTCTAGTGGATAATGATGTTGAGCATCTTTTCACATAGTTATGGACTACTTGTGTAACTCCCTTGAGGAAATGTCTTTTTAGATCTTGCCCTTTTAAAATTAGATTAGGTTGTTTTGTTTTAAGACAAGGCGTCTTGTCTTCCAGGCTGACCTTGTAAGCCAAGGATGATCTTGAACTTCTGATCCTGATCCTGGGATTATAAGCCTGTGCACTAATGCCCATTTTATATGATGCTGGGTGTCAAATTTAGGGCTTTGTATATGCTGGGTAAGTACGTTATCAATGGAGTTACAGCCCCAGTCCTCAAGGTAATGTTTTTGTTGTTATTGATTGTTAGAGCTTTTACATGTTCTGAACACAATTTCTTTTCAAAAATACATTTTCAAATTTCTTGCTAAATTTTGTGGGGTGTCTTTTACTTGCTTAATAGGATCATTTCAAGTTTTTAAACCTTCACTCATCCTTCTTAGATCCTTCATTGTCCAACATCCAGTTAGTCACAGATGAGCTAATTCTCCTTTAAAATGTCTCTGAAGTATACCCTTGCCACCACCACTCTGTAGAACCCCGTGTTATTTGCTCCTGTTTTCTATCCCCAACTCCCATACCTACTCAACTATTTCCTCCGCTCCTTCCACAAGGATATATAGAATCACAGCCTCGCAGGTCAAATCTCTGCTAGTCCTTAGATTGCTCCAGCAAGAATATCTAGGATTTCTACAGAAAGAAAAGCTTTTCTTACTTTTTTTGTAAACGTTAAATTCCACAGCCGCAGTCTGGGCACAGAAGGAGTCCTTCTGGAAGGTTGCAGATCTGTGTCTAGTAACCTCCCAAACCCCAAGGTATTTTTATTCTCAAAATAGCTTGAACCTAGGACAATGGCTCTGAACTAAGGATGGTTATGTCTCCATGAAACATTGGGCAATATATAGAAATAGTTTGAATTGGTTGGGGAAGGAAGGGTTCTGTCACCTAAGGTCAGAGGGAGATGGTGAAGCGTCTCACAGGATACTGGGCAACCCTCCCAACTCTCCCTCCCACTTCCAAAAAGGAATTACCTACCTGGAATCTCAGTCCTATACAGTCGAGAACACTTGACGTAACAAGGAGGCACACACTTCATTAGAGCCCTGCTAGTTAGATCATAACACAATCCAATGTCTACTGTTTTGCAGGATATACCCCAAACCCCATGGCTTAAAACAAGAATTAAAGCTCCCAGTGTGGTATGGGACTGTAATTCCAGAACTCAGGAAATGGAGGCAAGAGGATTGAAAGTTTGAGGCCAGCCTAAGTTATCTAGATAGACCCCATCTCAAAATAATAATAATAATAATAATAATAATAATAATAATAATAATAATAAACCACCCGAGGACTTACTGTATGGCATGATTCTGTGGGTGGATGAGGCACTTCTTTTGCTTGTTTTGCCTGGGCTGTCTGTAGTGCTTTGATGGCTTGTCCATCTGGATCTTTTTTTCCCATGTGATTTTTCTCAGCCTGGAGCTTTGGAGATACAAGGCCATGGGCTTAGTCTATGTTGAAAATCATTTAATGCCAGTTCTGCTGCATTCTGCAGATCAAAAGCACAAGACTAACCCAGATACAAGAGGCAGGGAGACGAACCCCTTCTTTTGAAGGCAGGAGCTCTGCAGAGTTGTGAGCATGTTAATCTACTCTGCTGATCTTCATGTTCATTTTTCAGGGTATGATCATTTCTAATGTAAATGGGGCCAGACTGGGAGGAGTGTGGCTAGAGCACCATCTCAGGCTGTGCTGGCCTTTAGAAAAGCCTCTCCTCACCTACCTTGCAATCTCGCTTCCTCTGATGCTTTTGGCCACAGGTCTCAAACTTCTGGTCTAGGTTCCCCTCATACTCTTAAAAATTATTGAGAACTGAAAACAACAACAACAATAAAACACTTTTATGGATGGCTATCAATTCTATTTCAATATTAACTAATTTAAAAGTAACAGTACCCTACTTATGTGTTCACATAGGAATGTTTTTAAGTAAAAATGACTGTAATTTTCTAAACTGTGTTAATAGAAAGAATGCCATTGTGTTGCATTGTGTATACCTCTTCTTTTAACATAAGACAGGGTGAATTTTTGTGTTGTTTTGGTCTTTCCAGACAGGGTTTCTCTGTGTAGCCCTGGCTATCTTGGAACTCTGTAAACCAGGTTGGCCTCCAACTCAGAGATCCACCTGCCTCTGCCTCCCAAGTGCTGGGATTAACGGCATGTACCACTACTGCCCAGCCAGCTTGATTCTTCTATTGATTTCTAATTAGTTTACTTTGAACTGTTATCTCTATTTGCTGCTCAGGCTGGTCTGGAATTACTGGGCTCTAGGAACCATCCTACTTCTTTCTACCCAGCACTTTTTGGTGTACTTTTCTTATGATATCACATACCATGTAGCCTGTAATTATCACTGAATAGGTGGAGATGAAAAGATGAAAAAAAATTACTTTGCACTGTAATGAAAATAACTAAACTTTTTGTTTTTCTTGAAATTGACTTCTCTGAAGTTAAAGAAATGGCTCCACCATTGATATCGCTGAGAGGTCCGAACTGACTCCATTTTAGGTCGGAGCCTTCATATTGAGCTTCAGTTTCTGTTTTCCAGAAAAGAAAACCAAACTTCTCAGAAACACTGCATAGAAAGGGCAGCCATGCCTGGCATGGTGGTGGTGCATGCCTTTAATCTTGGCATTTGGGAGGCAGAGGCAGAGGCGGATCTCTGTGAGTTTGAGGCTAGCCTGATCTACACAGTTCCAGGACAGCCAAAGCTACACAGAGGAACAAACAAACAAAGGAAACAACAACAACAAACAAATGAAAGAGAACAAAGGGCAGCCAATCAACACTTAGGATATCTGGCCTAAGGATATGGGACAAGGACTCTGACAACTCCCCAGAGGTCAGAACAATGAGAGGACTCCCTCTTAGCCCAGAGATATCCCCTAGCTCCTGGAAAAGCTTCCCTGTCCTGTTCCCCACTCACCTCCTCCCCCATCCTACCCAAAGGTTCTAGGTAAACCTGAGCCAATCAACTAAAAGTTTGACCATATGTGACTGAAAGGCCCAGATAATGTTGCTTAAAATGATCACACACCAAGCCCCTACCAATGAACTTCTGCTCCTTAGCCCCCCAATCAGAATAGAGATTAGCTCATGACACCTGAAAATCTCCAGTTCCCTTTGAAAGGCCTGCAAGCCTTTGTTTCAGGGTCACCACCGTTTTGGATGGATGGTCCACTTCTGCCTGCTGGCTGATTCTGCAGAATAAATGCTCTTTGCTTTTCATACTATTTGAATCTGGGGTCTTTTCTTCAGTGATTCTTGGACCCTCACAGCACTTATTGCTCTTCCAGAGGGCCTGGTTTGATACCCATCGTCTACATGGTGGCTCACAACTGTCCATAACTCCATGTCCAGGGGATCTGGTGCTCTCTTATGACCTCTAAGGGTACCAGGCAAGCACATGGTGCATAGGTATAATAAAAATAAAGTACTACACACATCAAATAAATATGTTTTTCCTTTTTTGTTAATTTATTCAATTTAAATCTCAATTATAGGCCACTCCCTCCTTTTCTTCCAGTCCCACTGTCTCTCCCCCATCTTCTCTCCCCTATTCCTCAGAACAGGGGGCCACCCCTACCCACACACCCCAGCTCATCTATTCACATGAGGACTGAGTTCCTCTTCCTCCCCTGTGGCCTAGGAGGGAAGTCCCATCAAGGGGAAGTGATCAAAATGCAGGTGTTGTAGTCTGTGTCAGAGATATCCCCCACTCCCCTAACGAGTGGGCCCACATGAAGCCAAAGATGCCCATCAGACTTATCTTCCTTGGGGTCTGTGCATTGTAGTACGTCTATCCTGTACTATATGACTAAAATCCACTTATAAGTGAGTATATACCATGTGTGTCCTTATGGGTCTGTTACCTCACCCAGCATGATCTTTTCTAGTTCCATCCATTTGCCAGCAAATTTCATGATTTCCTTGTTTTTAATGGCTGAGTAGTAATCTATTGTGTAAATGTACCATAGCTGCTTTATCCATTCCTATGTTGAGGGACATCTAGGTTATTTCCAATTTCCAGCTATTACGAATAAAGCTACTATGAACATGGTTGAACAAATGTCCTTGTTGTATGTATGTCAGGTGTATGCCCAGGAGTGGTATAGCTGTGTCTTGAGGTAGCACTATTCCTAATTTTCTAAGAAAGTACCAGATTAATTTCCAAAGTGATTGTACAAGTTTGTACTCCCACCAGCAATGGAGGAGGGTTCCCCTTTCTCTCACATCCTCACCAGCATGTATTGTCTCTTGAGTTTTTGATCTTAACCATTATGATGGGTAAGATAGAATCTCAGGGTCCTTTTGATTTGCATCTCCCTGGTAACCTAAGGATTTTGAACATTTCTTTAAGTGCTTCCCCACCATTTGAGTCTTCTTTGTTGAGAATTCTGTCTAGTTCTGTATCCCATGTTTTAATTGGATTATTTGGTTTATTGGTATTTAATTTCTTGAGTTCTTTATACATTTTGGATATTAGCCCTTTGTCAGAGCTGTTAAGTTCAATTGATAGTGTCCTTTGCTTTACAGAAGCTTTTCAGTTTCAAGAGGTCCCATTTATTAATTGTAGATCTTAGAGCCTGAGCTGTTGGTGTTCTGTTCAGAAACTTATCTCCTGTGCCAATGAGTGCAAGGCTCTTAACCACTTTCTCCTCTCCTCTAGCAGATTTAGTGTAACCGGTTTTATGTTTAAGTCTTTGATCCACTTGGACTTGAGTTTTGTGCAGGGTGATGAATATGGATCTATATATATTTTTCTACATGTAGGCATTCAGTTAGGCCAGTACCATTTGTTGAAGATACTGTATTTTTTTCTGTTGTATGGTTTTGGCTCCTTTGTCAAAAATCAAGTATCCATAGGTGTGTGGGTTCATTTCAACATCTTTGATTTGATTCCGTTGATCAACCAGCCTATTCCTATGTCAGTACCATGCAGTTTTTACTACTATTGCTCTGTAGTACAGCTAGCAATCAGGTATGGAGATAACTCCAAAAGTTCTACTGTTGTATAGGATTGTTTTAGCTATTCTGGGGTTTTGTCTTTCCATATGAAGTTTAGAATTGTTCTTTCAAGGTCTGTGAAAATTGTGTTGGCATGTTGATGGGGAATGCCTTTGGTAAAATGGCCATTTTTACTATGCTAATCCTATGAATCCATGAGCATGGAAGATCTTTCCATCTTTGGTATCTTCTTCAATTTCTTTCTTCAGAGACTTGATGTTTTTGTCATATAGGTCTTTGACTTCCTTGGTTACCCCTAGGTATTATTTGTGCCTATTGTGAAGGGTGTGGTTTCCCTAATTTCTTTTTCAGCCCATTTGTCATTTGTATACAGGAGGGGTACTAATTTTTTTTTTTTTTTAATCTTGTAGCTAGCCATTTTGCTGATGGAGTTTATCAGCTACAGTTCTTCTCTGGTGGAAATTTTGGGGTTGCTTATATATACTGTTATATCAACTGGAAATAGTAATACTTCAGCTCCTTCCTTTTTGATTTGTATCCTTTGATCTCCTTTAGTTGTCTTATTGCTCTAGCTAGAACTTCTAGTACTGTATTGAGATATGGAGAGAGTAGACAACCTTGTCTTATTACTGATTTCAGTGGGATTGCTTTGAGTTTCTCTCCATTTATTTTGATGTTGGCTATCAGCTTGCTGTATATAGCCTGTATTGTATATAGGTATGGGCCTTGAATCCCTGATCTCTTTAAGACTTTTATTATGATGGTGTGTTGGATTTTGTCAAAGGCTTTTTCTGCATCTAATTAGATGATCATACGATTTTTTTTCTTTCAGTTTGTTTATATGGTGGATTACATTGATGGATTCTTGTATGCTGAACCATTCCTGCATCCCTGGGATGAAGGCTACTTGATCATGGTGGATGATGAGTTTGATGTGTTCTTGAATTCTGTTTGCAAGTATCTTATTGAGTATTTTTGCATCAACGTTTATAAGGGAGATTGGCCTGAAATTCTCTTTCTCTGGTGGGTCTTTGTGAGGTTTAGATATGAGGGTGATGTGGCTTCATAGAATGAGTTTGGTAATGTTCCTTTTGTTTCTATTTTGTGGAATAGTTTGAGGAGTATTAGTGTTAGCTCTTCTTTGAAAGTCTGGTGGAATTCTGTACTAAAACATTCTGGCCCTGGACTTTTTTTGGTTGGGAGACTTTTGCTGGCTCTTTCTATTTCCTTAGGGTTTCTAGGGCTGTTTAAACTTTTTACCTGCTCTGATTTAACTTTAGTTGGTGAAAACTTATCAAGAAAATTGTCTATTTCCTTTAGATTTTCCACTTTTGTGGAATACAGACTTTTGAAGTAAGACCTAATGATTAAGTCAATAAATCTTAAAAAGAAAATAATATAGACTTCAGCCTCAGTTAACCTTTAAGAGCCGATTCTCATGCCTCTGCCTTCCAAGTTTAGAAATTAAGCATGAGCCAGCACACCCACCTAAGTTTGATCTTTCAAAGACCTCCCTCCCCTAAGGTATTCATCATTCACACTTTGAGGGTCACTGGTTTAAAATGTCATGTTGACATAGTGCTATGAAATAGTTAAAGGGTAGTATGCTTGAATAAGAAGCTAATATCTACCCTTTGCCACTTGTCATATTCTAGATGTTAATCCTTTTTATGACTTTACCTTTTTGTATCTACTTATTCTCGCTAAAGCCCTATGCTTCCCTCCAAACTCTCAAAGCCCATCTCCAATAACTCCACCACACTGGGAACACATGTTCAAGTATCTGAGCCTATGGAGAACATTTCTCATTAAAATCACCACAGGATGATTATCCCATCTGTGACTGAGTCTTCAACCGTTACTTATTATTGTCACTTGGACCAGTTATGAGTCCCTGCAGTTACCATTGACACTGCTAAAAGAAGCTTCTCTGACCAAAGCTGACAGCAGCACTAATCTGTGTAGATATAAATACAGTTATCTAGAAAGTACGTTGATGGGTGCATAAACAGCAGCAGTAACTTCCTTTCTAAGGCTTATGACATTCCCGGATTCTCTCCTGTGGAGTGGTCATCAATTCCAAGCAGAAAGTGGTTGGTTCAGTAGACACAACTTTCCTGGTCAATTGGTAATGTTGCACTCAGAGTCCACATCTGAGTAAAACAGTTGATGACAAGTCTTCTGAGTAGCCTCCAAAGCATCTTCCTTCTAGGATGATGAGGGCAAAGCCAACAGGGCAGAAGTTTCTAGTCCAGTTCTAGCTTGGTTGTCCTCACACTTTACCTTTCTTATGTAGTAGTGCTTCCTGAGTTAAATAAAATTTGTCAGTCTCTGCATTTGTCACCTTATTGTTCATGACAGAAATCAGTTTCTGAAGTTTGATAAGGTTTCTGCTTGTTAGTTTTTATGAAGTAAAAGTATAAATTTGGTCCATTTCCAAGCCTTTAGCCAGCTATACTAACATGTATCAGTTCCATGCCTTTGTGCAAGTCCTTTAGCATGTATTTACTCATATTTAACATAAAGCTTTAAAACTAAGCTACCTTGGTATCCTAGCCTTTGTATTCTACTTCAGCATCATGTTTTCCTCATCACCCATGATGCTTTAATAATGTTCTTAGTACCATTCCACCATTACCATCCATTCCTCTTCTGTATTTTATTTTATTTGATCTGTTTATGTCTCTAGGTTAAGTTCAGAAAAATGTTCTGAAAGCAAGGAATGATATAATGTGCCTGTTATCAGAGCACTTGGGAAATGGAGGCAGGAAGGTCAGGAGAAGCTACATGGCAAGTTTCAGGCCAGCCTGGGCTATGTGGGGCCCTAGGTTGTTCCTCCAAAGGGGTGGGTAGAACTGAATAAAAAAGAATAATTTTGAGTTCTCTAACTGAGATTGTATTTGCTGAAAACAAATTAGGGATCAGGGGTAATAGTTACATCTCCACAGAATGTCAATGACCTGTTTGAAAATCTTTTGTTATAGCCCAGTGGGGTAGCACAAGCCTGTAATCCCAGCGCTCAGGGAGGCAGAGGCCGGTGAGTTAGAGGCCAGACTGGTCTACAGAGTGAGTCTATGACAGTCAAGAGAAACCCTTTCTTGAACCCTACACAGAGAAACCCTTGAAAAAAAATTTTTTTCTGTCATCTGGATATGATCTCAGTACTCTAGAGGCACAGACAGGTGGAGCTTTGTGAGGTAGAGTGCAGCCTGATCTACAAAGAGAGTTTGTAGTTCTAGGATAGGCAGGGCTATATAGAGAGGCCTTGTTTCAAAATGAAATAAAATAAAATGAAATGAAAAATGAGATGATGAAATGAAATGAAATGGAGATTACTTCATGGCCAGGCCTGGAGATACACACCTGTAACCCCAGCATCCAGAAGGCTGAGGCAAGGGGACTGTGAGTTGGGGCTGAGTGGGCTATGCACATGGTGAAACCTGCCTCAACAAAAGAAGAAATTGCTCTTTTTTTTTTTTCCTCAGGAGTTATTCAGATTTTTAAATAAAACCTTTCTTAAGCTGTTTTGTTTCCTTGATAATAATTCAATAAAATATTAAAGAGAACAATTTGTGAATGTTGTATTTCTTATTAATAATTCACTTACATTATTCTCTTGTTTTGTTTTAGTACTGGGGTTCAAGTAAGACTTTACACTTGCTAGGCAAACACTCTGCTACTGAACTACTTCCCCAGCCCTCTCTTAAAAATAATGTATTATTATTTCACATGCCTCTGTATATGAGTGGAGGTCAGAGGTTAATTTTATGGAGCTGGTTCTCTCCTTCCGTTCTGTGCAGTTACTGTGATTGAAACCAGATCATCAGCTTTGCACATCAAACACCTTAATCCACTGAGATATCTTACTGGCTCCTTTTTAATTTAATTAGTTAGGAAGGGTTTTGAGAATACTTGTAGGAATACCTTTGGCCTGGCTCAGGTACCCATAGATAATTTTAAAAAATAGTGTGTTGTTTATTCCTATCCTTCACAGAAAACCTACAGTCTTCTTAATACTTACTCTGTTCACATGTAAAATTTGTTTTCAATATTATTCTTGATAAATTTATCAATCTCTGTTTGATTTGGGTCTGGTCAGAATCTTTTACTCCATAATTTTTGTTGGCTGTTTGTGTGTTTTTCCTTTTGGTTGGTTTGGGGTTTTGTGGACAGTTTTGGGTAGACCAGACTATATAGCCAAAGCTGACCATGAACTTGAAATCCTCTTACTTCCAAACCCCTGGTGCTGAGAAGATGGGTATGCACCACAACACCCCATTTTACCATGTGTTTACCATTGTTTTTGTTTTTAGGACAGAGTCATCTTATGAAACCATGCTGGCTTTGAAATTATGATCCTCCTGCCTCAGTCTTTCTAGCACTAAAACGGTAGATATGTACCACTTACCTGGCTATCAGTTTGGTGATACAGATATTTATTAAAAGATTACTAATATCACTGAGATTTTAAATGTGTATGTTAATGTAGTTTTGTATTCTCAGCACTCTGGGGCTAGCGCAAGTTGTCTCTCAGCATGAAGATATGAAAATGTCTGCTACGAATTTGGCTGTAAATCCAAATGGCAAGAACCATGAGTAAAAATTTCCATCTCACTTAGAAATTCCCAAATTCCCAAGAAGTTCTCTGTGGACTTTGGACTCTATAACTAAGAAGTAGAGTGGCTCCTAGCCTTGCCAGACACTTTATTTCTGAGATAAGGTGTTCCTGTTGTAGCCCAGGTTGGCCTTGAAATTGTGGCAATCCTCTTGCTTCAGCCTCTTGAACAATGGTTCTCAACCTTCCCAATGCTGTGACCCTTTAATAAAGTTCCTCATGTTGTAGTAACCCCCAACCATAAAATTGATTTTGTTGCTACTTCATAACTGTAATTTTGCTACTGCTATGAATTGTAATATAAAGATATGTGTTTTCCCATGTTCTTAAGTAACCCCTGTGAAAGCGTCATTCAACTTCCAAAAGGGTAATGGCCCACAGACTGAGAAGCACTTCTGTAGAGTGGAGACATTATAAGCATGCACCACTATACCTGACTTAATGTATCCTTTTTTAATATACCAGTATATCTGAAGCCAACATGTGTTAACTGGAAAGAAGGAAGGTTTATAGCTAAATCAATATCTCAGGATGGGCAGGGTAAAGGCTGGAGTATATGTGCTAGACTGCCTAGCTAGGCTGTTCCTGTTAAGAGTGTTTGCCCAATTTCAATTTTCTAAGGCTCTCCTGGTTATTAAATGCCTAACTTATTTAACAGACTTTTGTTGTTATGAGTTAACGACTGGGCCCGGTTTTAGTCTTAGTTATACTTCTCATTTTTAATTTTATAAGGTAGAACTTGGATTTATGCAGTAGTTTTATGAACTTGATTTAAATGAGTCTGCTGATGAGAAATGGATCTGATAACGCCAATAGTCTGATGTATTTACATAAGGGTAGGGAATGCTGCTTCATGGAGCCCCTGAGGACATCATTCTGTAGTACCCACCCAGGCCTAGCCAAGGATTATGTTAATTGTCCTTCACCTAGCATGGCCCTACTGTACCCATTCAAGGATGTTTTTTATTTGTTTGGTTTGGTTTGGTTTTGGTTTTGGTTTTGGTTTTTGAGACAGAATTTTTCTGTGTAGTCTTGTCTCTCCTGGAACTCATTCTGTAGACTGGCTTTGACCTTAGAACTCAGAGGTCTTCCTGCCTCTGCCTCCAGAGTGCTGGGATTAAAAGCTATCATGCCACCTGTAGCACTTTTTCTTAAAATTTTCCTTTATTTGGGGTGTTTAGGCATCTACCTCCCTTCTACCAACCACCCAGTCTTTAGGAAAGAAAAAAGGTTGATGGAGAGAGGGGGCACAGACCCCTTTACTTCTGGCTGTTTAGGGTCAAGGGGTTCTTTGAGGCCTCTATACTAATCTCTGCAGACATAGCCAGCAGTCTCTTCCATGCTGCTGTGCCCCAAAGCCTTTCTCTCCGTCTGTCTGCTCCAAACTGCAACATTTTCTCTCGTCTCTACAAACTGCTGCACACCACACAACAACACTAAACACCACACCAAATGACGCACCTTTTCTTTCTGTGTCTCATTTATACTGAGTCCTAGACCGCACCCTTCTCCATGCAGCACTTGAAAGGCCTTTACCAACTGGCAAAAGCCATGATCTGCAGGAGACAGTTAACAGGTATGGACAAACTATAGCCCAACTAAATTCCCACACTTGTGATTAAAACAAAAGCTTATTTACATAACATACAAAGAAACCAAAACTTGCATTACACTGGCCCATTACCACTTTTGATCTGAGTTTAGAGATTACCTGTTTCTGTTATGTTGTTGTGTTTATCTGTTCTACTTTTCTATGGCATTCAATTGATTTTTGTACTACTTAATCTTAGTTTCTTCCTAAAGAGTTCACCAGAACATACCCTCCTCACCCCCTATCCCACAGTTTTTGAGGACAGGGTCTCACTATGTAGGACTAGCTGTCCTGGAGCTTGCTGTGTAGACTATGATGGCCTTGAACTCATAGAGATCTGCCTTCCTAGGATTGAAGATATGCCCACTGATCACTTCTCTTGAGATGATTAGGTGAAAATACAGCCTCATCTATAAAGCCTTTCAGATGGTAAATATTTCTCTTCTGTATGAAGACCCCATGCTATACTTTCATGTTATCTCCCCCCCATACTCTTTTTCTAATTTCCTGTCATCTGTATTTTTAAAATTGGATTTCTTTTAGCATGTATTTTCCTGAATCAAATCTCATTGGACAAAACCTTTCAAAATACTGAGCACTGTATTTTTCATAAAGATACTTGCAGACTTTAGGGGTGACCTGAGATACTGTCATCCCTGTAGCACTCCACCGCATGAAAACCAAAGAAGCAATTTGGCTTGCCCAACTTTCAGATGATTCTCAATCTCATCAAGCTGACAATTAAGGCTTAGTTCACACCGAGTGAACCATTTCCTCAGATAAAAGTGTGCTTTCCTACTGAATTAAACCATAGTCCAGAGTATAAGAGGCGGTTGTGATTTTTTTTTAATGGCAACACTTTTATCCAACAGAAGACTATTCAGAAGAAAATAGCCTTATCTTCAGTGTGTGTGCATGCGTGTGTGTGTGTGTGTGTGTGTGTGTATGTGTGCACATGCTGCATCTGTGTGCATGTGTGTGTGTGTGTGTGTGTGTGCATTTGCACACTCAGCCTGTGCACATACAAGTGTGTATGCACATATGTGCTCACAAGTGTGTGGAGACCAGAGGTTGACATAAGGCTCCTCCACAATTGTTCCCCTTATCTTTTGAAGTCTATCACTGAACCTAGAACTCAGCAATTAGCCATACTGGGTGGATAGTGAGCTTCAGGGAACCTGACTGTCAACCAGTACCCTAACCCTCGCTCCTAGCTTGGGGATTACAGATATGTGTGAGTCCAGCTTGGGGCTCTGAACTTCAGTGAGGTAGATACCTTACCTGATTGGGCCATCTTTGGTTTTTCAAAACAGAGTTTCTCTGTGTAGCCCTGGCTGTCCAGCTTTGTAGACCAGTCTGGCCTTAAACTCAGAGATCTACCTGCCTCTGCCTCCCAAATGTTGGGATTAAAGATGTGCCACTTGTGGATGCCCTTGACTTTGGCCAAATATTACCCATATATATAATGATTTATTTTATTATGCTATTGTAATTTGAAAACACTGCCAAAGAGATAGATTAACTGAGCAGTAAAAACCAACACTATATTAATTTGTTAGTCTAGAAGAAAGCCTAAGTCTGATTATATTATTGTGTTTATATTATAAATATTTTATTGTATTTATTATTTTTTAATAAGCCATCTCAATGCCCACACAAATATAATCAACTATTGTACAAAAATAACTAAGTGTAGGTAGAAGAGTTTTCCAACAGATGTTGGTGGAATAAAGGAGAATCTCTTTGTCAGGGAAATGGACATAAGTGCATGCCTGATGGCTTTCACAAAAAATTGGCTTACAGTGGATCACAGACCTATGTGTAAAACCCAATATATGTATCTTCTATGGAAAAAATGTAGAGGAAATCATTTAAAGTTGTCTTTGCTGGTGGACTTAGATATAACACACAAAGCAAAATCTGTATATGAATAGGTAAGTTGGGCTTCATTAAAATTAACTTTGGCTCTGTGAAAGAAGAATAAGCCACAGATTTAGAGAAAAGATTGACAAAATGCACTGATAAAGGACTTGTATCCAAATATACAAATAACTCTCAACAATAAGAAACCATCCAACTGGATTTTACATTTTCCCAAATTGGGACCAATATTCAAACAGAAATTTTATGAAAGAATATGTGCAGGTGGCATATAGCTGTATAAAAGAATTTCCACCACAATTTTTCATTAGAGCAATGCCAATGAAAACAATAACAAAGCCATTGCACCACGTGGGAAGCAGAGACGGGAAGATCAAGAGTTCAAGGCCAGCCTTGAACTCCATGTTACATTTGAAGCTGGTCTGTGCTATGTTAAACTATCTCAGAAAGAAAACCGACAACAAACCAAGAACAGCCAGGCCAGAGGGATGGAGTAAAGAACAAAGAACTTAGTACCAAACAGACAACCTGAGATTGTCCTTTGGGTCCCATAGGGTGGAAGAAGAGAACTAACACCCAAAAGTTTATTTTAGACCTCTACATGCTTGCCGTAGCATGTGCATACCTTCCTAAAAAAGTAAATAATTGCAATAAAATATAAAATTAAATAAAAATAATAAATACAATAAAACAACCATGGCCAGCATCATAGCAACAATTGAGAAGGTATGTTGGCTCATGCCTGGACTGAAACAGGTTTGAGGCCAACCTGGGATACAGAGTGAGGTCCTGTTTCAAACACATGCCTACTTACATATAAACATAAATAAAATAATAATGAGATACTGCTGTGCAGTATCTTAAAATGACTAGAATGATTTATAGGGAAATAGATTAGACTCTAGTTCCAGACTCAGTGTGTAGTTATGCCTAACATAGATGGAGATGGACATACAGGGACATTCATATATCTTTACATGCATACATATATGTGTATATTAGTATGTTTATTAGCATACACATATTGTCTTGCTCTCTTACCTGAGAAGACCTAAAAGCCATGGCACCCTGCTAACCACTAGGACAGCTAGCCCCAGATCTTAGTTTCTTGTGCTTTTCCCAAGAAAGAAAGCAAGAGAATATAGACAATAAGATTCTTCACAACTTAAGGCCATAAGTATACAGAATACTTACAGAGTGTCTTGAATTGCTAGAAAGTAAAGCCACAGGCAAAACCCTATCTAAGTGGAGTGTAAAAGGAACACAGGGCCAACTGAAAGAGTTGTCAGTAGCCAAGACAGGGACAGTTTGAGTAACAAAGAATAACATAGTATTGAAATAGAACCAAAGTACAAAATATCCACAAGTCCAAAATAAATGTTCAAATAAATAAATGATAGAAAACAGACAAGTCTCTCATGCAGACATTCCAACTAGTTATATAGATATTTGGTCTTCAAGAAGATGGAGTGGGATTCTCAAGTCCTCATGTGTACCATGTCACACAGTACGTTGATCTTAGGGAAAGGGTAACCACAATGGGCACCCTTAAATAACAGTAGTCAAACCCATGGACCAGGGTTCATTAGGAAAGTCACTGTTGGTAGTCTGACCTTTGAGACGGTTTGATAAGAGTGCATTATGCCCATAGTCTTCTTCCTCCTAATTACTAGAAAACATTAAAATCAATCCCAACAAAAGATGTTCTACTATATTGCTAACTGATACTGAAAACTCTCAAGGAAATCAAGAATCATCATTCTCTTGGAGACCTTGATATAATGATAGTAAAATATAATAAATAGCATGGTATATTGGAGTGGACCTGGGAGCTGATGAAAGATGTTACATAGACACTCAAGAAACCTGAATGATGTATAACTTCAGTTAATTATGTGCCAATGCTGGTTCATTAATTGTGACAAATGTACCACAAAATACAAATAATAGGTTAAACGAGAACTCTATAATCATTTTTTTTGTAAATCTAAAACTCCAAAATAAATTTCAGTATATAAATGAAAGTAAAATTTTCATTTTAAAATGCATTTATTGTACTTATTCATTTAAGTGCCGCCTCAGACACCCCTCCTAACCCGTTTCTTCTTTTACAGATGTGTATTGGTGACCTGCTTTGGCCAAGTCTTAAGCTAATGAATGCTACTTTACACCAAGCAAGATGCACGGATACCCAGCCAGTGCTGTGGACCCAGTGTTGAAGTGCACAAGACAGGATTTCCTTGTTGTTTTCTTAGCATCCCTTTAGGTAACTTTTCCATGTTGTTTTTCCCCAAAACTTCTCTGAGTGGCAGAGCTACATGGAGTTCCTCAATGAGCACTGATGTCCTTTGACCTCCAGTTGTTCTTAGTCTATAGAAAAGTCGCCAGAAGGTAGATGTCTGTGAGTGTGTGTGTGAAGTTGACTTGTTTGTTCTCACATCCAACTCTGCTGGCTCATGAAGGTTGGGGACATTCTGCTACCAAAGCCACAGTGATAGCAGTCCTCTCTATTCATCTACTTCTTCCAGGTCCCACTAGCAGCTCACTCCTGTAGTCTGGTGTCCCTTATCAGCCTGAAGCACAGCTCCTGCTCAGTACCATTGGGAGAGCTTATCATTGTCTCTTGGCAGCTTCACCAGTACTCTGGACACCAGGCAGATACGTGTTTGCCCCATGGGCTTTCAATATTTGCTAAATGAAAAAGTCAGCCAATGAATTAGGGGTTCAAATTATCAGACCCCCGTGACAGTGCTGTTAAGTGGTTAGAGTAGTTGGCCACCAGGGCTAGGCTGACATTGTGGGTCTTTCAATTTCCCAGGTGAAGTGAAGTGATTTTAGTTCTCTGAGGCTTCGTTTCTTATCTTTAAAGTACAGGGAGGAATACCTTCCCTTGGTTGGTTAAATGTGACAGTCTAATGCACAGTGCTTAGCACCTGTGGGACAAGTTAACAGTGCTTATCAGTTTATATACTACAGTCACAGCTAAAATTAGCTTGTCTTTTGCAATGGATAAATGAATTAGAACATAAATAAATAGTTGATGAGCAATCAAAACAAATTGGTTTAGTGTAAGTGAGGCCCGGGTCTACGGACTAGTATCACCACCAAAACAACAACAACAACAACAACACACTTTGGCAAAACAAGTTGTAAACTTACTCAACCTAGCTGGTTAGTCAAGAGACTGGAACTAACAGAACAATATGCATGTCTCTCCTCCAAAACTAGAAAATTGTTCTAATAGTATTTAAAGCCGTTATAACACTACTTTTTTTTTTAATGAAGCAGACTTTGTTAATCAAGAAAAGACCACGAATAGTTTTAAGTGTGGGCATTAGTGTGAGAAAGAATTGCTTAGGGAAAGAATGGTACACATTTCAGTACAGAGGTGAGCTTTTCAAGAGGCAGCTACCAAAAATGCTTCTAATTTTTAAAAATGAACATTGTTTATATTATTTGTTTGCTTGTGTGTTGGTGTGATATATGTGTCATATATATATGTGTGTGTGTGTGTGTCATATATATATATATGTCCATGTGAGCATATTCAAGTGCACACACCTACACATGTACATGTGGAAGCCAAAGCACAATGCAAGCTTTCTCTTTCTGTTACTCTCTGTTTTATTGCCTCAGGTCAGGATCTCTCAAATAATAATAAAATAATAATAATAATAATAATAATAATAATAATAATAATGGCAATAACAATAATAATAATAGCTACAAAGGACACGGTAAATTAGGGATAACATTTGAGATTCAATACAATAGAATGTAAAATCCTATTTCCTGTACCTGTGCTTTTAGTAGTAGCTGAGTGAATCTGGTGGACTGATGTGTGTCACCCCTTCTCTAGGACTACCAATGTCATCACTAAACTGGAGCTTTGGAGGAGGGAAACCAGAATTAGAGGATGACAAGAAGTATCATGGGAGATCCATGAAGTCAAGTCAGGTCCCTCAGCAAAAGCCTTAGATTGAACCAGGTCCAAGACTAAGGCCATATCTCAAAAGGGTTGTTTTTTGTTTGTTTGTTTTTGTTTTTAGTGGTGCTCTGGCCTTGCTAAGCAGAGGCCTGGAAGGAGCTCTAAAGGTCTTCTTCTGCATCTCACCCCAGGTTCAGTGATGTGGAAGAGGATATTAGATGCTTTGCCACCTACATCTGGCTTTTTTTTTTTTATTTTGTTTTCACCCTTCTCACTGTCTTGTGCCAATCATAGAATTGTACTTCAGAACCTTAGTCATCAGTGGGCAGGCAGAGTATGTTTGTTCTACTTCATGTGAAAACAACTGTATTCCAAGCTTGTGGGCCAGCTCTCTCTGTGCTACCATGGAGACAGGAGGGAAGGACACAAGAAGGGCAGCAATGGATATCCAAGGAGGATGGTTCCTGCAAGGACTGCTATCAAAGGCTCATTAGCTGTTGGCTGGCCTGGTATCCTACTCTGGTTGCATTTGACCCCCTCAAAGCTCCAACCGGTTCCAGTTCTATCTAGTTGGAAAACTACTAGGTTAAGGCCTTGCTGCTTGAGTGTGGCTTGTGGCCAGAGAGCATCTGTACCATCAGGGTGTTTGATAGCAGTTGGAAACAGGATCTTCCAGTCCGCCAAGACCTTCTGGATCAGTACTGTCATTTTAAAAGACCCCTGGGGGATTTTTATGCACCTTCTATATTGAGATGTGTGAGGTTTGAATTCCAATTAGACTGTATATAGACCTTTAGAAGGCTCCAGGCTCAAAGAAACTTCAGTCACTCAGTCACCATCTACTCCGACAAGGACTTGGAGAGTCCAGTCAGACAGGTTCTCTCTGTAAAGAAGTGGGCCCTCAGCTTTGGGCCGCAAAGAAATCTTGGAGCATGATAGAGCTAGACCACAGCTGAAGCCCAACTCTAGTAAGCCCCAGGCACTCCTCTCTTAGGCAGGGACCCTAGGCTTTCTGTGCACTCTGTCTGGGCTTCCTGTCCTCACCATTCACGTTTTGACTCATAAACTCTCAGAATTCTCACTTCCTTCATCCCACTCAGCTTTTGCATCTGACAACAAAAATTCAGCTTCCCTGTTCCATAGCCCCTTGTGCACAATTTGTACTCATGGTGGTTTGTCTAGGAAACTACTGGAAAGCCGCCTTCTGCCGAGATTCACCTTAGCACTGTCTTCTGACTCTGGGTGGTGGGGTTGGTGGAGAGAGAGTATATGTGAAAGCCTCTGCATGGTACTAGTAGCCCATCTCCAGTACACTAACCCACTTTCTAGGCTTTGCAACCAGCCTTTTCCCCTAGTTTTAGACCTGGGGACTACTGCTACTCCTGGCTGGTTGCTGAGCTTTCATTATACCCTGCCCTCAACTTGATCAGAATTCCTTTGGAAAATAAACCTACCCATGGTGATTCGGATGAGAATGGCTCCCACAGGCTCACATATTTGAACGTTTGGTTCCTACTTGGTAGACTGTTGAGGAAGGATTTAAGATGTGTGGGATTGTTGGATGTGTGTCAGTTGACATGGAGTTTCAAAAAGTCTAAACCAGGTCAAGTCCCACCCTCTCCCCAACCCCTGTCACCACCTCTCTCTGCCAAGTGCTTGTGGATCAAGTATAAGCTCTCAGCTATTGCTCCAGCTCCATTCCTGCCTTCCTGCAGCCATGCTTCCAGCCATGATCATGGACCCACCCTCTGAAACTGCAAGCAAGCCCATAATTAAATGTGCTCCTTTCTAAGATGCCTTGGTTAGGGTGTCTATTCATAACAATAGAACAGTAACAAAGATACTAACTCACATTGTCTTAACTTGAGTGAACCATGCTGGGATCTGATTGGCACAGCTGGAGCTGGTTACATCACGGAAGGGAGATGCCACCCCAACCCACAGTGGTATCTGTAGGGTAAGACTTGTCAGAATCCAGCATTGGCTTACAACACATATCACAAGGATCTGTCTCCTTCAGAGAGATGAGTGTGGGGGTTACAGAGCGTTCCCAACTATCAGCTAGCCACAGGAAAAGAAAAGAAACACCCATCCAGGCAGAGCTGAGCAAAGGCTGAAGCCCTTTGTTTTGCATAGTACAGCAAGATTCCCATACAAATGAAGAGCAGGGTTCCGTGACACACCCAGTGCCTTCCAGCTCTGAAGCTGTGAGGCTGCAAACAACTCCTTTCTTCTGCACCCTCTTTGTGTGTGTGTGTGTGTGTGTGTGTGTGTGTGTGTGTGTGTGTGTGAGAGAGAGAGAGAGAGAGAGAGAGAGAGAGACAGGGGCAGCTAGCTGGTGGTAAGTGTGTTGATTGAGAAGAGGAAAGATTGCTACTTGCCTTGGTGCCTCATTTCCACCTTTTCAACAGGCTCACTGTGACTGACCCTGAGGGTGCAACTGGGTTGGGTTAGGATAGACTTTACAGATGATGCTGGCTCAGAGGTTCAGAAAGTCAACATGCAGATTTCCTAGGGTTGCTTAGCCTGGAAAGCAGATCTTCAAAAGAAGAGTGAACTAGAGTGAGGGAGCCGACTACAGGTGTGACTAGAATGTGAAAATCCCAGCCCTGGGCCACAGGAAGTTTGGCTGACATAGGGCAAAGTCACTGCAGGGGTAAAAACCAGTGGGATATTGTTGGATACTGGCCAAAATGGCCTGGGCAGAGACTTAAAGCATCTATGACATTAAAGGTAGCCTGTATTTTAGGCAACAAAGAATATCTAGGCTTATCCTTGAGGTAGGGATGGAAGAGGATTGTCATGAAGCTTAGGGGCAGGGAAAAAGAATTGAGGAGGGTGGCACATGAGGCCAGGGTTTGAGGGTTTACTCTAAGCCTCTCACTAGAGAGAGAGACTAGATTATTGAGTTTGACTCTGCAGTGGTCAGTGAGGGACTCAGCAATAAAGCAGAGCAGTGTGTCTGTCTCCTCTCCAGATCTCAAAGCTGCTTTTCCTGTTGCTGTCACAATGACTGACTTGGCAGCCCAGGTGTGGCTGAGTCAGCAGGCCCCAAGGTATGAGTGGCCTGGATCTAGGGAGCTGGGGTTGGCTGAGTGCCTGATTGGAGGAGAGCCAGTCCCTTCGTGCAGCAGGCATTGCCTCTCCCTTTCTGAAAGGTCCAAGCTGCCTTTCCTAGAACAAAGAGTTTGACCAAGTGTCTTGGTTCACCTGGGACTGGCTTGGCTTTTGATCACTGTCCCTGGAAACCTCTGTAGTATAACATGATGAGGCCCAAGGATTGACATCCTTGACAGGTGTGAGGAGTGGCCACGGGTAAAGTGAACAAGTGTTGGTGCCAAGATGAAGCCTTAGGGGTTTATCATCGCTGCAAATGGGGCCAACTTGGCGTTTGTGTCTAGCTCCCTTGAAGGACCACATGGCTAGGAATTTTGGGAGCAATTAATTAGTGGCATCTCTGACCTACATACCTTTAATCCTGTTTCATTAGTCATCATCATCTATGAGGAAATACATTTAAGGAAAACATTAAGGTTAAATTGTAAAGGCAGGGCACAATGGATCATAGCTACAAGCTCAGCCTCAAGGGAGGCTAAGGCAGAAGGATTGTGCATTTCCTGCCAGCTTGGGCCAAACAGTGAGACCCTGTGTACATACATACATACATACATACATACATACATACATACATACATACATACATACATAAAACCCTGTAAGGTGACTTCATTCCCAAGACATACTAGGGACTCTTACTAAATACTTTCTAAATGGCACATGAACAGTATAGTCTTTGCAGAAGCAAGGAGATAAAGGGGCAGAATGAAATAGGAGGAACTGATAGTTTTGGAAGGCATTAAGTCAAAACAAGAGGACCAGAATAGGCAGTGTAGGAAGTCTGGTTTCCAGCAAGCTAACAAGAAGCATCCAGACAACTCACAACCATTTGTGGGACCTGGTGTTTCTATCTTTCTCAGCAAGGTTCCGTTTGTGTAGGGGATATCCATCCGCCTGGTCTGGCCACTGGTCTAGGGCTCAAGCTTCTCTAGTACATGCTTGCTCACTCCTCCAATAGGCTAGTCACTGGGCCGGACAGTAGCAGCACAGGTCAAGAGAACAGGCATTCGTATATGTGTATGGGGGGAATTTGGCCTATACATATATGTGTATGTATACATACAATCTCTTCCCTCCCCCTCTGTCAGTGCAAAAGGTTAAATGTCAAGGGTGAGGCCTCCTGAAGGCTGTGGTATAGCCTGAAAATTATAAACCAGGTCCTGTAGAGCTGCCAGAAGGATGCCATACCCTGGATGGCGTGGACCTACCCTGTGGTTCCTACTTGAGTTCTTTGCACCTGCTTCCTTGCTCACCTGCAGGCTCTGGGCTTGTCTCCAGACATGAATGTTGAATGCCACTGGCATGTGTGTGCTCCACTTGGCTTTCAGCCCTTCCTGTGCTGGCAGCTGACTCCTGTTACTCACTCTCAACTCCACCCTCTTCTGCCCTCCTGACTTTGATGCCTACCAACTCATTAAATATTTATATGCAATACTTCCTCTGTACAGGCAATGGGCTGGGTGCTGGGACTCTTGGTAAACAAGACAAGGGCCTTTGACACTCATTATGGAGGAAGAGGAGACAATAACCAGTCAATTATATACAATGTGATAAGTGCCTGGGTGGCATAAGTGGATGTAAGGTTAGAGATTAGAGGTGACAGACTAGCCCGGAGGCTGCAGCTCTGCTTCTCAGTTGTAGACTGTGCCATAAATTTCAGCTTCATCTCTTTGCCCATATATTTCTATCATCCATCTACCTATCTATCCATTCTCTACCTCAGCAAATTATTGAAACCCTTGTTGTATGCCAGGCCTGCTGTCCAGTCCTGGAATTATGATATAAAGGATAGGCTCCTCTGTCATATCAAACTTTTGATTTCCAAAATGTATCCTGATTCTTTCTATCTGAAGTATCCATACTCACTGGTTCTCTTTGTTAGAAGATCTTAGTCCTACCCACCTAAGCCAGGTTATATCCTCTATCCTTTAACCCTTCTCAAAGGTCATGTCATTTGGGAAAGCTTCCCTGGCCTCTTCACCAATGCAGGGCCTCATTGTGATGCTTTCATAGCACCCTGTAATTTTCTTTCATAGCACCTTTGATTATGTATTTATTAGGGGAGCTGTTTTATTAGTGTCCATCATGTCTGCCAGGGACTCATTTATTATAGTATTTATGCTGTCCAGCACATAGTAATGCATTCAATAATATGAGTTGAAATGGTAGATGAATGGGTGGATAGTGTTGCTGGGTGGGTGGCTGGCTAGTTGGCAGGATGGCTGAATAGATAGATAGTTGGTTGTGTGGGTATATGAATGAATAAATGCATGGATGGATGATTGGGTGGATGGAGAGATGAAGGATGTTTGCACTAGAGCTGAGGCAGAATGAAGGACAGCTAAAAGACCAATCGAGTATTAAGGCTGAGTTAGCTGAGGATTGGGAAATAAACCACAGTGGAAAAGAGGGAAAGCCAAGGAAGGTTTGGCATGAGACACTGCCCAATTTCATCTGAGGTTGCAGGATGTGGTCTGCTTCAGGAGAGAAGCAGAGAAAGGAATGAGTGACTATTATCAATCAGGGTTCTGGCTGATTGCTAGTAATCTGAAGGTATAGTAATCTTAAGTATAGAATTAAAAAAAAAAAAAAAAAGATGACCCTGACAATTTGAAGTCTCTGTTGGAGCAAAGAATTGGAAATTTAAATTGTTTTTTTTGTTGTTGTCTTTTCTTCTATTTTTGTGGCCCACATCGTGGTGTAACTGGGTTTTAGGAATTAGCAAAGCAATATTCTGATATTATGGCTTGACCATCCCTGATTCCTTGCACCTGTTGTTATTACTGTAGCACCGTAGCCCAAAAATACATCCAGCATTTAATCCTTCTGAACTGATGTGCCAGAGCCTATACCCTACTGTAAGGCTAAATATTTGGGACTTTCAAGTTTCCTGTTCGAGGCTTGGGTGCCTGGCTTCACCTGTGTCACTTAGTTGCTTTTCCCTCTGACTTTGGTTTGGAAACTAATGACATAAAAAACCAATAGGCTCTAAGAATCCAATCAGCTGAGGGAGGCAGTAGCAACATCCTCCACAGCCGGTAGAGGCTGGAGGAACAGCTGCATGGACTGGAGCATATCATGTCAGTGGTATTAACAGACCAGGATTCTACGCTTTGTCCGCTGGTCCCAGTTCTGTGAAGTGGTTTTTCACAGTGTTCTTTGCTGTTCTTGATTGTCTCTCAGATAATGAGAACTACCTAATATTTAAAAAACAAAACAAATGAGTTTTTTTTTTTTTTTTTCCTGCACAAACTCATCAGGAATGTCTTCTGTTACTTTTATCTAGGTACTTGGTCCCATATAAACTTTCAAGTATAGATCCCACTTAGATTGACAGGAACAGGGCTTAGGAGGTCCAGGCCACAGTGATCGTGGAGGAGGCTAACACTAGGGGAGTAGATAAGATGGTTCTGTAAGTTTTCATCTGGCAAGGCAGGAGGCAAGAGAGATAGGGAGGAACTTTCCACCGGGAGCAAGAGTGCTATTTGTACACCTCTAGTTCCAGCCAGTGAAACTTCAGACAGGAACAGTCTGTCTTGGCTAGGGTTTGCTATTTAAGAAACGAACTCCTAGTCCAACAAAGTCCCTTGCTTTTTTAAGTCACACTTTTCTTGGGTTGCTATCCTGTTGCTTCTTCAACGAACTGGCCTTATCTTCTTCAGGTGGCTGAAGATGACATCTGACATTATGATGACAATCACAACACCTACCTGTTGAGAGGAGTAATGTTAAATATGTGACATCAGTGGCACCCTGCTTACCAGCCAATGCCCTTCTGATGCCATCAACCTTTCGTAATTGCAGCAGGAATTTCTACCCAACAGTTGTTTTTTTTTTCTCAGTGAATTCAGAATCCTTCTTAGCCCAGTTTGCAAACAGTCCTGATAATTTCATGACAACTAATTCCTGAGGTGTTGCCCCAGTCTTAATAGATCATGAGTTAGTTCATGAAGTATATCCCACTCACTAGCTGAGGCCAATGGTTTTCAGTTTGCACAACTTTTTATCTTTGTGCTTGTAATGTTGAGGATTGAACTCACACATTCTAACAAGTGTCCACTATTGACTTACATCTCCAGATTTCTTTCTACTTTTTGTAAAATTAACTAATTAAAAAAATTAAAATATAATTACATCACTTTCTTTCTTCTTTGCTTCTTAATTTGATCAGTTTTACTGAGATACCCAGATTTGCCTTGAACTTAGGAAGCAGACTTTAACTTGTGACCTAGTGTGCTTTTTGTTTCTGTGATAAACGTCATGACCAAGAACAGCTTGGGGGAGGACTGTTTTTTTGTTTTTCATATTATACATTACAGTCCATGATTTAAGAAATTCAGGGAAGGAATGCCAAAAGGGTATGAACTGGAAGCAGAAACCACAAAGGAATGCTGCTCACTGGCTTGCTCCCAGGCTTATGTTCAGCTACTTCTCTTAGGTTGGCCCACTCACCTATGGATGATAGAGCCCACAGTGGACTGGACCCTCCTATGTCAATTATCTATCAAGAAGATGCCCCATGGATATGCCTACAAGCCAATCTGATGGAGACAATCCTTCAACTGATATGTCAAATAGACAACCAAGATTAGCCATCACAATTTAGAATACTATCACAGCTTACCTGATAGCTAGAGTTCCAGGCTTGTGCTACAGGTCCAGCTGTCACAAAATTTCAACATATGTTGCCTTTCCTTTTCTTACTAGTTTTATGAAATATAGTTCTTCCTCAGTATCCTTAGGGGCCTGCTTTAAGGATTCCTACAGTTGGCCATATCTGTAGATGCTCAGTTCCTTATACAAAATTGCATTTTGTTTGCATTTGGCCTATGCACATCCCTCTATATCCTGTTATTATAAGTTATCTCTGGATTACTTGTAATACTATATATGATGTAAAGGCTTTGTAAATAACTGTTGTCTATAATTTAGATAAGAATGGCAAGATAAGAAACCTGTACATGTTTATTAATTTTATTTATTTTAGTTTCTTGGGACAGGACCTCACTATGCAGCCCAGTTGGCCACTCACAGTAATCTACTTGCCTCAGCCTCCTCAATGCTGGGATTATAGGCATATAACACCATATCAGACTTACACATTTTTTTCTAATATATTAAGTCTGTGGTTGATTAAATCCGTATATGTAGAATCCACAGACCTAGAGGGTTGACTGTGTTTGATAGCAGGATTTTTTTTAGCAATATAAAAACGAATATCTCAAGGATTTAAGTGAATGAGTTGATCAAAACTGCCTATATAAATTATCAGAGAATTAATATTTGAATTCAGGGCTTTTGATTATAACTCCAGGGTCTTTAACTCCAAGGTCTATAAGACACATGCATCCATGTGTCTTATAGATTACACGAACTTCTTAATGAATTTTAAGGAACAGAAAAAGTCAGACCAGGTGCTAAATCTCCTGTGCTGGCCTGTCTGAGAATAATGGCTTCTGTATCTGGGGACTGACTGTCTTGCTCTTGGTAAAATGGGTACACCTCAAAATCTCTGTTGGAGTTAGGACAAACTTGTACTACAGCCTAAGAAACCATGAGTGTACGGCCGCAGGGAAGTAAGCACAGTGACTTTTCAGTGTCCCTACAGAGGCCCTTGAGCCTTTGAAAAGTTGGACCATAGCAAGCAGGGCCATGGAGTTTTGTTGTTGCCTTTTGTTTTAGTCAAGGACAATTTTGTCAGAGTTTAAAGAAAAATCCCAGGGCAAGCAAGCTGTAAATCTCAGCAGCTGCCCAGGGGAGAAGAATGAAGACTAGGAGGAAAAAAAGTTGTTTCCCGTGCTCACCTACAAATGGGACACTTATGCCTACTCCTACTCCTGAACAAGGCTCAGGGATTATCTTAAAAGGGGGAGAAGAAAGATTGTAATAGCCAAAGGTCAGGGAGGGCCAGAGGGAAATAGTGTGTTTTGAATATGACAGGACTTCTGCACTTACGAAATCACAGCAGGTGGTTCCCTGCACAAGCCTATTCCAAATTTTAGATCATGATCCCAGAGCCCTAGCCATCAACTATCAGTAGTTCTTTTTATTTATTTTTTTTTAAGGCTGTGGTCATCGGTAGATCAATCATCCCCCAGTGGATAGCCCCACACTCATGAGTATATGAGCAGCACAAATTGAACTTGGTGTTATGAAAGAAGTTGGAAGTTAATGGTGATATGGTATAGGGAGGCTGATGAGGTTCATTTTCCCACCAGCTGAAAAATTAAAAGGCAGAAAAAAAAATCTGGCATGAAAGAGCAGAGAAATCTCAAGCACAGCAGACCGAATTAGCAGTTAAAGAAAGATGTTCATTGCAGGTGAGGAAACTCATGCAGCAGACACACAGGGGAAAAGATTCTCTGCACAAAGCTGTGTGTGGAGGAGGGTAGTGCTCAGAAAGCCAAAATATCCAGTCCTTTCTCGAGGGCTGGGGGTTTTAAGCCCTCTAAATCGTTTTCTTTGACCAGCTTAGGTTTATGAGTTTGAAGAAAGCTAGGGTGGTTGAATAGCCCAGAACTTATGTGACTTGTCTTGAGCAGACCTTGGACTTGTTGAGCCAGTCCATCAGCAGAGTGCCTGCAGGTGGAAGACAAAGCCTGCAAAAGCTGTTAGGCTTCTGTCTCAAGTCAAGAGGATGAGGAAGAAGCCAGGTATCTTGGAAAATTGCCATCTCTATTACCTAGTCATAACCCCACTCCCAGTCTGCCTACCAGGGAGTTTATTTAATTCCTAGTCTCCGAGGGAAGGTGGAAAGATGGTCTACAAACCCTCCTGGGAGAAGTTGTGGGAGGAGTTGGAAGTGAATATGATCAAAATACCTTGTATGAAGTTCTCAGAGAATTTACAAAATATTACACAAAGGAAGGCAAGCAAAAGAGGGCTATGCTGAGTTAAGCCTCACGGAGTTCAATGAGCAACATGGTAGATAAATATCACAGGGGAGCTTCAGAGAACCAGTAAGTCCTCTCCAAATACCCGAGAAAGCATGCTTAGAACAGAAATGGAAGACAAAGGAATATTGCACGTTTTTGAGTAATACAGAAAAGTGGGCATATTTATAAAGCCTCTTGGCTGTGGCCCTGTAATTAGAGACAAAAATTTCAGCTATTTACAATGTTTAAAAAGCTAACAAACAACCTGGTAGTGGCCTCCCACCCTTAATTCCGAGCACTCATGAGGCAGGAGGATCTCTTGAGTTTGAGGTCAGCCTGGTCTACAGAGTGAGGTCTAGGACAGCCAGGACTACACAGAAAAACTCTGTCTTAAAAAACCAAGAACCAAAAACCAAAGCCAAAACAAACAAACAAAAGAAAAAATATAAACCAAACAAATATAAACAGACTAGGCGTGGTGATATATGCTTTTAATTTCAGCACTCAGGAGGTAGAGGCAAGCACACAGCTGTGAGTTTCAGGCCAGCCTGGTCTTCTAGGACCCTGTAGAAAGAGAGGATTGGTATGTTTACCTTCTATTCTAAGAGGTGGAGTTACAAATGGTATTTCTCACATTCCTATCTGGCTAGAGTAGATGTGAATTACTTTCCTCAAATCATGTGTGCTTGTGTGTGTGTGTGTGTGTGTGTGTGTGTGTGTGTGTGTGTGTTCTTTTGCATGTGATAGTGCAAATACTGAGAGATGGTAGGGCTGTATAAAATTGGAGGTTGCCAGTGGCTTCCTGATTTAGGAGATGGCTTCCATTAGGTGACAGGGGTAGCTGCTTCCTGCTTCTGAAGCTTCCTGATCATACAGAAGCAGGAGGTGACATGAATGTATAGCCTCTGTTGTGGTTTTGAGAGTCCTTCTGAAAGGCTCCTTCCAGTGTTTGCTTCCTTTGTGTCTCCAGTGGTGCTGTGATCTGTCTTTAACCCTTAATAGATACCTTTCCGTTTATACTAGCTGGGGCAGATCCTGTGGTCTGTAGCTGAGAAATCTAATACCTCATGTCTGTAGCTGGCAGTCTCTTCCTGGTAACTTATATGGTGGTGGAAGTTGGCTTGCTGCCCTCTGCTGGGATCGTGATATAGCACTATTCTGGTGCCAGAGCTGAGGCTGGGAGCTAGCTGGATCTTACAGGTGGTTACTGTTTCTAATACCCGTGGAAGAAAGGGAAGAGGAGAGAACTGTCCACTTCGCTCCTGGAAAGCAGAGGGCTGTATTTGAGCACCTCTTTCACTATAGTTGGCTGCCTTCTCTGATTCCAAGTTCTTCAGTTGAGTGTAGTTGAGTATAGTGCCTGCGTGTGCACGTGAATGTGAACATTTGCACTCGTTCTTGGGGAATGTTAAACACTGAGTCTCACCCCTTGTGTCTTAGTCATTTTTTTTTTAAATTTTTGCATTCTGATAATTGGACATCTTGAAGCTTTGCTGGGTCTGGAGAGACTGCTCTCTCAAAGAACTGTAAATATAATCCAGCCAACCCAGAACCTAGATCTTCACTTCTCTCCTTTCCTGGCCTCTTCCATTTACTGCCACAATCACTCCAAGACCAGGCACTTTTCATAGGATCCAATACAAGAGTAGGAAAATCAGAATTGTAACTGAAGAATTTCTGTAGGCTCTGAGTAGATAGGTTTAATGGCTAACACTGTTGGATTCAGTCCCAGAGGCTTCCTGTACTCCAAGATATTTATCCAACTTATTAAAAAGTATGTTAACACAAAACTCTGTTTGAGCTGGGGTGTAGTGGTGTGCTTGCCTACCATTTGTGAGGGTGTGGTTTTGAGCCCCAGCACCAGGAAAAAGAAAACAAAAGTTCAAACCATAACAAAACAAACCACGAAAATCTACACATGAATATTTGCAGCTTTATTCACATTGCCGAAACCTTGAAACAATCCTTGACTACCACTGCTGGTTCGCTGTCATTGTCTTCTTGGTTAGAATCATCTGGGAGACAGAGCCCTGAACATTTCCATGAAGGTGTTTCCAGGAAGCTTTAACTGAGGGAACACTCCCTCTGAATATGGACAGTAACTTTTCTTGGGCTCAGTCCCCAGATGGAATTAAGGGGAGAAAACAGGAGAGCTGCATTTCCAGCTCTCTGCTTCCATACTGCAGACACAGTGTAAGCAGCTGCCTAGCACTCCTGCTAGGCAGGATTTCTTTCCCAACACCCTGCACTCTACCCTTAAGAGGAGAGCCAAAATGAACCCTTCTTAAGTTGCTTTTGTGAGGTATTTTGTCACAGCCACAAGAATAAGTAATATAGAAGGTAAGTAGGTAAATGCAATAGTAAATGGGTAAATGATAACTATAGTACCTCTAGATAAGTTGACACCAGCAATTAAAAAAAAAAAAGTTCTACCACCAGATGAAAAGATGTCTAAGGGATGAAGCCAGTGTGCGTTCTGTGCAGGCTGTGACAGCTCTGTGACACCTTGAAGAGGGAAACCACACAGCAGGGGCTGCTGGGGGTTGGGGATGTAAGGGGGAAGTAGAGAAGGACAAGAGAATGAACTACAAAGGGATTTTTAGAGCAGTGAAAACACTCGGAGTGATGCTCTAGTGGTCTAGGTATATGTCACTGTACATCTGTACAAACCCATGGAGTGTCCAATACCAGGACTTGGTGTGGACTGTGGACTTCAGGTGATAGTGATAGTTTAATGCAGAATCATCAGTTTTCACAAGTGGATTGGGTGCTGATGGAGGGAGGGGCTGCCTGCTTGCGGGGGACAGAGGTTAAGTTGGAAATATCTGCATTTCTTGCTCAGTGAACCCACAACTACTCAGAAGAATAAAGTCTATTTTGAAGTGAAATAACTCTCCTCAAAGCCTCTTGTTTCTGGGGTGAGGGGGGCTTTCCACATGCTACACAAACACAACATCACTGCTACACCCCATACCTTCCAGTCTTGATACCAAGTTGTCCTATTCTCAAAGTATAAATAACTCATTTTTTTTTTCTATTGCAAAGCAAAAGGGCTGGTTATTCTAAAAAGTAATTTAATTGGGGTAAAGTTTGTACCTATTTTAAATGCATTATCTGCTGTGGGTTTTTTTGTTTTGTTTTGTTTTTTCCATTTTGGTTGTTTTCAGTTTGATGAGTTTTTGCAGTTGAAATCCCCGTCTGTAACCACAAGCCCTCACACTGAAGATACAGAACATTCCTACCGGCTGACCAGTCCCCTCCCACTCTGTGCAGCACTTTCCAGACTCCAGCCCTAGAAGCCACGGATTACTTTTTCTTTTCTTCTAAGACTGGCTTTGCCTGTTTAAGAATTTCACATAAACAGATTATGAGGTTCAGACTCTTTTTTGTGTCTTGCTTCTCTTACTTGGTGTAATATACAGTTTCCTATGCAGTTTTAACAATTCCATGGAGTTAACCTAGACCCCTTGCTCAGATGTAGCCTATGGGAGCTCAGCCTCCAAGTGGGTACCTAGTAAGGGGAACAGGGACTGTCTCTGGCATGAACTCCGTGGCTGGCTCTTTGATCACCTTCCCCTGAAGGGGGAGCAACCTTACCACAGAGGAAGACAATGCAGCCAGTCCTCATCTAGTTTTTTTTTTTTTTTGACGCTTTCCTGTGAATATTTAATTTTTTATGAAGCCCAGTTATTCTTTTGTTTTCATTTACAGTTTATGGGATTTATTTATTTATTTGTCAAAGTGAACACATCCTTTTTTTAATGAATGATGAAAATTAAGATTTTGGATATTTGTTCTCCAGAAATAAAGGAGAATTCTGGATAGGAACATTTCTGTACCTGCTAGGGCCCTTCCTCAGCCCTGCACACAGTGCCTCTGAGTCTCCAGCTCCATGTCAGTTCTTTAATGGCAGTTTGGTCTCTTGACTTTTGTTTTATCCCCCAGTTCTGGAAGAACTCCTTAGGGCTTTTCAACCCATTACTCACTGCCGAGGCTGAGACTGGGAGGAACAATAGAATAATAGATAGATTTTGTACTTCCTTTTTAATAGGTTAAGTTGCTGGCTACTCTTCATAGAATTTTTAGAGCTATTTATTTATTTATTTAGACTGGGTCTCTTGTAGCCCAGGTTGGCCTCAGTCAAGAGGCAACTAAGAATGCACCAGTTTTTATAAAGTTGGAAATCTAACTTAGGACTTCTTTTTTTTTTTTCACTTTTAAAAATTTATTTATATTTTTATAAATTACAGTTTATTCACATTGTATCTCAGCTGTAGCCCCCTCCCACATTCCCTCCCAATACCACCCTTTATCATCCTTCATCTCCTTCTGTGCCCCTCCCCCAGTTCACTGATAGGGGAGGTCCTCCTCCCCTTCCATCTGACCCTAGTCTATCAAGTCTTATCAGAACTGTATGCATTATTTTCCTCTGTGGCCTGGTAAGGCTACTCTCCCATCAGGGGGAGGTAATCAAAGAACCAGCCACTGAGTTCATGTCAGAGAAAGTCCCTGTTCCCCTTATTAGGGAACCCGCTTGGACACTGAACTGCCGTGGGTTACATCTGTGCAGGGGTTCTAGGTTATCTCCATGAATAGTCCTTGGTTGGAGTATCAGTCTTAGAAGTCTTTTTTGAGACTGTGCCCAGATATTTTGGTTCTGTTGCTCTCCTTGTGGAGCTCCTGTCCCCTTCAGGTCTTCATTTCTCCCTGTTCTTGCTAGGTAAGTGCTGTACCAAATGAGCTACGTCCCCAGCCTCTCTTTATAAAGACTAAAAGCATGGGACCTGGTGAACACATTTATAAAGATCATTGGGGGAAGCAAAACTATTTTTATCTTTTTTTGAGGGTGCCAAGGCTGGGCCTCAGGGCCTCACACAGGTTAGGCAAATACCAGTGATCTACACTCCAACACTGTTAACTTTTAAACTATGAGAAAAACATGTACCTTTTGAGCTTATTCATCTTTCAGAGTGTCAGATGGGGTCTGGCTACTTCTTCGTCACAGAACAGGTATGTCTAAGCATTTGCAGATGCTTAGATGCAGATGCTTAACACTGTTAATGATAACAGAGACTAGACCCTCAGGAACTGAAATCTTATTACGTATCATTAAGAAGTTCTCTTCAAAGATCTAAGGTTAAAAAGATGTTTTAAATGGGCTGAAGCCTCAAGGCCTCAAAATGAGAGTAATGAACCATGGAAAGTATTAGTAAGTCAAAGGGTTGATGCAACTTGGTTGAACTTTTACTAGAACTCACTTTGGTGAGGTTTAAGCAAGACCCCCAAGGCCATCATAATCCATATGTTTTAAGAAGATTTATCTTAAATGGGAGATACTTAACTTTCATATGTGGTCCGTTTTTAAGAATTTAATAGTTTTGAATTATATTCTTTTTGTTATATGGTGATTATACTTGACTGAGTTTCATTTTGAACCACTTAGGAGTCATTTTTGCTCAATGTTATTCAAGATGCACTAGTCAATCAAATCAAGAAGGCCTAGCTTTTGTGCTGCAGCAACCACCACCACCTCTGGTTTTCTTGTGACATGATTGAGTAGGGAGCAATTAACTCCAACTAAGTGGAGCAGGTCAAGTGGGGCAGGTCAAATGCACAGAGAGCCGGCAATTAAATAGGCCCAGTGGACACTTGGCTGTGAAACCTGGGAGGATGTTTCCAAGCGTGTATCCATGGGTAGCTTCAGATGAGTGGTGGGCGTCTGGAATGAATGGAATGGCAGGCACAGGCTTGACGCATCCCCCATACACATAGTAACATGGCTTTCTCAGTATTTCAGATTAGCTTACTCATGTCACACCAATAGCCTGATTCCCAGAGCATGGAAGAAATGTGTTGGCAAAGAATGTAGTCCGACGTAAAGTATGATAGAATATGGTATCTTGACATGCAGCTGGATGGTGGTGTTAGCTACAGTGAAAATCACCCATTTTTGTTTCTAATTAGTGTGTGTGTGTGTGTGTGTGTGTGTGTGTGTGTGTGTGTGTGTGTGTACCATGCCATACATGTAGAGGCCAACTTCACCAAGTTGATTCTCTCTTTCCACAGATGGGGTCCCTGGATTTTTCATCTGTCATCAGTCACCAAACACCTTTACCTGCTGGGTCATTTCACCAGTTCCCAATTCTATTTTAAATTCAGGCAGGATGAAGACTAAATGCAGAGATAAGCTCTGGACATCATCTTTTGCCAAGAAGAGCCCATCAGAAAGAGCAAGAATTCACATCCAGTGAAGTACACTGGAATGGGAAGGTCAGACTTCTTCTACCCAGAAATCCAGGCAGGCTACCATGACGTAGAATCAGACAAGGGGATCTAAGTCTCTGTAACCCAGGAACCAAGAGTCAGGCATCCTTGTTACTAGGTTCGTCTATTCTCAGTGGCTACTTGCCTGGTTCTTGTCTTGGTGCATAGGGTGGAAAAAAGTCTGCATACTGGAGCCAGAGAACCATCATCATAGGAAAGAAGTACCAGGGATGGGAGTGTGGGCAGAGGACAGATGGTCACTGTGATAGAATTTCCTGCCTCCTGCTACATGTTCCTGCATTAGCTCACCTATCAGCCCAGTTGAGGGGTGTTTTCTTTTCTTACTTTGTTTTTACTACATCTTCTTACTGAGTAGGAGGAGATTTTCCCAGATTGCCAGCCAGTTCAAGATCTTAGTTGTAAAGAGTTAGGAAGCAAGGGTGTGGAGTGGGAGGAGGGACAAAGAAAATCCTCCTGGACTGCCAAAGGCATTTGTCATCTTGTTTGACACTGTCATCACAGAGCCTAAGGAAACCTCTGTAAACAATTTGACATTTCTTTATTTTGAAGCAGCTGAAACCTGCCTTACCTGTGAGATCGCCTCATCTTGCTAATGACCATAATTGTTGGGTCTCTGACCAGCCATGACCCAGCCTTGATAATGGTGCTAAAAGCAAACCTGGAGCCAGGTAATCTGCGGTACCCTCCCTTCCAGTGTGCACATGGCAGCTGGAAGGATGGCAGACAAGTCAGAGGTTTAGTGGTGTCTTCCTTTCAGTGCTTTTTAGTTTGGGTCAGAGGGAAGCACTGCACATACTGAAGAAGTCTGGTTTGGGGAAATGCCTGGGGCACATTATTGCTTAGCAGTGAGCCCAGAAAAAAAAATGCTCATATTCTTACAATATTACAGAAAAAAAAAAAACATACAAAGTACAGGGGGAAAAAAAAAAACAATGCTGAAAATGTTGCTCAGTTGGGAGGCTACTCCCAGCATTCTCAAAGCCCTAGGTTTGATCTCCAGGACTTCAAAAACTAGGTAGTACATTCCTATAATTCTAGAGCTCAGGAGGTGGAGATGATGGAAAGGTCAGGACAAGGTCATTCTCAGCTCTGCAGCAAGTTTGAGGCCAGCCTGGGACACTCAAGACTCTGTCTCAAAAAGCCCCTAAGAAGATGTGTTGATGCTAGGACATGGCTCTTGGTTCAACAGTGGGAGGGGTGACATAACAAAGTGCTTCCTTGACAGAGACAAAAACCAGATGGGCAAACACTAGTTTATAATGAATTTACAAAGGAAATAAATCTTTTAAATGATTAAACTGATCTTGTACTGGGTATTTCATCCCTTGGGGAGCAGGAGGATCAGGAGTTCAAGAATATTGTCCATTATATAGCCAATTCAAGGCTAGGCTGGGCTATAGGAGATCTTTCAAGAGACCAAACAAGCAAACAAACAAACAAACAAAACAAAAAAACTAGACAGACAAAAAGTGCTCTTGAGAGTAGATATTGATAACTGGACAATGCTCAACTTCATGTTTTCCATTACCAACAGTCCTGAATATGTTAAAGCTGCCTGGTTACCACAATGCTATGTGTGAAATTCAACCCTGCTAATATCCCAGCAAAGAATAGGTTGGTTGCCATAGTGACCCCGTGGGTAGTCCTGGCTCTAGATTTGGCCTAGTGTAGATTTGGGGGTCCCCCCCAGGTCAAACAGCAATTGAATTAAGGGCTCATCTGCTAATTCTGTGGAGAATGGATGGGATGGATGGAAAGAGAAGTAAAAAGGCTATGGATAAGAGAGATAGGGGCAGAAAGAAGCAGCAGCAAAAGCCAGAAAGCCACACTTTGAGCTGTCAGGCCAGTGAAGAGCCAAGAAGACAACAGTGTGCTTGGGGTAATAGTCCTTTCCTTAGTAACGGGGAGACATAAGGAGAGAGAGGCAATCAGTGCTGGGGACAGAAAACCACAGCTCCTGTCCTGTGCAGGTGGCTGATGCTCTGAGCCTCAGCTCTGTCCTGAGGTGGGTGGGATGGAGCAGGGAATTTGGGACAACCTGCTGCAAGCAGGCTATCCACCTTCAGATAACTGATTCAGTTCCAGGATAATGCTGCTTCTCTTCAGTTACAGACAGCTGGCTTCTCAGAACCGTGGTGATGCCTCCCCTGCCCTCTTCCTTCTGCCCAATCACACCAGCTTTGAGTCACCTTCAGGTTTGGTCTGATACCTTGAGGACATGGGCTCACAAGTAAATCCTTGAAATACCTAGCATCTACATTTCTTGTAACAATAACTCACTAAGTGTTAAATGTTTCTTTGGGAGGCCAGTAGGAGGGCTCAGCAGGTAAAACTGCTTGCTTTGCAAGCCTGATGATCTGAATTCTATTCTCAGAACTCACACAAAGGTGGAAGGAGAGAACTAACTCCCACAGTTCCTACTGTCACCTCCGTGTGTGCTGTGGGACTATGTTTACACTTGTAGATACACTCAATCACAGTAAATACAGTTTTTGATTCATTACAATCATTCTTAGCATATAAAACAAAATACCTAATATATATCTTAATATAAAATGGATATATATTGGAAATCCATCTCTGAGTGAGATCAGTGGAACATTAAAAGTTATTTTTTAATTTAATTTTTTTAATTAACTACACTTTATTCACTTTGTGTCCCCCCATAAACCCTCCTCCTCCCCTCCCGATCCCACCCTCCCACTCCCTTCCTTATGCATGCCCCTCCCCAAGTCCACTGATAGGGGAGGTCCTCCTCTCCTTCTTTCTGATCTCAGTCTATCAGATCTCATCAGGAGTGGCTGCATTGTCATCTTCTGTGGCCTGGTAAGGCTGCTCCCCTCTCAGGGGGAGGTGAGCAAAGAGCAGTCCAATCAGTTTATGTCAGAGGCAGTCCCTCTTCCCATTACTATGGAACCCACTTGGACACTGAACTGTCATGGGCTACATCTGTGCAGGGGTACATTAAAAGTTATTAATATTTTAATATTTCATTTACTTATTTGTCCATGGGTGAAGCTTTTTTTGGGGGGGGTAGGGTTCTGCATCAATTCTCATTTTATGTTTTTTTTATGATAAGCAATGAGAATTTTTTTCAAAAACTGAGGAAACAGGGAATGTAAGTTTTGCTATGTAAGTCATTCAATTGATCTGCCAAATAGACAAAACAAAGCTCTGAAAACTTCCCATTGTGACAAAATTGCTTTTGATGATTATCAGCTGATTGACTGGTTCCTAGTGACATCCCCCGTGTCTGCTTTAACACTGAGCTGCTTTTGCTTTGGCACTCAGAAGCTTTCCTGCCACCAAGGGAAGACGTTGAGATACAGGGACGTGTGGAATAGGACACGGGAAAAGACAACTACCCACTCAGCGATTCACACGTTGGCTCATTCACTGGCAAGTCACATTTAGGAAAGATACAAGATACTTGGGGACCCTCCAGAGCAGTGGAGGTCGCTTTGGAAAGTCTTAGGACCCTTGCAAACATAGATTACATCTGCACCTGGCTTTAATTCCAACCTCCTTGGCCCTTCTTCACCGTATTGCATGGTCTACTTCTAGAAGTCGCAAGTTTCTCCCATTCTCGTGCCACTGGCTGCTGCAGGCAGATTCCTTTCTTCTTCATTTCCCATTCTCCTTCCCTCTTTTCATTTCTCCCACTCCCATCCTCTCTCCCTGACTCCCTCTTCCATTTCTTTCTTTCTTCTTTTCTTTTCTTTCCACTTAAAAATTCCAATAGGAATAGATATTTTATTAAAAACAAACAAACAAACAAACAAACGAATTTGGAAATGTGCCAGAGGTGAACAGGCCGAGGTCAGGTAGTTAGATGTGCCTAGCGTCGACCCCACTTGCTCACAGGCTGGGGTACACTGGGTGTGGCTGAATGACATTCAGTGACCCGCCCCTGCCCATCTTCCACGCCACATTCTGCTCAACTTGAAACAGGGAGTTTTGCCCAGCTTCTGTTTGCTTTCCTCCCTCATCCTTATGCCTGGAACATTCATTTATCTGTACCCGCTTCCAGCCTGGTACACTCCTACACACGCTGAAGCGTCAGCTCCCTGTAATCTCGTCGGGGAGGCTTTCCAACTCGCCTGGTGTTCCTGGCTATCGGCTAACTTGGCAAGCGCAGATAGCATTTTCAGGCATTTCCCTGTCTCCTTCACTAGAAGGAGTAACTCAAGGGCTGTGCCTTCCCTCCCCAAACTCCAGTGAAAGCTATTTATGATGCGGAGGGCGTTTGTTGCGGATACAGCCCTCTGACCTGCAGGTGTTTCAGAAACAGTTGTGAGAAGTTTCTGGATTCTTGTTCCCAGCTAAGCATTCGGTGTCGGGACGGAAGCACGTCCCAGCCCGATATTCAAGAATTTATACTGAAATGTTCCAGAGACCCCATCTTCAAAGGATCCGCTCTTCTAGTGCAGTCTCACTCAAGAACACGAGATGGCGCTCCTGGAGGGCTGGAAGGCCCTAGGCTCTCCTCTCTCTCTCTCTCTCTCTCTCTCTCTCTCTCTCTCTCTCTCTCTCTCTTCCCCCCTCCTCTCTCTTTCTCCTGGTTAGCCTATATGTATGTAATTTGAGATAAGGAACTCAATTCATTCTGACACCTTCCCTTCTCTCTCCCTAAACTCACTTTCTGACCTTTTCCTGGGTCAAAGAAAAGCTGAGCTATTCAAGTCTAAAGGGTTATTCTTGTTTAGAAGCTAAAACCAAACTCTGGGTTGTGAAATTAAGCACGGCATGGATTACTGGAGTCTTGATGTCAGAGCCTCTGAATTACCTATACCAACGCTTAGCTTGGCTTAGAAGGCTGCAAAGCCCTTACAGATATCTAAAGTAAGCATCAAAGAAGCAATGCTGGGAGAGAATTCGGAGCTGCCCCACACCAGTGTTCTCAGGTTACTGCATTGGGGCTAGTTAGGGTCACCCGCTCCACATTTCTGGACTTCTGCTCAGGGCACCTAGGAGCTACATGGGATCCATAATCCTCTTCTGGCCTCCTGAAGTACCCATATTACATATGACACATGCACGTACACATAAATTGAGAGAGAGAGGAGAGAGGGAGGAGAGGTGTTAAGTAAAGTAGTGAACAGACTTTAAAGTCAGCTTTGTTCAAATTAAATGGACATCTTCGTTTGATTTTTTAAATCTGCCTAGTAGTGACCTCCTTACCTTGAGGCCTGATTAAGCCAGCTGTGGAGCCTCTCTGGTGTAGTCAAGACTGATGTCAGCAAAGTTGCAAACAGTCATCACCAGCCAGACTGCCTGCAAAGCTGAAGGAACTGCCTGCCACATTCATTCCCAGAGGTGCACAAAAACACAGCCTCACTTTCCATGCTGGATTGGTTTCCAGGTAGTTTCAAAGATGCCAGTAAAGCAAATTTTCTGTATTAAACTCTCAGATCGAGGTCTACCTTTTAACATGTGTAAGGTAAACCCTTCTCTTTGTCTCTCTCTTTCTCCTTCTGAGTTGTCAGCAGAATTATAGATAGTCTCTATGACAGAGAGAGATGGTGAGAGAGAGATTGAGTGAGTTTATGTAGTGCTGGGCATCAAACCCAGGGATTCCTGCATACCAAACACTTCTTCCCAACACAACACACAGGCCACTTGTAAACATAGGCCACTTCAGAAGCTCAATGGGTATAATCCAATTTGCTTTTCATAACTAAGGTTTGATTGTAGGTGTTCAAACATTAGTAAGGTAGAGCCTTAATATAACCCTTATGTCTCCCTGTAATGTCAATGGCAAATATAATCTCAGGCAGAAATCTTTTTCCCTTAATACAGAATGTTAGTCCAAAACTTTAGAGGAGATCTTTCTCTATGTGATAGAGAGGCAGAGAGAAAGAAACAGACAGGAAAACTCATGAAAGTGTGTTTTTAGTTACTTTCAATAAAAAAAGACATTTGTTTTGTGTATCTATATAAGTGGGTACATGTGTGCTCCAGTGCATGTGTGGAGGCCAGAAAGCAGTTTCAGGAACTAGGTCTGTCTTCTCTAACGTGGGCCCATCTGGGGATTAACATCAGGCCGCCAGTCCCATTGCAAGCTTCTGTACCTGCTGAGCCATCTCACTGGCACCCATCTTCAGTAACTTAAAAATGATGAAAGAGTTATTTATGGAACTAGATACTCTTTCTATCCCCTTGCTGTTTCCTTCTTCCTTCTTCTTCAAAAGGTTAGTCTTCTCCAGTGAAACGTCCTTCAGAAATTCAAATGGGCATGATCTCATAATTCAATTACTAGATAACTGCTCAAAGGAATCAAAAGCTGCACATCAAACAGTTCAGGATGGATGTGTGGGCTCACACTTAACTGTGAAAGCATGGGCAGAGATGTACCCAGTGATCGCAGGAGCATTAGTCATAATAGCCCTAATGCAGAGCCCAAGCATACATGAGGAGATGGGTGGGTGACAGAATGCAGTGTGAACCTGTACCAGGACACAGTCAGCCTTGAAATGACACGCCACAATATGCATAATCCTGACAAACATTATGTTAGGTGAAATATGCCAGACAAAGAGGCAAGTATTTTATTACTCATGTATAGAAAGTACCTAAAATAGCGGAATCCAGAAATATAAAGCAAAAGCATTGTTACAGGGGTCCAGAGTAGTAAGGGTGTGTGCAGAATTTCAGTCTAGCATGATAGCACATTCTGGAAAGAGATGGTGGTGGTTGCTGCACAACAGCATACTTAATGCTATGGGATCACACAAAAAATGACTGAAGTGGTTTTTGCCATAGTGCTGGGGCAGGGGAATCAAAGCTGGGCATGAAAGGCAAGGACACTATCACTGAACTATACTGCTAACACCCCAAAGTGATACATTTTGTATTTTCTATATTTTGCCACAAAGGTCAAATAGGCCTTCTACTTGAAAACCTTTGCTGACACCAGTCCTAGCACGTTTGTTTGTCATGTAACACCTCAAAGTGTGAACCACACCACTAACCTCAAGGCAAGCCTCTGTTAGAGACTTTTTCTGAGCCTGAAGTGCATATTATCTTGTTTACTTTTCACTCCTTAAGTTTGCATGGCGGGTGTTCAAATATTAGTCAGGCAGAGTCTCAATGGAAACCTCACTCCTGCCAGTAGATGTATAACCCTACAATCAGATGTTCTATGCATTTTGACCAGTTGTGGCTTTCTGTAGTAGCTTCTGTCTGCTGAGAAAAGAAGCTCCTTTGATGAGGGGTGAGAGCTATACTTATCTAGGTCTCCACCATGTGTGGTTGGCTACATTTCCCCAGTTGCAAGCCAGGTAGGAAACAAAACTCCTGAGGGAGGAACAATCAAATATAACTAGAGTGTTGGATGCTGGAATTGCTGAGTTGTGAATTTTATCCCCAAAACAAGTGCTATGTCTAGAATAAAGGGAAAGTGCAGGGAAGACAAACAAACCGTAGATACAAACACAATAGCCAGACAGGGAAGAACTATTCTTTATTTACCAAGGGAGGGACTTCCTCAGTGGCTAGCATAAAAATTGGTGTTATTTAACAAATATTCATCCCTCTTTGCCTAGTTTGATCCTGTGACTGCTTCAGGAGAGGAAGATATTAATGGATGGGATTCAGTTGGAGACGTGAGAAAGTTTCTGTCATTGGGCTTTTAATCTTCTGTCTTTGATATGTACGTGGGACACATGGAACATAGCAAGGCAAGCTGACCCATGGCTCTGGAACTAGAAGCAATACGGTTCCACTTGATCTGCAAACTTGTAGGTGTGAAACTGAATCGTTGCTATCCCGTGCTGGGTTCTGAGGAAGTCACCAGGCAGCATCATTGTAGTCGCTATAGTTTGTATGTACAATGTCCCCAACAAGCCATGCATCTGAACCATCCAGCTTGAGGAACTGTTTTGGGGAGTTGTTGAACCTTTGGGAGAAAGGGCCTAGGCTGGGGAAGGTGCATCTCCAGGGGCCGTGATGATGGTAGAATATCTTCACTTCTTATGTGTTCTTTGTTTCCTGATCCTCTGAGATATGAGCAAGAATCTGCCTCATGTTCCTGTCACCATGGAGCTTCTTTCTGATGCCATGCTTTCCTCCCCTATATGGGCCATTCCTTTTGAAACAATGATCAAAAAGAAGCCTCTTCTGCAACTTGTTTCTTGTCAGTATTTATAAACACAGCATCTAAATACCCACATTCATGAAAAAAAAATCTGTATGTGAACAGATAAGAACCCAAATCTGTGGACAATCTAAATCTCATCAAAGGGAGAATGAATACATAAACTATGGAAAAACTATATACTAAGAGCTAACACTCAGTTATAAAGAGAAATAGATATAAACAGAGGCATGAATGGATCTCAAAATCTATGCTAAGTTAAAGTGAGACAGAAGAGGTTAGGTTATTCATTTATGTTGAATTCTAGTATAGGAATAATATATATCATCCTTTGAAGATCAATAATTGATTATGGCCAAAGGATGGAAAAGATTGACTATAAAGAGGTACAAGAGAACATTTTGAGTGGTGGAAATAATTTGTATTTTGTTAGGGATGTTTAAATATGTGTTTGCTTTTGTCAAAACTAAAGTGTAACCTTCGTTGGATTTTAGCTTTGGAAATTGTATCCCAATAATATAGATTAAAAAGTTGTTATTCCTGATTTTAGTTCCCCCAGTTTTGGGGTTTGAATGTGAAATATCTTCCACAGGCTTGTGGTTTTGAAAACTTGGTCCCCAGCTGGTGGCTCTGTTTGGAAGTATTGTGGAGCCTTTAGGAGACGGGGCCGTACTGGAGTAAGTGGGTCACTGCTGGGTTGTCCTTGAGGTTTCCTCTGCCACTCCTTCACTTTTTGCTTGCTGATTGTCTACACAGTGTGACCAGTGAACCCCCTGTTCCTGAGGCCATGGCTTCCTCAGTGTGATGTAGCCTACCGCTCTGGAATTGTAAGCCAAAATCAATATATTCTCCTTAAATTGCTTCTTGCCAGCTATTTGGGCACAAAAACAAGAAAAGCAATGAATACGCTCAGAAACAAATCCACTACGATAGTAAAACCCATCCTTTGTTAAATGCAGATCTAGCCTTGTCATTATACTCCTTTAAACCCCTAGATGCTGTCATTTTCAGTCTTAAGCCGCTAAGCTAGTACTTAAATCTGCCACAGTCTAAACTCTGTTCTTTTCTTGAAATGCATCAACATCCTGGAGTCTATACTTGAGCTCCTCAGTCAGTCCCAAGCTTCCGTGTCAGTACTCATGGCTGCTGTGACCTGAAGCTGCTCAGTTGCTGCATTTCAGCTCCTAAGAAGCATGCTCCTTGACACACATCTGTGCATACCACAGTGCTGTTCTTCGTCTGAGCTATCATTCAGATCATTTGTATAGAATTTAATATTCTGCTGTTAAATTTTCTATTGGTTTCCATGACACTCATTACAGTGAGAATACTCTGTCAGTGAAACAACACCCTGGTACGCTGAGTGCTGGAGCTCATTTCAATGCCTTGAATGTGGCAAGGTTTCAGTAGAGATGGCCGGGCAGCTGGCTGAGTGCATATCTGTCAGTTCTCTGATGTGTCCTGAGGCTTTGACTTTTGCTGAGAATTGCCCTTGGGACTGGGTTTCATTTGCTGTCATTGAGTACTTCTGTGTTTCCAGTATTCAGGGCCCTGGAAAGTTCAATTTTCCTTGATCCAGTCATTTAAAACAGTCCTAGTTAAACAGATCTTCCTTTTTGTATGCTCCTCAATATGACATTTTGGGAAAGAAGTAAATTTTGCTTTTGCTTTGTTAAGTAAAACTTAACAGAAAAGCTAACATAGTTTTGGCCACAGTATCAGCCTGATTCTGAAGCAAGACATTTGTAAAAGAGTGTTAACTGGCAACAATCATAATGAAATCCAACTCAGCCATATCTTGTCTTTGCTTGGTCAGTCTGTGCTGGCCCTTCTGGAGGAATCCAAGGTCAGTGAGATATTTCCTTCTAGAACATAGCACAGGAACTTTAGTGAGAAACCGCGTGACACTTTGTGCCTTCAGCCACTCATTCTCATCTAGTACAGAGGACGAGAACGTTGCTCACTTGGGAGAATAGGGATTTGACTGGGAATTAAGAGTGGAGATTTGGAAATACAGAAACAAAAGAAACAGGATTTTAGGTAGAAAATGGGAAGAATGAATTTCCGGGAATTCACCTGGCAGTGTCAAGGAGGGTGCTGCTGGGAAGAAGAGGGAGCTGAGGCACACTTGCAGGAATGGCACTGAATCAGAGCCTAAGGAGCCTCTGATGGAGTTGGGCTCCACTTTCCAGAAACTGTGAGGATTTCGGAGCCTCCTGAGCTGTGAACAGAATAAGTGATGATGACATGAAAGTAAGATTTAGAGATGAAAAGGAAAGGTGACTTCCATCTCTCCTCCCCTGACTGCCTTTCAGCTGTCTTGGGTCATAACTAGTTCCTCTTTCCAGATTCCTCTTTAACAACAACAACAACAACAATAATAATAATAGTTATATAGTAATAATAAAGTAATAATTTTATTCAATGTGTACAAGTGGTTTTGCTTGCATGTCTGTGAGCCAACTGCATGCCTAATGCCCTCAGAGTCTAGAAAAGAGACTTAGATCTCCTGAGTCTAAAGTTTTGGACAGTTGTGGACTGACCTATAGGTGTTGGGAAGCAAACCAGGTCTTCTAGAAGAGCAGCCAGTACTCTAAACCCTAGAGCCATATTTCCAGCCCTGTCACCCCTCTTTTTGGTTTTTCTAGACAGGGTTTCTCTGTATAGCCCTGGCTGTCCTGGAACTTACTCTGTAGACCAGCCTGACCTAGAACTCAGAGATCTGCCTACCTCTGCCTCCCTGTGCTGGGATTAAAGGTCTGTGCCACCACGTCCTGTCTTGCCAGTAACCTTTTAAGCTCTGCTCTTGAGTATAGCAGTATAGCAGGAAGACCCCAGCTTTCTTGTCATGCACATATCTTGGAGATTAGTCTTCTTAGGTAGAAATCAAGCTTATACCAGGAACCTTGCCACACTGGACCTTGGGCTTTTTTTTTTTTTTTTTGTCTTGGTCCCACAGCACTAAGGGAGATGGTAGGAGTGGGTACTCAGGTGGTGTCTTGTGCATGTTTTTCATGCCCATTCTTTTTTTTTTTTTTTTTTTATGTGGCACCAGTAGAAAGCACTTTTTTTCTGCATCAAATTTTCCCTGATTGGGAATTAGTTATGCTAAGACAGACCAGAAGAAAGTGGAATTTCCCCTGGAATTATCTCAAGTGAAACAGCAAAAAGCCAAGTCGATTTCAGCTTCTTCCTTTGGTGCAAAACCAAAGTTGTATCAATAGTCCTTGCCCTCATTGTTCAGGATGAGCTCAGGTTCTGGGCTTGTCACTCCCCAACAGAGTTTCCCCTGGGTTAGTGGTCACCCTCAGTTCACTGCTCAGAGCCAACACAGACCCAGCTCTTTCAGTCACTTCAGCAGAATTCCAGGAATGGGGAACCACGCATCAGCCTGTCCTCCCGAGTCCTCCCTGGATGTCAGGAAGCAGTAGAGTGCCTGATTGTTTGAAGCCCTTGAGTTCTCAGAAGGTACTTTGTTACCATCAATAGATAAGTGTGATGTGTATGTAGACGTGGCTACTTATGCGAGAATGGAGATTGAATATGTGATGACAGTAGCAACAGGGAGGCACAAAGCGTTTATGCTAACTCATATTTTTTAGGAGCATGATGCATATATTTGTTCCCATGACGGATACCAGCAATTCCTTTAGTCTTACCATGACTCTATGTTTCTGTACCGGCACTACAGGATGAAGTAACGTGGAGAAAACTTTGGTCAGACCACTTTTTTTTTTTTTTTTTTTTTACTGGTGATTATAGCCAGGGCATTCTAAGTGAGGGTTATGCCACTAAATTCCTATTTGCCAAAGGAACTTGATAATTAGGGGGAGATCTGGTGAATCATTCCTGTTCCTGTTTAGCCTGCTATATAGGTCAGGATTATACACGCACATTTCTTAGACCCTCAAAATTATTGCATGACCTTACACTAGGCAAAGTGGTCTTAGCTTGGGATCCAATGGTTATCTCTATTTTTGTTGTTGTTTGTTTTGTTTGTTTGAGACAGGGCCTTACTGTGTGGCCTTGGCTGGCCTGGAACCCACTATGTAGACTACAATGACCTTGAACTCGTAGAGATCTGCCTCTGCCTTTGCCTCTGCCTCTTAAGTGATAAGATTAGAGGAATATGTTGTTATACCTGGCCACATCTCCCAATATAATCCCTACTCTCGTCTGCTTTTTGTTCTTTATTCAAAAATAATTTGGAGAAGGGGAATAGAGGCCTTTGTCTTTTTAAACCCCACTTATTTTTAAAAGTGATAATTTGGAAACTTCTCAAAATAAATGGATTCAGGTCACAGTATTTAAGAATTATTTTAATTATTTTTTTATTTTTATTTTTAAGACAGTATCATTTAGCCTAGGTTGGCATCAACTTTGTTATGAAGCTGAGGATGTCTCAAATTCTTAATCCCTCTGTCTCTGCCTCCTGATTTTTGGAATTACAGATGTATTTCATTATACCAAGCTAATATATAAGACTTTTAAAAAGCAACTGTGGGTGGAAAGAGGGGGGTAGTATGGAAAGAAAACCAACCCTCTTCTAGTCTTTTGGTTCATTCTTATCTGCTGAAAGATAATTTAAGGCTAGAAAGCAGCCTTATGTTTTTGTGGACTAATCTAGCCATGGGGCACTTTCCAGAGGGAACCCTAGAGCAATGTCTTGGCCATTTAATTGCATGTTTATTTTGCTCCATATGGATCACATGTTAGTAAAGGTGTTCCCAGAAGAAAATGCCATGAGGCTACTGCTGAAGAAATCACCTATGATCAGAATGGGAGGGAGGAAGAAGAGGCTGGTGAAAAGCCAGAGGGCAGGACTGACCTTAGTGAAGAATGGAAAGAAGGATGATAGGTGGGATAGAGGGGGTCTTGGGGTGCAGGGCAGTGTAAGGAAGTTCCCATTCTAGGTAGTTTTTTTGCTTTGTTTACATTTATTTTATTTTTTAATTTATTTTTTATTTATTACAATTTATTCACTTTGTATCCCAGCTGTAGCCCCCTCCTGCGGCCCCGCCCAGTCCCACCCTCCCTCCCTGTTCTCCCCCCATGTTCCTTCCCCAGCCTGCTGATAGGGGATGTTCTCCTTCCATTCCATCTGAACCTAGCCTATCAGATCTCATCAGGACTGGCTGCATTGTCCTCCTCTGTGGCCTGGTAAGGCTGCACCCCCATCAAGGGGAGGTGATCAAAGAGCAAGACACTGAGTTCATGTCAGAGACAGTCCCTGTTCCTATTACTCTAGGTCAGTTTTTTAATCATCTTAGTCTAGATTACCTCTCTTGTTTCTGTTATTAAGCACTGTTGTTTTTAAAACAAAAGCTCAATTATCAATAAAGACTCTGGAGCCAGATGCTGGGGTGAAAGCCTGCTATCTCAGAGAGGCAGAGAAAGCATCCAGCTGACCTTCCTACTTAGCTCAGAAGGAAAAAGCTCCTTCTCCATGCTGTCTTAAATACCTTCAACTCAGTGTCCCTCCTCTCTGTTTACTCCACGTCAGCCGGTTGCTTGCTCTGGCTCTTGAGCTATGGTTGACTTTATTTAGCTCTTGGATCAAAGATATGTGTTAGGGCTGAGCCACACCAGAAGTATTTGTTTAAAGTAAACAGAAAGATCTTAAAGGTGGTTAAAAAAGATCTTAAAGGGTTAAAGGTGGTGTGCTAGGGCTAAGTCACACCACAACTAGAAACAGGTTTTTTTTCAGTACACAATCTTGGGATTTACAGTATGACCAAATATCCTACAATAAAACACTCCGACAAAAACAAACAAATAAAAACAACCAACTTGAGAGAAAAAGTTTATTTTAGCTCACAGTTCAAGGATGCAGTCCATCATTCCATCTTAGCTGTGAATTTCCACATTTTTATGCTGTCTACCACCCAAGTCCAGGGAGTGGTGGGGAACTTCTTTAGATTGGGTGTTTTCACTTCAATGAATCTAATCAAGGTAGTCCCTTATAGACATGCCCAGAAGCTAAACTAATCTAATTAATCTCTCTTAGGATGCCTGTAAGCTTGTCTCCCAGGTGATTCCAGATCCTGTCCTGACAATAAGTACTCTCTGTCATACCTGTCAAAGGAGACTGACATGTTCAAAAACAGTTAAGCAGTTGATGCCCTTCTGTTATTACTAGGGAATGCCCTATGCTGTGGGACCATTTGATGTTCATGATCTGTGATGCCACCAGGGATCAGGTTGATGTCCATGATCCATTGAGTCCCTGTGGACCAGGTTGATGTCCATAATCTGTGCTGCTGCTGGAAACCATGTGGAAGTCCATGTGCATGCTATGGGCAAAAAACCTGCTTTTGCAGTGGTATTGATGCCTGCAGACTCATATCTGAGAATTAGGGATATTGAAGGCTTCTGTGACAATTTCCCTACAACCCCCAAAAGAAACAGTGTAGTGCAATGGAAGTTTTGGTGTCTTTAAAAAGTCAATTATGTTATGTAAATATGTTTTTTTTTTTGTTTTAATCCCAAGTGTGGCATTTTAGTTTAGTTTGTCCATGGCTGATAATTTTCTCATGCAAGGCATGATGTTTGACAGCTGGTGATGGCCTGCCTCGTGTGGCACAGAGAGGTGTGTGGTCTAGGGCTCCGAGGATATAAATATGAGAGCCTAGAAAGAGAACGTGTGGTTGGTGGCACGTGGCAAATGGCAGTTTGGAGAGACCAGAGACAGAAGGTGTGGCAGTTTGGAGCAAACTGATGTAGAGAAACCTTCGGGGTCGAGAAGCTTGCAGGAGACTGCTGGCTGTATTTGCTATTGACAGTTGTGAGCTGCCTGGTTGCTGAGAATTGAACTCAGATCCTCTGGAAGTAGCCAGTGCTCTTAACTGCCGAGCCATCTCTTTAGCCCCCAAATTCATCTATTTTTCTATTCATATGAAAAGAATGATAAATGACTCTGTAATCTTCAATCTTTCATCAGCATATTGTCTGAGTGCAGTTCTATGTAGGTTCATCTAAACTGTGGTGATTTCAGACTTTCACTCCTTTTATGGGTGAATGGTGTTCATTCATAAATAATTTGTGCATTCATCTGTTGAGGAATATTGTGCTTCTAGCCTTTGGCTATTATAATATTGCTAGGCACATTCATGTGTGTCTTTGAGCACCTATTTTCAATTATCTGGACATAAGCTATAGGGAAAAGAGATACACCCTTTAATCTCCCTTTATTGCTATGTGTGCCCCTTGGCTCAATCTAGGAACCCAAATAATAGAGGAGCCACTTTACAAGAGAAAATAGTAAAGGTTGTTATTAAATTTATGTGCATACGGGATCATCACAAGAATGAAATTTGAAGAAAGAAATGACCAAAATATAATGCTTTTGTATTTTTTTTAGACAAACAACAATTTATACATGCAGGGCTGATAGAACACTAAAGTCTCCAGACTTGGTGGAAGTTGGAGGTATTAACAAAGACACTCAAGGAGGTGGTGGGGAGTAAAAGCTAGAAGAAGATAAGAATACCTCAGAGGATGTTTAGACGCATGGCAACCTTGACTGCCAGCCTTTGGTAACCAAAAGACATCATGATGTCCTAGAATGTGAAGCATGTTTATTCCCAAAGAAACATTGCTGTTTAAAGAGGAACAAGTTCATGACATTTGCAAAAAAATACATAGAACTATATAGATCACTAAGTTAAGTCAAAGAAGCCAGACTCAGAAAGACTAATGTCATTTGTTTTCACTCATATGTGGAATTGGGGGTGGGGGAAGGGAAGGAGAAGGGGAGTAAAAGGGAAACAGAGGAAGGGAGATGGAGGAATGAGAGGATATTGAGGTGGATTATAATCAACATACATATATGCATATATGAAATTGTCAGAGGGAAACTCATTATTTTGTACAATTGATATACACTAACAAAACCACAGAAAAGAGAGAGACTTGTTTGGCTCTCTGCATATAGGAAGACAAGCCTAGTGGCTCTTTCTGAAGTTAGTTCTTCCAGTGATTGCTGTTCAAAATAATGTTTACAACAGTGAGGCAAGTCTTGAAATGTCTGTCTTTCTTTTCTCTGACACCTCTGAGTGGTGCTGTGCATTATAGGAATTTGAAACTTAACTTTTTTAGGAATTGTCTAGGTTTTTCATGGGAGGTACACTAGTTTACATTCCTACTAGTAATGTACAGAGGTCCTAATCTCTCCACCTCCTCACACTCTGACCTTTTGACTGAATTAATCACAGGATGAGAAAGTAGCCTCTCCCTGCACTACTTTTATTTTTCCCACACAACCTTGAGGTGAAAATAGCTGTGAGGAAGGATACAGAAACCTCCAACCTCGGAATGTTCTCACATGCTGCTCCTCGCTAAACCCTGTGAGCCCGAGTTTCATTTGCCTCCACAGCCTTTGGTGGACAGTGCCAGCCTGTTCTCCACAGAGATGATGATTAGCTGTGAATCTCAGCTCTCCTCTGTTAGCTCAGGACCACCTGTAGTATGTCCTGTAGGCACTGTCCGTGGACTACCTCTAAGCGAAATATCCAGAGTACTAAAAAAAAAAATGTTGCTTTCTCAATCTAAGAAATGAGCTGAAAAGAACCTAGCGCCACATCGTGGCCCCTTTGATGTGGCATCCATAGATACAGCCAAAAGAGCATCTAATTATGGAAAAGGAGTTTTTCCCCTAAGACAGGGTTTCTCTGTGTATATTTGGGTGTCCTGGCTGGCCTTGAACTCACAGAGATCCACTTGCCTCTGCTTCCTGAGTGCTGGGATTAAAACATCCAGCTTTTTTGAATTTTCATTTTCTTCTTCTTTTTTTTTTTAAATTGAATTGTTTTGTATGTTTTAAAGATTTACTATGTATACAGTGTTCTGCCTACATGTATGACTGCACACCAGAAGAGGGCACCAGATCTCATTGTAGATGGTTGTGAGCCACCATGTAGTTGCTGGGAATTGAACCCAGGACCTTTTTGAAGGACAGCCAGTGCTCTTAACCTCTGAGCTATCTCTCCAGCCCATGGAAAAGGATTTGAAGATGGCGTCATTAACTGGATGAGTGTGGTGGTTTGAATGAAGATGGCCTTCATAGACTCATAGAAAGTGCCATTATTTGAGGTGTGGCCTTGTTAGAGGAAGTGTGTCATAGGGGTTGGCTTTGAGGTTTCAGAAGTTTAAGGCAGTCCCATGTCTTTCTCTTCTTGTTGCCTGTTGATCCAGATATAGAACTCTTAGCTCCTTTTCCAGCACCATGTCTGCCTGCACACCATCACGCTTCCTACCATGATGATAATAGACTAAACCTCTGAAACTATAAGCCGGCCTCTATTAAATGTTTTCCTTTATAAAGGTTTCTGTGGTCATAGGGTCTCTTCTAAGACATTGCTTTCAAGAGTTTTCAAAGTGGTTGTACAAGTTTACAGTCCAACCAGCAATGGAAGAGGGTTCCCTTTTCTTCAAATACTCTCCAGTATATATTGTCACTTGAGTTTTTGATCTTAGCCATTCTGATGGGTGTAAGATAAAATCTCAGGGTCATTTTGATTTGTGTCTCTCTGATGACTAAGGACGTTGAGCATTTCTTTAAGTGTTTCTCTGCCAATCTATATTCCTCTATGGAGAATTCTCGGTTTAGCTCTGTACCCCATTTTTTAATTTGGTTACTTGCTTTGTTGCTTTTTAACTTCTTTAGTTCTTTATACATTCTGGATATTAGCCCTCTGTCAGATATAGGGTTGGGGAAAATCCTTTCCCAGTCCGTAGGCTGTTGTTTTCTTTTGATGATGGTGTCCTTTGCTTTACAGAAGCTTTTAGTGCTTCCTCAAGATCCAGCTACACCACTGATAGGCATATATCCAAAAGATGCTCAAGTATACAATAAGGATATTTGTTCAACCATGTTCGTAGCAGCTTTATTTATAATAACCAGAACCTGGAAACAACCCAGATGTCCCTCAATGGAGGAATGGATACAGAAACTGTGGTACATTTACACAAAGGAATACTACTCAGCAATTAAAAACAAGGAAATCATGACATTTGCAGGAAAATGGCGGAATCTAGAAAAGATCCTCCTGACTGACGTATTCCAGAAGCAGAAAGACACACTATATTCACTTATAAGTGGATACTAGACCTATAAGATAGGATAAACCTACACAAATCTGTATACCTAAAGAAACCAAGCAAGAAGGGGGACCCTGGATAGGATGATCAATCCTCACTCAAAAAAAAAACAGGATAGACATTGGAAGAAGGAGAAAACAGGAAACAGGACAGGAGTCCTTCACAAAGGGCCTCTGAAAGACTTTACCCAGCAGTGTATCAAAGCAGATGCTGAGACGCGTAACCAATGTTTGGGCAGAGTTCAGAGAATCATATGAAAGAGGGGAGAGTTAGTAAGACCTGGAGGGAACAGGAGCTCCACAGGAGAGCAACAGTACCAAAATATATGGCACAGGGGTCTTTTCTGAGACTGAGACTCCAACCAAGGTCCATTCATGGAGATAACCTAGAACCCCTGCACAGATGTAGCACATGGCAGCTCAGTGTCCAAGTGAGTTCCCTAGTAATGGAAACAGGGACTGTCTCTGACATGAATTCTGTGGCTGGATCTTTGACCACCTCCCCCTGAGGGGTGCACAGCCTTGCCAGGCCACAGAGGAGGACAGTGCAGCCAGTCCTGATGAGACCTGGTAAACTAGGGTCAGATGGAAAGGGAAGAGGACCTCTTCTATCCGTGGACTTGAAGAGGGGCATGGGAGAAGACAAGGGAGGGAGGTGGAATTGAGAGAGAATGAGGGAGGGGGTTACAGTCAGGATACAAAGTGAATAAACTGTAATATATATATATATATATATATATATATATATATATATATATATATATATATGTATGTTTTCAAGAGGCTTCTTCAATGGCAGAGAACCCTGATTTCCTCATTCCATCTTTATATGGTTTCTGGAGAGGAGTTTCTGATGCTAGGCTTGTTCAGTATGTGCCTTTACCAAGTCAGCCATCTTGCTGTCCCCCTCTCTCTTCCTTTGACAGAGTTTTCTGTGATGTAGCCCATGCTGGCCTTGAACTTGGGATCCTCTTGCCTTAGCTTCCCAAGGGCTAGAATGATAGTATACACAAGAATACTCTGATATTTCTTACACAATATGTATAATAAGATAACTGAACATGAAGTATGTCATATAATGAAGACAGTAATATTTACTTTAGAAGGGAAGGTGAAGGATGTGAAAATTTTTTCATAAAGTGCGTTGTGCAGTATCAAGCACTGTGCAACTATGAGGGTTACTTGGGAAGTTCTAATTATACATGTTTAAAACTACCCTAAATACCAAAGAAAGTCCCTTCAAATACTGGGATGCACAGGTTTGTGCTGTCTAAGTGGGCAGGATATCAGTGTTTGGTCATAAACATTATTAAGCATGCCCCTGAGACCAGCACAGATCAGGGAGCAGTATTTTCCTGGCCTGTGCCATTTCCTGGGCCCACCTCTATCTGGGGCCTATGAGACCAGCATGGAGCAGCAGGTAAAGCCTGCCAGCAAGAATAGTGAGGTCTGCCCAGGGAATCTCAGTGCTTCACTTCCTCTGTACGCCCCACAGCCCTGTTCCCTGGCCTGCTTCAATTTCCCAGATCCAACCTGATCTGAGGCCCCTGAGACCAGCATGGATCAGGGAGCAGATCCCCAGCCTGCGCCATTCCCCTGGCACCCACCCTAATATGAGGCACTGGAGAATAGCAGGCATCAGGAACATCAGGAAAACCAGAGGACTGAGGCCATCTGGGACCTGGAGTACTATGTAAAACCACAGAGACCTATTACCATCAGAGACCCCTGGGCCTGATAATAACAGAGTCAACCAAATGGCTAGAAGTCAGTGCAAGAACACCTGCAACAAAACCCAGGGCCAGATGACAACACCAAAACTCAACTATCTTTCCATAGCAAGTCCTCAGGAGCCTATCACACCAGAAGCACAAGAAAACAATCTTAAATCAGAGGTTATGAAAATGATAGAGGCCTTACAAGAGGAAAATAAGTATCTTAAAGAACTAAACAGGTGAAGGAATTGAATAAATTCCTTAAAGAATAATAGAAATAGAAGAAGACTCCAAAAGTCCAAGGCCCAGAAAATATTTTCAACAAAATCAGAAGAAATGCCTATAAACATACAAGAAGCTTACAGGACACTAAGTAGATTGGACCAGAAAAGAAAATCCTTCTGTCACATAATAATCAAAACACTAAACGTACAGAACAAAGAAAGAATATTAAGAGCCACAAAAGAAAAAAGGCCAAGTCACATATAAAGGCAAATCTATCAGAATTACACCTAACTTCTCAACAGAGACTATGAAAGCTAGATGGGCCTGGTCAGATGTCATGCAGACACTAAGAGAGCACAGATGTCAAGCTAGACTGCTATGCCCAGCAGAACTTTTAATCACTCTAGATGGATGAAACAAGACATTCCATTAAACCAAGTTTAAGCAGTACCTAGCTCTACAGAAGATACTAGAAGGAAAACTCTAATCCAAGGAGGCTCACTACACCCAGGAAAGCACAGGAAACAAATAACCCCATAGCTGCAAAGCCAAAAGAAAGGAAGCATGCACACACACTCTAACACCACCAACTTCAAAATAACAGAATGTAACAACTGCTCATTAATATCTCTCAATATCAATGGCCTCAACTCCCCAATAAAAAGACACAGGCTAACAGAATGGATGTGTAAACAGGACTCATCATTCTGTTGCATACAAGAAACACACCTCGGCAATAATGATAGACATTATCTCAGAATAAAGATCTGGAAAAAGGTTTCCAAGCACATGGACACAAGAAGCAAGCTGAAGTAGCTACTATCTAATAAAACAGACTTTCAACCAAAATTAATCAAAAGAGATGGACAAGGCCACTTTATACTCATCCAAGGAAAAATTGACCAGGATGACATCTCAATTCTCAACATACATGCCCCAAATGCAAGGGCACCCACATTTGTTAAAGAAACATTACTAAAGCTTAAATCACACATTGAACCCTACATGTTAATAGTAGGAGACTTCAAAATGCCTCTCTCATCAATGGACATATCATTGAAACGGAAACTAAACAGAGAAATAATGAAACTAAATGATGTTATGAGTAAATTGGACCTAACAGATAACTACAAAATATTCCACCCAAACACAAAAGAATATACCTTCTTTTCAGCACTTCATGGAGCTTTTTGTTTGGGTGAAATGATTTTTATAGATCTGTTAGGTCCATTTGAGTCATAACTTTTGTATAGTTTCCTCATTTTTCTGTTTAGTTTCTGACTGGAAGACCTGTTCATTGCTGAGAGTGGGTTGATGTCTCCCACTATCAATGTGTTGGATTCAGTGTGTGATTTAAACTTTAGTAATATTTCTTTTACGATGTGGGTGCCTTTGCATTTGGGATGTAGCTATTCAGACTTGAGACATCATCTTGGTGGATTTTTCCTTTGAGTAGCATCAAGTGTTTTTCTCTATCTCTTTTGGTTAATTTTGTTTGGAAGTCTATTTTTATTAGATATTATAATGGCTACTCCATCTTGCCTCTTGGGTCTGTTTGCTTGGAAAATCTTTTCCCTGCTCTTTATTCTGAGGTAATGTCTGTCTTGGATGTTGATGTGTTTCTTGTATGCAGCAGAATGATGGATACTGTTTTAGAATCCATTCTGATAGTCTATGTCTTTTTACTAGAGAATTGAGTCCACTGATGGTGAGAGATAATAAGGACCAATGATTGTTAATTTCTGTTATTTATTGTTGTTGTTGGTACTGTGTGTGTGCTTCCCCCCTCCCTTTTTTGGTTTTGCTGATGTGAAATTATTTCCTGTGCTTTTTTTCGGTATAGTTAATCTCCTTGAATTGGAGTTTTCCTTCTGGTATCTTTTGTAGGGCTAGATTTGTGAATAGATATTGTTTAAATATAGTTTTTGTTGGGATCCGTAAGCAGGCATCTCTATGGCCAGGCCCAAGGGATCTGACAAACTGAATATCAGGCATCTGTTAAGCCACCTATGGACTACCTGAAACCATCTACACATGCTCTGGGTCAACTTATAAGAGAACTCACACCACCTCCAATCTCTGTCTTTCTCTTTCTCTCTTGCCCTACTCAGAGATGGTCTCTGTGACCCCTTCCCCCTTCCCTTAATAAACCTCCCACGTGGAATGTGGCGTGATTTGTGAACACTCTGTGTAACTTTGCTGTTTAATCCTAACATTGGTGTGCTTGGCTGGCAATAGGTGTCTCCAGTGGCCACACTGCGTGGTGGTTGTTTCTGGCGCCTGCATCCCACCAGAGCTGCTGGGAACCTATTTCATTCCATATCCATCCATGACCCACTTTCTGGCAACCAGATAACTATCTGTTGCATGTACCACCAGCTGGATTGGTGAGTTTCCCTAACTGGTCAGCATAAACGCCTCTCTTGGTAGGGGAAAATTGATCATTGAGCATCTGGCAACTTCCTACTACCCTTTGAGATGGAAGAACCCCCATCCACAGTCTTCACTGGCTATGGTTGACCCTTTTTGCTGACCTCCATTTAGGGCTTCCTCTTTCCCTTGGATGAGATTTTTTTCCTCTTCTACGTGCATGGTTTCTCCCCTCTCATTTTTGCCTACAAAAATCCTAGCACTAGGTAAGCTGTGTCTCCTCCAGGCAGCTGTGTCCTTGATCTCTGGCCAACATCGATGAGTTCTTGGATCAGGTAGGGCCATACTCTACTGAGTCAAACTTTGCCTTTGGAATGTCTCTGGCAGGTCACTGACTCCTACCCTCCCAGTGGGAACTGCCCATTTGTTCCTTCCTCCAGCATCCTCACTGGGATGTCTTCTGGAGAATTTTAAAATCCTACACATGGAGCCTGACTTAAAGGCCTCTTCGCTCATATGCCTCTGTAATAAAACGTGGCCTACATATTCCTTAGATAATGGTTCAAATTGGCCAATTAATGGCACATTAAATCCCAATATTTTACAGGATCTTTTTAATTACTGTCAGTGATCTTGTAAATGGAAGGAGGTATCTTATGTTCAAGCTTTCTCTCTTCTCGGCTCTAAACCTTCTCTCTGTTCTTCCTGTTCTCCTACCCAGCTTCTAGCTATAAAGTCTCAACCTCAAGAATTCTCTACCTTTGACCCTGTAGATGCACCTCCACCTTGCCATTCTCAACCACCAGCTTCTCAACCTCTGGCTTCTTCTCAACCTCCTCTGCCTCCTCCTCTTCCTCTTTGGATTCTCCAAAACCATCACCCTCCTCCTCAGCGACAGGCTATCCTAGTTGTCCTACTTTGGCACCCACTTTCACCCCACCAACAGCGATTAGCCCCTTTGCTACCCGCTCTCACTCTATAGTGAAGCCCTCTTCATCTACTCAGCATAAACCAGCCTCAATTCTTCCCTTGCGGGAGGTAGCTGGTGTGGATGACTTAGTTAGGGTTTATGTTCCCTTCTCATTAACTGAACTTTCTCAAGTAGGATCCTATACCTCTAATCCTTCTACTTTCATTAAAGAATTTTAACATCTTACTCAATCTTATAGTCTTACCTTCCTTGATATACATGTGATTCTTACCAATAACTTGTTACCTAAGGAACGCAGGCGAGTTTGGGAACAGGCTAGAATGCATAAAAGATGAGGGTCACCAAACAAATGCAGCACAGCTGCTTGGAGATGAGGTGGTGCCCGACCAGGATCCACAATGGGATTATAATACCCTGGAGGGCATTTTAGGTTGAGATCAGTTCACGACCTGTGTCCTGGCTAGTCTCCACAAGGCTGCTCTTTTTTTTCTTTTTTTTTTAAATTAAAATATTCTTTAACTTTTATTAATTACACTTTTTTCACTTTGTATCCCCCCATAAACCCCTCCCTCCTCCACTCCTAATTCCACCTTCCCTCCCCCTTCTTCATGCATGCCCCTCCCCAAGTCCACTGATAGGGGAGGTCCTCCTCTTCTTCCTTCTGATCTTAGTCTATCAGATCTCATCAGGAGTGGCTGCATTGTCATCTTCTGTGGCCTGGTAAGGCTGCTCCGCCCTCAGAGGGAGGTGATCAAAGAGCAGGCCAATCAAATTATGTCAGAGGCAGTCCCTCTTCCCGTTACATTTGGACACTAAACTGCCATGGGCTTCATCTGTGCAGGGGTTCTAGGTTATCTCCATGCATGGTACTTGGTTGGAGTATGAGTCTCTGGAAAGACCCCCACAAGACAGCTCTTAAGCCAGTTAATTATGAAAAGCTCCAGGAGGTTACTCAGGACAAGAATGAAAACCTGTCTCAATTCCTAGAGCGCCTTACAGAGGCCCTCTTACAACATACTAATCTAGACCCTGAAAGTACAGAGGTTAGGCAACTTCTGATGACCTATTTTTTTTTTTCCCAGAGTTACTCTGACATTAGGGCTAAGCTGAAATGCTTCTGCCTGACTCCACAGGCAGAAGTCTTAGCACTGGCCTTTAAGGTGTACCATGGGAGGGATGAGAAAGCCCATAAGCAAAAATACCAAATGCTGGCCAAGGCCATCTGACTGGCCTCAGCCAGTACCCAGGCTCCCTTGCCTCCTAAGGCATGAGGAACATGAGGTCCCTATTTTTAATGTGGTCAAGAAGGTCACTGGGCCCGGTTTTGTCCTAACCCCTGCAAGGCACCAGGGCCATGTCCAAAATGCCCAAGAGGAACATTGGGATGTTGACTGCCACCATTTCTCCCATGATATGGGGACATCACTCCCAGATCACTCTTCGGCTGATATCCTAGGCCTTGCTAAGGAAGACTGAAGGTGCTTGGGTTCCCTTGACTTGACCACTGCCATCACAAGCAGGAAGCCACAGGTGATTATCTTGGTATCTGGGTGGCCCATCTCCTTCCTTGTGGACACCGGAGCTACTTATTCAGTTCTGACGGAATATTGGAATATTGGGGATCAACCTCTCCTTCTAGTTCCCCTTTTGTCGGGGTAAGGAGACAGCCTTGCCAGCCTTGCTGGACTCCACCACATAATTGTATTTTCAGGAATGTTCCCTTGACTCATTCCCTTTTAGTAATGCCAACCTGTCCAGTTCCCTTACTGGGAAGGGACTTTTTAGCCAAAGTGGGAGTCTCTGTCTCCTTTACTCCACCCATTTGCCTGACCCCAAGCTCACCAGCATCCTCTCTCCTCCTTCTCCTAGCTACTCTACCTTCCAGTTGTGACACGTCACTTCCTTTACCAGCCTCTCAAGTGGACCCCCACATCTGGGATGTCCAAAACCCTCTGTTGCTAGGCACCATTCCCCTGTGGTCATTCAGGATCCCACCTGGTATATTACCTAATCCCTGAGGGTGGGAGAAATAGAGAAGGTAATTAAACAGTCCTCTAAGGTCATTGCCTCTCTGATATCCCCTCTTCTAAATAACCAAACCTGTCATTTCATCTCCTACTTCAGACTCTGACCTAGGCCTACAAGCTCCTTAATGTGACCCAACTGGGCCATTTTAAAGCTTGCTGACTGTGTGTCCCACCTGGGCCCAACTCAGAACTATTGCTGACAGCTTCTCCGGTGACTGTCAAATAAACTAACTTTACCATTTACCAACTGCCCTGAATCTGATGTTGCCACAACCCCCTACCTTTTTCATATCACCCTCTTTGGAATGGCAAGCAAGCTGTTTCAAGGCATCCGGGACACATTCTGCAGGAATGCTAAGTTCCTTAGACTGTAATAAAACTATAATCCTTGATACCTCATCTCAACCCCAATGCCCTACTGCTAACAATACCTCGATTCTTTGTGGTACTCAGGTCTACCGTTGTCTGCCTGCTGGTTGCTCCTCTTCCCTGAGCTGGGGATGATAAATGAAAAGGAGCCCCTACCAGTTCCAGTCATGGACTCAATAGCTGCCCAGCAGGATAAACGGGCAATTCAAATCCTGTCCCTATTGGCTGTTGCAGGAATCACGGCAGCTGTTGGGACTGGGACAGCAGGACTAGCCACTTCACTAACTTTGTATTATCAGCTTTCTTCCCAGTTCATCCAGGACCTCCAGCAAGTGGCTCAGACAATACTAACTCTCCATGGACAGATCAACTTGCTGGTAGCAGTAGTACCTCAAAACCGACGTGGAATGGATGTCCTCACAGGTAAAGAAGGTGGCCTTTTCATCTTCCTCCAGGAGGAATGCTGTTTTCATTTTATTTATTTATTTATTTATTTATTTATTTATTTATTTATTTATTT
>NW_026596046.1:22381365-22489428 GCF_907164565.1 Psammomys obesus
TTTATTTATTTATTTATTTATTTATTTATTTATTTATTTATTTATTTATTATTTATATAGTATTTTACCTGCATTATTGCCTGCATGCCAGAAGAGGGCACCAGATCTCATTTTAGATGGTTATGAGCCACCATGTGGTTGCTGGGAATTGAACTCATTGACCTACAGCCAATTCTCTTAACCTCTGAGCCATCTCTCCAGCCACCAAGGAATGCTGTTTTTATGTCAACCAGTTGGATATAGTAAAAGACAAACTCTAACAACTCCAGACAAATCTACAAAGCGAAGGGAACAGCTCGAGGGTTCCAGCTCTTGGGCCTTTGAGAACCTCATAAGGAAATGGATTCTGCCCTTCCTCACACTTCTGCTCATCTTTCTGCTTTTGCTTTTTACACCCTGCTTATAAGAGAACTCACACCACCTCCAATCTCTGTCTCTCTCTTTTTCTCTCTTGCCCTACCCAGAGACAGTCTCTGTGACCCCTTCCCCCTTCCCTTAATAAACCTCCCACTTGGAACCAGTTGTTTGGCATGATTTGTGAACCCGCCGTGTATCTTTGCTGCATAATCCTAACAGTTTTGTCATAGAACATTTTTTCTTCATCTATGGTGATTAAAAGTTTTGTTGGGTATACTAGTTTAGGCTAGGCTGGCATCTGTGGTCTCTTAGAGACTACAGGACATCTGCCCATGTCTTTCTGGCCTTTAACGTCTCTGTGGAGCAGTCGACTGTAATTCTAAAAGGTCTGCCTTTATATGTTATTTGACTTTTTTATCTTGTGAATTTTAATATTATTTCTTTGTTCTATATGTTTAGTCTTTTGATTATTATGTGGCAGAAGGATTTTCTTTTTTGGTCAAATCTATTTAGTGTCTGTAAACTTCTTGCATGTCTATAGGCATCCCTTTCTTTAGGTTAGGGAAATTTTCTTCTGCCTGCTTGCCCTCCCACTCACCGCCCTGCACTGTATAGCAGGCAGGCCTCTAGGGCAACTTTCTAGTCTTTTTGATACTCGTTTAAAAATGCATGGAGTAGAAAGAAGTGGACTAATCTAGGCACTGATGAGTTGGGTCATCTTATTTATTTTTCTGGGCTCTCATTTGTTTAAATGAGAGAGAAAATTAGGCTGGAAGTAATTGTCTGTCTGTGTCTTTTATTTCAGGAAATTTTTATGTGTCTGTGTTAGTGTATGTACACACCTGTATATGGATACATGAACCTGTGTGTATATGTGTGGAGGACAGAAGAGGGGACAACTGCAGTTAGAGGTGTTTGAAGATTGCCTGGCTTGATGTGGATGATGGGATCTGAACTCTGGTTATCATGATTGCACAACAAAGCTCTCTTAACTGCTTTCATCTCTCTAGACATTTATTTATTTATCTATTTTTTTATTCATTAATTTATTTTCTCTCTTTTTTTTTTTTTTTTGAGTCAGAGCCTAGGTTGGCCCCAAACTTATGTTAATACTTCTGCCTTAGATATCCAAGTTTTGGATTTATTGGTACAAACTACTAAGGTATCCTTTGAAAGTAATTTCCAGTGAAGACCTTTTATAGCTATTAATGGTAAATGAATTATAGTATAACTCCTCATTGGTTTCTTATTATTTATTATTACTATTCTTATAGGGCTGGGGATCAGCCTTGCACATGTTAAGCAAGCACATGAATCTGTCTAGGTTATAAAACTATATCTAGTCCTTAAAACAATGAATTACAGTAGAAACAACCATTTTCTTTTCCTTTTTTTCCATCTGCTCAAATGCAATGATTTCATTTGGATTTTCACTGAGTCCTCATAATTCTTGATACCTTATAAATATGTCTATTTTTATGTTTAGAGAAAAAAATAAAGATATTGTCGTCTAGGCCTTTCTTGTTCAATGCCCAGTTATTTGTAGCCACTGAACTGAAATATGACTAGTCTGGATTAAGGTAGAAGTATTAAATTCTCATTGGGTTTTGAAGATTTGGTTTAAAAAACAAATTGAATGTATCACCGTTGTTCTCTGTTTGACAGGAGCCTGGATCTTGGCTGGAGTCCTGGAGTTTGGCTTCCAGATGAAGAATGGTTCTGTTTTTCTTAGGGGCACCTAGAGTGCCATAGGGTGAGACCCAAGGGTGATAAATTGAGGTGTGGAAAAGGTTTTCCACAGTGTAACAGATTAGCTCTTTTACATGAGGTTGTTGGTGGTAATGGAAGCTGGTGGTCCAAAACCTATGGCCATACCAAAGTCATATACAGATCTTGTCAAGCTGCTGGGAGCATGGGAGTGGTGAGGGCCAAGGTCCATGCCTGGCTGGCTTGCAGCCAAGATACAGGCCTTGGCCAGGTGAGGCCCAGGCCTAGTTGGCCGGAGGGCAGGCAGAGGATAATTGATGAATCTTAGATGGTCTTTTGAAGTGAGAAATCTCGAACCTTTATTCACTTGAAATCAAGGACAATATAAACCCTGGGAAGAGGGAGGAATTTCGAGGGTGAATGTGTTTGATTTGCTGGGGTCAGGGAGTCAGGGATACTTAAATGGTCCTATCACAAAGAAAATGCACTACTTAATTATCTCATGTGGGGAGGGGGTGGTATTTCCAAGTACAATGAAGGTCACTGCTGGTCCAAGTTCCTAACAGGGTGGGGCATTTCTAGGAATTGCTAGATGCTTCCCAGAGTAGTTTCCATATCAGAGAGGGTCTGGCCTGTAATCTGCCGGGAGCCAAGGCTATTTACTGAAGCCAAAGTCAAATAGTGAGCCAAAGCTATTTAGTGGAGACAAAGCTATTTACTGAACCCAAAGCCAAATAGTGAGCAAAGGTCATTTAGTGGAGACCTAAAGCTATTTAGTGAAAGAGTTACCTAGGACCCTAAATCATGGGCGATAGATTTGTGAGGATATCCATCCGTCTATTAATTTTAGAGCATCCGTGAGATATCTTAAGAAAACATCCTTATGGTATCTTGCAGGTGCAATATTCAACCCATGAAAGCACTCTTTCTATCTCCTGCAGCAGTAATTAAGCCTTCCCCCTTTTCCTGCCTTCTCCATATATAAGTTGGGTAAAAATTTCTAATAAATGAGGCCTTGATCAGACAAACAGACTTAGCCTTCATTTCTTGTGTTTCTTGTCCCCCCTCATACCTTCCATCCCCCTCTTTAGGAACCCTTTGAAGACCCACGGGTCGGGACATTTCTGGTGCCCACCAAGACCTAAAGGTACGGAGGACTGGATGGAACGTCGTTCTTCGGTGGTCACAAAAATACATAGGATTCAGTGTTTCCACTAGGAAACTAAAAAACTCCTGCATAAGAGATCTCCACAGAGCTGCCCGTCTGTGAATTTGATTCAAGAGGTAAGTCAGAACAACGAATTATGGGACAAGAATTCAGTAAGCATGACTTATTCTTACAGGGACTCAAGGAGTCCCTCAAGACGCGAGGAGTAAGGGTTACGAAAAAGGAATCTCACAAGCTAAAAAGTTACTTGGAAAATTAGAGCAGCCAAACAGACAAAAAAAAAAAAAAAAAGGTACTTTTTTTTTGTATTTATTTCAAGTGTTCATAAAGGAGCCCAAACAGATTTCTCTAATTTGAGAGTAAAAAATTATTTAGAAGTTAGATAGTGAGGATGAAACGGAGTCAGAGGAAGAAAGTGCTAAGTCTTCTAGCCTGCTTCCCTTGTGCTCCTTCCCTTTCACCCAAAACAAAGGAAAAAGCCTCCCAAGTAGGCTGGGGCAGAAGGTGCGGAGCAGAGCCATAGTGTGGTGAGCAGGAGGAACGGGGACACTATTTGTCTCCTTCCCACTCTACCATGGGCCAGGCTTGGATGGCTTGAGGGGAAATGGTGGATGAGAATGCTCGCTCGCTCACACCCTCAGAATTGGCCTAAGACCTGCCTCTGCCAGCTGCAGGCTGCTGAGCCAATCGGCAGTCAACTCCACCCCCTCCCATGGGCTTTAGTCTGTGTTGGCTCTCTTTTAAAGATTAAATTGTGTTCACTGATGAATTCTGAGTTTTAAATCTAGTTCTGACTTTTGAAATCATGGTTATTCTCTGTATATATATTTAAATGTTTAAAAAGCAGGTACTGAGGTTGTTTTTGTCTTTGTCTCTGTGTTTTGTTTTTGTGTGTCAGCTGTCTGTTTTGGTTTCTGGTTTTGGTTTGCTTGTGAGGTCTGGGAAACTTGGAGAGTTTCCAATCTGGTCAAGGAAATTTGGGGGACGCCCCAGTTCCCGGGGAAAAAGCCTATGGAGGCTCTGCTCCTTTTAGGACCAGGAAAGAGGGCTGCTGGAGCCTGCTCTCCATTTGGAAGCTGTGGAGAGAGCCCAAGAGAGGTCTGAAGAGATGTTTCAGAGGTTAAGAGCACTGGCTGTCCTTCTAAATGTCCTGAGTTCAAGCCCCAGCAACGACATGGTGGCTCAAAACCATCTATAGTGAGATCTGGTGTTTCTGCCTGTGCTTATAAAAGAAAAACAATGTCTTTTTAAGTGTTTGGCACACCTGCACAAATATCAGAGTTATCTACAGTATTGGCTGTGTCTCAAAGTTTTAATAAGCAGTCTTTGAACATTTTTACAGACAGTGCATATGTAGCTCTGTCTTTGCCTAGGTTAGAGGCTACAGGTCAAATCCAGGTATTTTCTCCTGCTGGAATTTTATTTTTACAAATTCAAAACTTGATAAAAAACCTTTCTCTTTTGTATAGTACATTTGAGGGCTCATTCTAATTTGCCAGGGCCCCTGTATAAAGAAAATGCATTGGCAGATAAAGCCACCAAACTTTATTGTTCACAGTTAAAGAGCCCAGGATGCCCATAACATGCATCATCTTAATAGTCAAACCTTGAGACTTAAATATGGGTTGACTCAGAAACAGGCACGTACTATAGTTGAGGCTTGCAGTACTTGTCCTCAATTTCACCCTGTTTCTCATTTGGGAGTCAGTCCTAAAGGATTGGTTCCAAATCAGATTTAGCAAATGGATATTACTCATATTCCTAAATTTAAAAAAATTAAAATATGTACATGTTTGCATTGATACCTATTCTTGATTTATTTTTGCCACTCCTCAACCAGGAGAAACTGCAAATAATGTTATTGCTCATTGTCTACAGGCTTTTAATGTTCTACCAGTTCCTAAGCAATTTAAAACTGACAGTGGAGCAGGATATACTAACACATCTTTTAAAAGATTTGTCAACAGTTTCAAGTTTCTCATATAACTGAAATACCTTGCAATCCTCAAGGACAAGGCATGGTAGAGTGTGCCTACCGAACAATTAAGATTTCCTTGCAAAAAAACAAAGAAGGGGGAGCCACTCCCCTGGACACCTACATTTAAAAAAAAAAAACATTTGGATAAGCATGGTAAATCTACAGCAGATATATTTTGGCATACAAAAGCCAAAAACCTTTTGCTAAAGTAAAATGGAGAAATCTTTTAACAAATCAATGGCATGGACCCGACCCTGTACTCATATGGGGATGAGGAGCTGTCTGTGTTTTTGTTTTTTTTGCAGGAAAATGATGCAGCTTGATGGCTACTGGAACACCTGGTGCAACAAGTGGATGAGGAGTTTACTCCTGACAATGATGATGATGTCAAAGAAGACCCCTCCAGTCAAGATGACTGCTTATGTGCTGCCCCTAAGGAAGAGTGCTGCTTTTACACAGGTTATACTGGGATTGTAAGGGACAGCATGGCTAAGGTTAGGGAAGGCTTAGAAGAGAGAAAGAGACAGAGAGAACAAGAGGAGATTTGGTTTCATAATTGGTTTTCAACCTCTCCCTGGCTCACCACCCTCCTTCCTTCAATTGTGGGACCCTTGGTGGGTTTCCTTCTCCTCATATCTTTCGGCCCATGGGCCATTAAAAGACTTACTGGCTTTGTAAAACAGCAAATTGACTCCCTGACATCTAAACCCATACAAGTTCATTATCACAGACTTTATTTGGCTGACAGAGACTTAGCTGAGCCCGAGGAAGACTGCTGACAGTCCATCACATAGGTCTTGAATGAATTTGGCTCTCATGAGAACAGCATGAAACTCAGATAAATGCTTGCCTGTTGTAGCATGGGTACCTGTAATGGGGTGTAAGATGACATTGCAAGGGGAGGGCCTAATTGCCTGCTTCTGAGTCCCCTGAGAAGCAAACCTGATTGCATAGAGGTTGGTGTCTGATTACCCCTAACCAAAATCTGCTGGGGATGCCCTCAGGTTTTGATGGGGTCTTCCTCTCCTCCCCAAAAAGGCACCCAAAAAGGCTGCAAAAAGCCTTGGGAGGATCAGATCACTACTTCCCCCTTCTGGTTAATGCCCACTGTCTGCAAAAGACCTCATGTTCAAAACCTACCTGCTAGGCTCTTAAATTGTTTAAGAAGGGAGGAGATGCCTGGAGCCAAGGCTATTCACTGAAGCCAAAGTCAAATAGTGAGCCAAAGCTATTTAGTGGAGACAAAGCTATTTACTGAACCCAAAGCCAAATAGTGAGCAAAGGTCATTTAGTGGAGACCTAAAGCTATTTAGTGAAAGAGTTACCTAGGACCCTAAATCATGGGTGATAGATTTGTGAGGACATCTGTCTGTTAGTTTTAGAGCATCCATGAGATATCTTAAGAAAACATCCTTATGGTATCTTGCAGGTGCAATATTCAACCCATGAAAGCACTCTTCCTATCTCCTGCAGCAGTAATTTAACTTTCCCCCTTTTCCTGCCTTCTCCCTATATAAGTTGGGTAAAAATTTCTAATAAATGAGGCCTTGATCAGACAGACTTAGCCTTTATTTCTTGTGTTTTTTGTCCCCCCCCCCATTCCTTCCAACCCCCTCTTTAGGAACCCATTGAAGTCCCGCAGGTCGGGACAGTAATCTACCCTGAAAGCTATGTGATGCTCCTTATAAGACCTGGAATCACCCAGATCAGGAGAGACTTTTAAAACCCCACTGAGAAAAGGGAGTGTATCATCATTGACCGAGCACAAATAATTGTCATATCCAGACAACTGACTCAGCCTTATCCAGCAGAGCCCCACATTAACTAATGATTTTTTATTGTTTACATACTGCAACAATATTTTGGATATATTAGATGTTTCTGAATATATATTAGATATGTACAGATATAAAAATTATTTTTGCCTTAAAAAACTTAACGAAAGGATGGTAAAACATTAAAACTACAGGTGTACCTCAAACTAAGTATTTTTTTCATGCAGTCTGTCCCAGGTGGGTCTAGAATAGTTATGAAGACAACCTGAACACAACAGAGGGAAGAACACGCTGTCTATGCTCATGACTTACATCTGTATTCCTTTTTTAAAAATTTTTTAAAACATTTATTTTCTTTTTTAAAGATTTACTTAATATTTATACAGTTTTCCACCTGCATGTGTGCCTCAGGAAAGCAGAGGGCATCAGATCTTACTATAGATGGTTGTGAGCCACCATGTAGTTGCTGGGAATTGAACTCAGGACCTTTGGAAGAACAGACAGTGCTCTTAACCACTGAGGCATCTCTCCAGCCCTACATCTCTATTCTTATTCCAGGAAACTTAGTCTCCACTGGTTTTTAAATCTGTTCAATGCATTCTCTCATAGGAAAAGGGATTTCTAAAGGAGTCTAAACCTAAGTCTAGCTGGCGGTATTTGCCAAAAGTCCCAGGACAGATCTGGAAATTCCTTCATCCTTACGCAACACCACTGACCAGAAAAGACCCTGCTCGCATGAGAACTACTGCAGTACACACTTCTTCTATTTTTAAACAACTTTGATGACAAAACTTGACTTTATGGAGTTGCAGACATTTGCCACCTCTTAATGGATAAATTCTACATATTTATCTTTGTGGTTTGTATTTTAAGTCTTTGAGCCTGTCTAGAATTTTAAAGAGACTAAGCCCTATACAGATATTGGCAAGAGGGGTTTTGACCTTCAAGGTGGACTTTTCTATCTGCTTCATAGCAGACTCTTTTTCACCAGTGTATGTATCATCTAAGAGCTGTTCTGTATTGTTACTGTTGTTAGTATAGAGACAACCCAGGGACCAAGGTCTGTCACCTTGATGAGGCCTATGCTTGCTGTATTCCCAGTGACATGTTTCCTACCTTCTCCAATTCATTTGTTGGCCTTCCACAGTGTTGGGGCTCAGAAGATGATACTCCAAAGCGAAGTCCTCATTAGCAGTTTATGTCTGATAGACATATCTCCTATAGCTCACTCTTCACTTATACCTTAGACTATAGATAGTAGAGTCCATTTCCTCCAAAGTGTAGAAAACAGCATCTCCTTTCCCAAGATTCAGCTATTAAACCTCACTGTAACTTTCCCATGAAGAGTTCTTCATGAATTCTGTGACTCATGTCATTTGATTGTGAGTCACAAGACTCCCATTCAAGAAGATTCTGTTTTGTACCTCGAAGGAAAGTTGCAGAGTGGCCAAGGAAGAGTCTAGAGTCTTGCAGCCCTCCCCTTAGTATGTCACAGTTAGATCAATATGTTTATTACAGTTATTCAATGTTTACAGTTACAGTTTATTCAATATGTTTCTACATAGCTGTGCATTCTCAGTTGAACCTAAGCATCAAAACAAATAGTTCAGTCTGGGTCCTTGTGTTTTCAGCCTGCATGTTCCTTTGTCATGTAAAACTATAATCAAATCTGTGATTAATCTGATTTTTGTTATAGTGGTTGTCTAATATAATCCTTTGTGATAGGCAGTAAAAGATTTCCTCCTTTTTGCTCCTGCAGCATGATGCTCTAGATACTTGGATATTAATATGTATATCTAATGCTGAGCCACTGTTAAGCCTTAATTTTTTTTTCTGTAAAAAAGTTGTGAGACTTGATGGACTAGAATGCCATGTTTTCAGTAACAGCACAGAAGAGAATGCCATTATGGGCTGTTTCTTGTGTGCTAGGAATCTTTTTTTTTCCCCTTTGTGTACATATTGGTTTTATTGTAACAAAGCAACTTGTACACATTAACATTTAAAATGAGCATCTTTTCCTTCCAGTAAAAAAAAAGTTTTTAAATTAAAAATAAGGTTACAACAGAGAACGTCAAATCCAAATAAAACCCTACAGATTCTGCTGATTCTACCATTGAGTGGCAGGGCTCAAGTCATCATAAGGAGAGACTTTTATTTTAAAAGTGTCACCTTAAACTGCAAGGATGTCCATTAAACATCACAATTAAACATGCCAAACCCCCAGACACCTCAAACCCACCCTTTGCTGACCTTCTAGATCCCCCCATTTTCTTTTTTTTAAACAAGAGAAAGTAGACAGATACATGTTGGTAAATGCTAACACATAGAGACACAGTGTAATCTCTGAGCCCAATATACAGAGAAAGGAAAAAAAGCTAGAATTCTACGCAGTACTACCCAGGGGCCTAGCACCCTCCAGCCTCAGCAGAGCCAAGGGGACTAGAGGGCTTCTTTTATTTCCTCCCCTACCCCACAGAGAACAGTGTTGGTATTGAATCTACAGTTTTTGAGAAGACAGGATAAAAATGAATTTAGAACAGAGAAGTGGAGATTCTTTTCCTATTGTATTTTGCTCAAGGTTATTTCCCCCCAAAGAAGTTGAAAACCATGGTGTTAAGAGAGACCTCAAATCAGGGTGACTGAGCACAAGGGTTAGGGAGAGGAAAATGACTGCAAGTTGTTCCCAGGGACTGGTTGGTGAAAATTGAAAAAAAAAGAAAGAAAGAAAACGAAAAAGAAAGTTGGAATTCATCAGTCTTCTGTGCTAGTCATCAGCACCTTTATCCCCCTTTCCTTCCTTCCTTTCATCATCTTTATCTTCTTCACCGTCATCCTCATACTCTTCTTCATCAATACCTTCCTCTTCTTCATCATCTTCCGCCTCTCCTTCATCATCATCTATATCAGGAAACAAATAGTACTGCAAGGGATTTGGCCAAATATCTTCTTTGATGACCTCTCCTAACTCATCTACATCTACATCAGGATAGTCAGCGAACCACATAAAGAAGCTCTCTGGCTCTTCCTGCTGCCAGTTGCTGTCACTCTGCATTTGACTTGAGCGCTTTGTCAAATCCTTTCCAGATTTCCATCTGATTTCGGTGGACTTTGAAGATGGGTCACCACTCTCATTCAGATGAAATTCTTTGGAGAGAACTTTATTCTCAAAGTAAGGATTTTCATCAAAATAAAAATCTATTCTGTAACCTGATTTAATGTCTTCAAATTCTGTCACTTCGACTCTGGTCAAATAACGCATGGCCTCTTCGTCCTCCTCCCTGAGCAGTGCCGACACTTGCTGATGGTTGATAAATGTTGTTACCCAAAAATGGGGGATTTTTGCGATCAGTTCTGACCTCTTTTGAAAAAACGGTTGGCGGAGTTTGTTATATTTTTGTTCTATTTTCAAAATCTCCTCACTGACTTGTTCATTAAGTCTGTCTATTTCATTTTGTACTTCATCAATACGTTCGATTGCTTCTTGCTGTTCTTTTTCTCCTTTCGGCAGGGTGAGAGAAGCCGGCGTGTTCTCCAGCTTCGGGGCTGCAGCCTTGTTCTCCAATTTCGGGGCAGCAACCTTGTTCTCCAGCTTCGGGGCTGCAGCCTTGTTCTCCAGCTTCAGGGCTGCAGCCTTGTTCTCCAGCTTTGGGGCTGCAACCTTGTTCTCCAGCTTCGGGGCAACAACCTTGTTCTCCAGCTTCGGGGCTGCAGCCTTGTTCTCCAGCTTCGGGGCTGCAGCCTTGTTCTCCAGCTTTGGGGCTGCAACCTTGTTCTCCAGCTTCGGGGCAGCAGCCGTGTTCTCCTGCTTCGGGACAGTGGCTGGTCTGGATTTCTTGGACTGAGGCGGGATCGCAGACTGCCGTCTCGTGGCCATGGCACGAGTGAGGTGGCCTGAAGCCGGAGATCAGAGGCTCGATGTTCACAGCAGGAAGAAACTCGCAGGAACTCGTGCTAGGAAATCTTTTAACTGTGTTGCTTTACTTTATTTTTGGCGCTGGGCCTTACAGACTGTAAGAGACTTTTGATGCATAATCTTTCTTTCCATCCTCATGACGGCCAACTGAAGTGGGCATTATTATGCTGTTGTCGAAGACACAGGCTTACAGTCAATAAGAAACCTGCCCTCAGTCAGAGTTGCCCAAGAGGGTCAGATGTAGCCTTGAGCCTCACTGAGCCCAAGCTGGTCCTTGCTCCAGTGAGCCTTCTCTCACAGCACTATGCCTCTTTCCACTTCCTGCTTGTGGCCAGGTGCTTCTCTTCTTTCTATACTTACCACATTTGGAGCTTTGTGAAGGCCAGATGCTGATTTCCCCCTCACTAGTGGTGAGGTGAGTGTCCTCAGACTCCTTCACCATTACCTTTCGTGTTTATCCTGCCCCTTATTCTTTCGTGGACAGCCCCTCCACCTCAAGCTGACCTTACTCTGTGAGGAAAGGAAACTTTCTGAGAGGGTGGAAAATTGCTGATTTGGAAACCTTGTTTTGTAACACAATGTAAAAATAAGCAGGCTTTTTATCATTGGCAAATCTCCGTGATTATTTCTGTTGGTCTTCCTGCTTGAATGTAAAGGTGTCCTGGGACTCAGAAGCCCAGGAACCACACAGCTCAGAGAGGAAGGCTTTTCAGCAGAGGCACTGCAGCTGGGGGGGGGGGGGTATCCCTATCTGAGCTGAGGAACTCAGGAGCCTCCTTCAGGCTCCACGTCTTTCTTCTCTTCATTGTTTCTTAGCCTCTTTCAATAAGAGAGTCACCCAAGGCATCGAATCTTAGAAAAGAGATTTATTGGGTTAGGGTATGGATGGAAGAATTCAGGGTTGTTGCCTCTGCTCCTGGGAGAGGACAGCAGGGAACTGAGCAGAAGAAACATTTATATAGGATTTCTTGGCGTGTTAGTGGTGGTGATAGTGGTAGAGATTTCCAGGGAGAGGATTGATGGGATTTCAAGTCCTCAGTTTGGGGGAGCTCAGGGATTAGTGGGTTTTTCTGCTCAAGGATTGGTGGCTTTTTGTTCAGACTTTTCACCTAAAATTAGTATAATCTGGGAAGGGTCCTGTTGAGGGGCTGGAGATGACCTTTGTGACAGTTACAGGCGCTGGAAATGCCATTATGACAGAGAGGTCTCTGGGTGGGGCCTGGCTGCTGGAGCTCCTCAGGTGGGGGGACCTGGCTACTTTTCTGCCTTGAGGGTTTAAAAAGTGTACACATTTTACAAAGAGGGTCCATGGGACGGAAGGCTTTTCCTACAACTTTAGTCAGCGCAAATAACCGCCATTTTCTACTAGACCTTGTTATTGGGATGTAGCATGCCCAGATCAGCTTTCTACAGTGTTGCTTGTTTACTGATATTCATCAGCCTCATGACCACAGACAGCATTTTCAAGACTGCAGGCTGAACTATACAGTTTATTGCACTGTGAGAGAAAAAAAAAAATCTAAGCCAGCTCATGTGATATCTAAACCCTTGACCCAGATTTCCTTAAGCTGTTAGGAAACAGAAGGTGGATGACTGCTATCTGAACAACAATGCAATGTTTAGACAGAAAGGTTAGTGCCATGAACCCTTGCCACAGAACTGTTTTGACACAGTTTCATTGATCCTGACTTTGCCTGTTTCATTAAGAGCTTTCTATAGTTTCCCAACATCTAATCTATTTACCGTCTACAATGGCACATTTTCCCTTTCGGAGACCACTGTGATTCAGTTGCTGCCTGGCCACCCTCCGTCCTGTGTGTGCATTAGAGCTTGCTCCTAATTTCCTCTGTAGAACATCACAGCAGCCTCATCCCATCATGTAACTCCCTCTCTGCTGGATCAGTCCTGTTAGCTTAGACTTGTCATGACTTGTGTTTGGTAAAAATAAAAATGGTTTCTCAGTGGCTACCCTTTTTTCCTGTCACTTTTTTTTTTTTTTTTCTAGAAAGATTCCTTATGCGAAGACTGCTGTCTCTGTGGACATTTGCCATTCAGATTTCCTGATTGTGCTGAATTCAACGATGAGTCCCCCATACTCAATGTAGGTGTTCTTTGATACTCTTTGCCTGTATTTTTGGCTTCAAGGCTCTCTTCAGTCTGTTACTGTGTCTTGTTTTTTTAATTTTTTTTTATTTTTATTAATTACAGTTTATTCATTTTGTATCCTCTACCTGTAGCTCCCTTCCTCCTCCCCTGCCAACCCTACCCTCGCAACCCTCTTCTCCACCCATGCCCCTCTCCCAGCCACTGATAGAGGAGGTCCTCCTCCCCGTCCTTCTGATCTTAGTCTATCAGATCTCATCAGGAGTGGCTGCATTGTCTTCCTCTGTGGCCTGGTAAGGCTGCACCCCCATGGGAGTGGGGAGGTGATCAAAGAGCAGGCCAATCAGTTCATGTCAGAGACATTCCTTGTTTCCCTTTACTAGGGAACCCACTTGGACACTGAACTGCCATGGGTTACATCTGTGCAGGGGTTCTAGGTTATCTCTATGAATGGTCCTTGGTTGGCATATCAGTTTCAGAAAAAACTCCTGTGCCCAGATTTTTTTGGTTCTGTTGCTCTCCTTGTGGAGCTCCTGTCCTCTCCAGGTCTTACTACTTCCCACTTCTTTCATAAGATTCCCTACAGTCTGCCCAAAGTTTGGTTATAAGTCTCAGCATCTGCCTTGATAACTTGCAGGGTAGAGTCTTTCCACTGTCCTGTTCCCTGTTTTCTCCCTCTTTTGATGTCCATCCTCTTTGCCTTTCTGAATGAAGATTGAGCATCTTACCCAGGGTCCTCTTTCTTGATTAGCTTCCTTAGGTGTACAGATTTTAGTATGATTATTCTATATTGTATATCTAATATTCACTTTAAGTGAGTATATGCCATGTGTGTCTTTCTGCTTTTGGGATACCTCACTCAGGATGATCTTTTCTAGATCCCACCATTTGCCTGCAAATTTCATGATTTCTTTGTTTTTAATTGCTGAGTAGTATTCCATTGTGTAAATGTACCACAAACCATGTTTGCAGCAGCTTTATTTGTAATAGCCAGAAGCTGGAAACAACCCAGATGCCCCTCAGTTGAGGAATGGATACAGAAATTGTGACTGCTTCTTCTTTGGTGAAGCTTCGTAACTCTAAAATTTGGACTGGTTAGGCTAGTCCATGCCCCCCCCCCCCTCACTCATTCTCACTCACTCATTACACTCATTCTAGGTCAGTCATTCAGGGCCTTACGGATCAACTACCTGCTTGTGAATTTCCAACTTATATTTCTAGGTAAGATCTCCCCTGAACTGCAGACTCATCCACACAAATGACCACATTCAACTCACTATTTCAGATCTGAACACAAGATTTCCATCAGCCTCCAAATAACTGGGCTTTTCATTTATTTATACTGTTTCCTCTTCTAAAACAACCCTGTTGTTATATCATGCCTAGCTGATAGACTTTCCCACTGAGACTGGAAGATCCTGTTATGTAGCTTAGGCTGGCCTTGAATTCGTGGCAAATCTCCTGTCTCTGCTTCCTGCATGCTGGCATGATAGGCATTGAATATCATACCCAGCTCATAATTTGTTTAAAAGATTGTATCAAGTATTTATCATAGTACCTGGCAAGGAGAAAGTCAATACCTCTTATCACAGATTCCTGTCTAGTTCTTATTTTTTTTTTTTATTCTTACAATAATAACCCTAAGGTTCATTCCCCAAAACCTGTAATTGGGCCATAAGCATCACTGAGTCTGTCTGGTCATAGACTCATAATACAAAGCTACATAGACCCTTCCCTAAGACATATTTGATATTCTTGTTCTTCCAAATTGTCCTGGCAGTGTTATTCCGAGGGACAGCCTCATGTTGTACCTCCTCTGCAGAGGAAGTCTGTTCCACAATTCTCAAAGCCTTTTGAGAAGCCTATTGTTTTAGGGTTCATCTTTAGTCATTTTGACGGTTGTATTCTATCCTGATTAGCTTTTGGAAGCACTTCTTTTAAAAATACTCATATATGTGCTACTTTGTTTCTATAAGGGATTCTGGTGAATATCATTCTTCATTCTGGAATATTACAATAACACTAAAATCAGCTTTGCACTGAGGCTCCCGCAGTAGTTGGGCGTAAGGAAGAGCCACGGAAGTCTTAATGGATACCAGGAGGAGGGCTCCATGGCCCAGGCTAAGAAGTTTTTATTGAATGCATTATTTTTTAGACAGGGTTTTATGTAGCTCAGGTTGATTTTGAACTCTCTGTGTAGCAGAGGATAAAATAGAACAGCTAAATCATCCACTTTGTATGTGGCACGTGCCTCTACACTTGGTTTATGTTGTGACAGAGATGGAATCAAGGTGTTGTGCATGGCAGGCAAACACTTTAGAACTTTATTGAGTTCTATTCCTAAACTCTTGAATGAAATTAAAAGTTTATTTTTTATTTTTTAAATAACTACCTGTATTTATTTTATGTATGTGTGGGCATCTTGGCGCACTTGTGGATGTTGGAGGAAAGCTTTTGAGAATCAGCTCTCTCCTTCCACCAAAGGTGTTCCGGTGCTCAAACTTAATTACGTTTGGAGCAAATGCCTTTACCTGATAAGCCATTTTGACAGCCCCTGAGTGCAAAAATGGAATAATTAAATTAAAATGCCCTGCTTCTGAAGAAGCCAGGTGCAGCCACGGGAAGGACAAGCAGCAGGGGAGTTTACGGCAGAGTCTGATGAGTAATCTGCTGTGATTATAGTTCAACCCTGTGTTGATTTAAGATTGTGGGTCAACAAAAATGTCCAGGTTTTTCACCAGATGAACCCTTTCATCACACATGTCGTTAGATTTATTTCTTAGTATATATTTTCATAATTTGGATACATTTTAGCTTTACAGCAGTTTTAAAAAGTGTTCTCACTACTATTATCTAACTAAGGAAATTAACATATCAAATCTGTAAAATTAACATAGCACCTGGCAAGTAGAAGGTACAAGATTTTTTAAAACTTTGTATTGATTCTTTGTGAGTTTTACATCATATATCCCAATCCCATTCATTTTCCCATCCCTTTGTTTCTGCCTTCTATTCTTGCAACCCTCAAAAGAAAATTAAAAAAACAAACAAAATGAAGCATATAAAACATCTTGTCACCACAATTATAGTTTGTCACAATGTGTTCCTTTGTTCATACGTGTTTACTTGTGAATGTTCATTGCAGTGAGTCATCGGTCTGGTTCAAGGCCTCTGGCTTCTGCTGCCCTGTCAATACTGGATCTTCACCAGGACTCCTCTCAGATATCCTGCTGTTGCCCTGAGGCATGAAATCTGCAGCTTTGGATCCTCAGGACTGGCCCTTTCATTACACTCCAGCAGTTCACAGATGGAGTAGACGTTGATGTGGGCCAACTCGAAGCTCTGGATCTGGGGCTTGGTGATAGCTGAGCTGGTTAGCCTTCCAGCTCTCCTGCACCGCACCACCAGGGAGAGCTCTCCAGCATTGCTCCAGCTATGTTGCAGCCGGCATAGTTGGGGTTAGGGTAATTTCTCCTGTTCTCTTCCCCTCAGGGCCAGCTCAGCAGCACCCACACTACCAGCTCTACCTGTGCAGAGGTTTCCCAAGTGCTGCAACTGGCTAAAGGCTGGGACAGGTGTCCCAGTTTGGGGCCGGCTCATTTGTCAGCCCATCCCCACCCAGGGTGGCCCGCTCTCCCGAGTGCTGCTGCCGATGAGGGGTGGGGCCAGCTCTGCACAGCCCATAGACATCAAAGTAGTTCCGAGTGGCAGCCCAGGCCATGGCTATCTGCATGGTCTTTGGTAGTAATAGGAGTCACAGAAATAGACATAGACCCCTGCTGTGGCATGGGCATGGATTCAGACATGGCCTTCAGTGGCAGCATGGGCTAGGATTTCATCATGACCCCAGGTGGTAGGGCAGGCTGTTCACAACAGGCTATTTCTCTCCACCCTCAGGCTCCAGTTCTACCTCTCTTTATAATGCTTAAACTCTTCAGCGTCTCATTCTTTTCCTTCTGTCCACCATCACTGGACTGTCTCAACCCACCAACTGCCCAAGTAATGATACGGAGACTTTTTATAATTGTGAAGACAGAAAAATACATAGCAATTCCAATTCTCTTTTCTAGATCATATTATTTTATATGCCATAACTATTTATAATGGATTGATAGTATATTATAGTGTTGCACTATGTAATAGGTAGAATGTTATACTATATGGCATAACATTATAATAATTAGCATGTTAACTTATATTAATATCATACTATATATTAATAATACGATAATATTATAGCTTATGGTATAATAGATTATGATACTATTAACAACCTACAAACATTTTTGGGATTTCAAGTGTTCTCACTAATGTCCTTTCTATAGTCTGTTGTAGTAAATAAAATGATGTTGGGCCTCTGAAAGCTTCTGCAGTATAGACTGTCAAAGCAGATGCTGAGCCTGATGGCCAACTGATGGGCAGAGTGAATGGAATTTTATGTAAGAAGTGGGAAATAGTAAGAGCTGGAGGGAACGGGAACTCCACAAGCAGAGCAACAGAACAAGATAATTTGAACACAGGGAACTTCCCAGAGACTCCTACTCCAACCAAGGACTATTTGTGGAGATGACCTGGAACCCCTGCACAGGTGTAGCCCATGGCAGTTCAGTGTCCAAGTGGGTTACATAGTAATGGGAAGAGGGACTGCCTCTGACATAATCTGATTGGCCTGCTCTTTGATCACTTCCCCCTGGGGGGGAGCAGCCTTCCCAGGCCACAGTAGAGGACAATGCAGCCACTTTTGATGAGAACTGATAGACTAAAATCAGAAAGAAGGAGAGGAGGACCTCCCCTATCAGTGGACTTGGGGAGTGGCATGCATGCAGAAAGGGGAGGGAGGGTGAGATTGGCAGGGGAGGAGGGAGGGGCTTATGGGGGATACAAAATGAATAAAGTGTAATTAATAAAAAATAAATAAAAGATTTAAAAAAAATAAAAAAAAATGATGTTGGGCTAAATGTATTATTTATTATTTGCCCTATGATTATCTTGTCAGTGTTAGTTAACCTATTACTACAATCAAATAAAACACAGACACCTGTTAAATTTTATAATTGTCTGAAAACATCTTGGGCCAGGCATATAATTTTATCTCCGTTTTTTTCCAATAACCTCACCATCCATCTTCCAGTCCCCAACCAATGCCATTCACCTTAACCATCCTCATCTGGGCTGTCTTTTATACACAATCTTATAAATACTTGCTTCTATTCTTCATCTGGGCCTTTCCATGCCATTGTTGGTGACTTTTCTCCTGGCCCACATGGTTTCTTCTCCTCACTAACCCATCATGTAGTCCTTTCTCCTCTCTTCCCATCTGTCTGCCTTCTTCCCATGATTGTCCTCTTCCCAAAGCCCAGGAATCTTAGCCACATCTACCCCATTCTGCTCAGCCCAGGTTTTAGGCCTTTTAATCAACAAATCATATATAATGTCTTATGCAGGTTTATACAACAAGATACATCCAGATAGGTATACCCAGATAGGTATATCTGGGCAGTAACCAGATCTCAAAGGCCAGTAATTAGCATCAAAATACAAGCATCAGACCAACCTTCAACAATTCCCCTTTTCTGCCTAAATAAAAGACCACTTTTAATCCAGTAAGAATAATTATGAAACAATTATAAAAACAAATAGATAAGGCTATATATATGTCTAGTGCAAATGTATTTAGCAATTTTGGAGAAGATATCTATTCTGTCTATGTGAGTCTAAAGTTTTGTACCTAAGTTATTTATTATAGTTTGTATCTACCAACCTAAAAACATCTATCTAGATGCAAAACTTTTTAAAATTTCTAAGTAACTAAGCTAATTGTAAAACTATGGCTATCTGCTCTTCAACCCCATCAGAGAGCTGAGAAGGAATAAAATGAATTACTTGAGTAAATAGGAAGTGCATGCTAGCAGCTTCCAAAAACAAACAAACAAACAAACAAATACACAACAACAACAACAAACAAAACAGAGACAGTTTGCTGTCTGAACAGCCACCCAAAACTCTCTATAATGTTGGAGCAGCTTCAGCCTCTGGCCCAGTATATTTGATAAACATGTATGTGAAGCAGGAACTATTTAGGACTTGCTTACCCTGTCTTTGAAGAGTTTGGCAGCAGACTTGTCCTGCATTAAAGCTTGCCCATTTTGCATAGAATTTTGTCTGTCCTAAAGTAAGGGCATTTTTTTTTTTTTTTTTTGCTCAGGTAGCTGGTGTGCCACATTTAAAGCCATCTCCACATGGAGGTTCTTCTATGCTCATCATCTTCTTTGAGGTAAGCTGGGTGCTGCCAGGAAATGATTTGTCTCACTATCAAAGAATCCTTAAAACAATAGCATTTTCAAGTGCCATATTCTGTAGGTCTCTGAGGTTTTTGAAGACTTATTTATCTATCTATCTTTATGTAATCTATCTATATAATCATATCTATGTTAAACCTAGGATCTATATTTTTGTAATAAATTAGATTAGTGTCTGACATGACTATGGGTTGATCAACTACTAACCATGGGTTGACATTGACTCGTATTACTAAGATGCTAAACAGCTTGTAATAGCAGTTTTAAAAGGATTGGAAGTAAACCTTAAATTTTTATCAAGATAGCGAAATTTATACCAATGTATCAACAATACCTATTTTTGCATTAATATAAAATTATATACCAATGAGTTAAAAATAACCTTATTTCAGAATAACAAATAAAGCCTAAGTTGAGGAGTAGATTCAATAATTTACCTTTTTTCTTATCAATTCTATTATATCCTCAGATTACACTTTCTTTTTTTCAACCCTCTTTTCCTCATCTAAAAAAGAAAAGAGAGAAATCTCTGTGTCTAAACTTGTTTTCTCTTTGAATAAGACCATTAATAACTTATAACCCACTCCCAGTGACAATAAACATCTATAGCCCAAGAAAACAACCAAGAACCTACCCAAACCCTGTTAAAGGAAATGGGGCATTGCTTTCATGTTTTTTTTTTTTCTAGCTGATTTTTTGAGGCAAATGAATCCTCTTTGGGGACCCAAAGGAAATTGGGAAAATCATTGAGCTAGCGTTAAAGTTTGTGCTCTAGTCTCTAAATGTTGAGAAATTTTAGACTTAATAGAAGTCTGGTTCGTAACAGTCTGAAATGCTGGACCAATTGAGATCAGTAGGTTTTTTTTTTTTTTAAGCTTTTTTGGGAGCAGGCTTTGATGAGGAACAGCATCTGAGGTGACTGAAGCTGCTACAAGCAGAATGCTGGAACATGTAGGGTGCTGGAAGAGATGTGTCAGCGTCTCAGCATGTTGGAAGGATGAATCCTGTTAAGGTTGATCTAGCATCACAGGTGTCCAGTTCTTTTGTTCTGAAAACATAATTTTCCACAAATATTATACAGGCCTCAAATTATAAACGTATAATATGTGCAGGATGCACAGATTAATTAAGGATAGTTTTCTACTCTTTGAATGAGCAGAAGGACATTTTTTTTCCATAAGCCACTCTGGGATGTAAACCAAATTGTAAACCAATTTTATTTATGCCTTTCAAAAGAATGACATGTTAAGTTTTCAGGATATTATAGCCTGGGTATTCAGGCAGTCTCCCCATGTCACATCTGATCCTTATTATTTTGGGTGGAGTCTGAAGCCCTTTTTTTCCCCCGTTACCATAAACATAAAGCTTTCCTTCCAACATAATATCGTCTCTCTCCTCTAGTATGAAGTTATTTTAAGCATAGAATGATCTAGTTTAGCGGTCTAATTTTTATCTAGGTCTGCTACATTTTGATTTTTCCAAAAGAAATAAATAATATTATTGAATTTATAAACATTTTTTTAAATTTTTTATTTTTTTATTTTTAATTATACTTTATTTACTTTGTATCCCCCCTAGTTCCCTCCCTCCTCCCCTCCCAATTCCTCCCTTCCTCCCTCTTCTCCATACACTTCCCTCCCCAAGTCCACTGGTAGGGGAGGGTTTCTTTTTCTTCCTTCTGATCATAGTCTATCAGATTTCATCAGGACTGGCTGCATTGTCTTCGTCTGTGGCCTGGTAAGGCTGTTCCCCACTCAGGGGGAGATGATCAAAGAGCAGGCCAATCACTTCATGTCAGAAGCAGTCCCTGTTCCCATTATTATGGAACCCACGTGGACACTGAACTGCCATGGGCTACATCTGTGCAGGTTTTCTAAGTTATCTCCATGCATGGTACTTGGTTTGAATATGAGTCTCAGGAAGACCCCTGTGCTCAAATTTCTTGGTTCTATTGTTCTCCTTGTGGACCTCCTGTCTTCTCCAGCTCTTAATATTATTACCCACTTCTTTCATAAGATTCCCTGCATTCTGCCCAAAGTTTGGCCATAAGTCTCAACATTTGCTTTGATAGTCTGCAAGGCAGAGCCTTTCAGAGGCCCTCTGTGGGAGGCTCCTATAACTTGTTTCCTGTTTTCTTCTTCTGGTGTCCATCCTCTTTGCCTTTCAGAGTGGGGATTGAACATTTTAGCCAGAGTCCTCCCTCTTGATTAGTTTCTTTAGGTGTACAGATTTTAGTAGGTTTACCCTATATTATATGTCTATATGAGTGAGTATATACCGTGTGTGTCTTTCGGCTTCTGAGATAGCTCACTCAGGATGATCCTTTCCAGATCCCACCATTTACCTGCAATTTTCATGATTTCCTTGTTTATAATTGCTGAGTAGTATTCCATTGTGTAGATGTACCACAATTTCTGTATCCATTCTTCAGTTGAGGGGCATCAATTTACATTCCTATCAGCAGTGGAGGAGGGTTCCCCTTTCTCCACAACCTCTCCAGCATGTGTTGTCACTTGAGTTTTTGATCTTGGCCATTCTAATGGGTGTAAAGTAAAATCTCAGGGTCGTTTTGCATTTGCCTGATTTGAGCATTTCTTTAAGTGTTTCTCTGCCATTTGATATTTCTCTATCAAGAATTCTCTGTTTAGCTCTGTTCCCCATTTTTTAATTGGATTACTTGATTTGTTGCTTTTCAACTTCTTTAGTTCTTTATATATACTGGATATTAGCCCTCTGTTAGATAGAGGGTTGGTGAAGATCCGTTTCCAATCTGTAGGCAGTCATTTTGTTTTGATGATGGTGTCCTTTGCTTTACAGAAGCTTTTCAGTTTCATGAGATCTAACTGGATGTCTACATGTAGAAAAATGCAAATAGATCCATACTTATCACCCTGCACAAAACTAAAGTCCAAGTGGATCAAAGACCTCAACATAAAATCAGACACATTAAATCGGTTAGAAGAAAAAGCGGGGAAGACCCTAGAACTCATTGGTACAGGAGACAACTTCCTGAACAGAACACCAACAGCACAGGCTCTCAGAGCAACAATCAATAAATGGGACCTCATGAAACTGAAAAGCATTTTTTATTCTTTATTAATTACACTGTATTCACTTTGTATCCCCCTTGTGGTTCCCTCCTCCTCCGTCCCAATGCCTCCCTTCCTCCACCCTCTGCATGCATGCCTCTCCCCAAGCCCACTGATAGGGGAGGTCTTCTTTTCCTTCCTTCTGATCCTAGTCAATTAGGTCTCATCAGGAGTGGCTGCATTGTCTTCTTATGTGGCCTGGAAACGCTGCTCCCCCTTCAGGGGGAGGTAATTAAGGAGCAGGGCAATCAGTTCATGTCAGAGACAGTCACTGTTCCTATTACAATGGAACCCACTTGGCCCCTGAACTTCCACGGGCTACATCTGTGCAGGGGTTCTAGGTTATCTCCATGCATGGTCCTTAGATGGAGTATCAGTCTCAGGAAAGACCCCTGTGCTCAGATTTTTGGTTCTGTTGCTCTCCTTGTGGAGTTCCTGTCCTCTCCAGATCTTACTGTTTCCCACATCTTTCCTTAAGATTCCCTGCACTCTGCCCAACAGTTGGCCATGAGTCTCAGCATCTGCTTTGATAGTCTGCAGGGCAGAGCCTTTCAGAGGCCCTTTGTGGGAGGCTCCTAACTTATTTCCTGTTTTCTTCTTCTTCTGGTGTACATCCTCTTTGCCTTTCGGGATAGGGATTGAGCATTTTAGCAAGAGTCCTCCCTTTTGATTAGTTTAGGTGTACAGATTTTAGTAGGTTTATTCTATATGATATGTCTATATGAGTGAGTATTTACCGTGTGCGTCTTTCTGCTTCTGGGATAGCTCACTCAAAATGATCTTTTCCAGATTCCACCATTTACCTGCAAATTTCATGATTTCCTTGTTTTTTTATTGCTGAGTAATATTCCATTGTGTAGATGTATCACAATTTCTTTATCTATTCCTTCACTGAGGGGCATCTGGGCTGTTTCCAGCTTCTGGCTATTACAAATAAAGCTGCTACAAACATGGTTGAGCAAATGTCCTTATTGTGTACTTGAGTCCCTTTTGGGTATATGCCTAGGAGTGGTATAGCTGGTTCTTGAGGAAACACTATTATAAACATTTTTTATGTTGATAAGTTACAACAAGATTGTAGGAGATTTAAATATACTGTTTTATAGAGATATTATTTTTATGGAGACATTGTGTGTTTGTGTAGCCCTGGCTCTGTCTCTTTCTTGAGTGGTGGGGTTAAGATATTAAGTAATTGTTTTATGTTAGTTAGAGTTTCTATCAATTTCTGTGAACTGTAGGTTGTTCTGAGTATTAGTTAATTACTTTGTACTATTTATTTAGCACTAGTTAAATCACCTTTTAGTTTTTGTGGAAGCTCCACTAGAAAACTGTTAGGATACTCTTAATATAAATTAATTATTCAATTTGTGTTAGTCTGAGTTGCTTAACAGTTTGGGCACCATTTTTTAAAGTAAATAAAATGATGTTGGATTAATATCTCATTGGTGTTATTGGTGTTTAACCCATTATCACAATCAAATAAAACACAGACAACCTGTTAGATTTTCTAATACCCTTAAAACATCTTGGACTGGGCAGATAATTCCATCTACACTGTTTTAATAACCTCCCTGTCCATCTCTCAGCCCCCTTCCAATGTCATCCACCTTAACCATCCACATCTGGGCTATCTTCCATCTATAATCTTATAAATACTTGCTTTTATTCTTCATCTGGGCCTTTCCTCACCATTATTGGAATCTTTCCTCCTGGCCCACATGCTTTCTTCTCCACACTAACCCATCATGACATCCTCCTCCTTTCTCTCTTCTCATCTTGTCTGCCATCTTCCCATGATTCTCCTCTTCCCAAAGCCCAGGAACCTTAGCCATGGCTACCCCATTCTGCCTTGCCCAAGTTTTAGGACTTTTAATCAACCAATAAGGTGTAATGTCCTAGGCAGGTTTACAAGACAAGGATAGATGTGTCCAGGCAATAACCAGACCTTGAGCGCCAGGAATTAACATCAAAATACAAGCATCATACCAACCCTCAACAATAGTCCACAGTCTAATGCAGGTCAGCAAAATTCATTTAGTTGTCAGGTCTCTTTACTCTCATTCACCTGGTGACACATTTTACCTTTGATAGCCATGAGATTTTGACTAGTCCTGGTCAACTATGTTGTAGAGTAGTCCTCTGTGTGGCTTGATCATTTTTCATGGAAAGCATACATTTCAAAATTCATGTTCTTTCCACATATGCTATTTTTTAAATTTTTTTATTAATTACACTTTATTCACTTTGTATCCCCCCCATAAGCCACTCCCTCCTCCCCTCCCAATCCCACCCTCCCTCCCTCTTCTTCACGAATGCCCCTCCCCAAGTCCACTGATAGGGGAGGTCCTCCTCTCCTTCCTTCTGATCCTAGTCTATCATATCTCATCAGGAGTGGCTGCATTGTCATTTTCGGTGGCCTGGTAAGGCTGTTCCCCCCTCAGGGGGAGGTGATCAAAGAGCAGGCCAATCAGGTTATGTCAGAGGCAGTCCCTCTTCCCATTCCTATGTAACCCACTTGGACACTAAACTGCCATCCACATAGGCTATTAAGTTGATTACTTGCTTAGTTTCTGCTAGTTTTCTAAGATGTTTAGTGTTCTCGGAGGCATTTTTTGAGATGGAAAATATCCGGCTTCTGTGTTTTACCATCCTTTTACCCAGGACTTTTTGCATCTGCTAATAGTTCTTCTCTGCAACAATTACTACTTCAGTGTATGCCTAATGACAATTTTCTATTATTCCTTTCACAATTAGTTATTGGAATTAGATGACAAAGAAATATGTCCCTTCTACACTGGCCTGCATTACTTTTCTATTCCTGCAATAAACACTATGACCAAAAATAACTTGGGCAAGAAAGAGTTTATTAGGCTTACAGGCTGTTGTCCATCATTGAGGTAAAGGAAGCAAAAACTCAAGGCAGGAGCTAGGAAGGAACTAATGGAGAGAAAACTGAGAACACTGCTTACTGGCTTGCTTTCTCTGTGTTGCTCAGCTACTTTTCTTATACAGCCCAGGAATGGTACACCCACCTAAACCAATAAGTAATAATAATAATAAAAAAAAAACCCTCTCCACAAACATGCCCATGGGCCAGTCTTATGGAGGCAGTTTCTCAGGTGAGAAGCCTTCTTCCCAGGTATGTTTAAATTTGAATCAAGTTGGCAGAAACTAAATAGCACATATTTTATGTCTTATCTACCTACTCATATCAATGTTGATTAATGAATATACACTTGATTGTATGGGCTATACAGTGAGATTATCATTATTCTCTTGCTCAGAATTTCCTGCCAGGGGATCTCCAAGTTGGCTCCTGGTCTCCTTTCCTTTTAAAGCATTCTTTGTGTTTCCATGGCTTATTCAATGTTTTTCTTTTATTTTCCCAGCCCCAAATTCTGATGGAACACTTTCTTCAAGAAGGCCAGGTTTGTTTGTTTTTAAATGTTTGTTCAGTAATGGTATAGCTGAATCTTGAGGTAGCACTATTCCTAATTTTTTGAGAAAGTGCCTGATTGATTTCCAAAGTGGTTGTACAAGTTTACATTCCCACCAGCAATGGAGGAGGGTTCCCCTTTCTTTACAACCTCTCCAGCATGTGTCATCCTTTGAATTTTTGATCTTAGCTGTTTTGATGGGTGTAAGGTGAAATCTCAGCTTTTCAGTTTCATGAGGTCCCATTTATTGATTTTTGATCTTAGAGCCTGTGCTGATATTTGCTCAACTATGTTCATAGCAGCTTTATTCATAATAGCCAGAATGTGGGAACAACGTAGGTGTCCCTTAACTGAAAAATGGATATAGAAATTGTGATACATTTACACAATGGAATACTACTCAGCTATTAAAAACAAAGAAATTATAAAAATTTCAGGCAAATGGATGGAACTAGGAAAGATCATCCTGAGAGAGGTAACCCAGAAGCAGAAAGACACACATGGTATATACTCACTTATAAGTGGATATTAGACATTTAATATAGGATAAACATACTAAAATCTATAGTCCTAAAGAAGCTAAGTAACAAGGAGGACCCTAGGGAAGAGGCTTTAATCCTCAGTCAGAAGAGCAAACAAGATAGACATCTGAAGTAGCAGAAGACAGGGAACAGTACAGAAGCCTTCCGCAGGGGGCTTCTGAAAGACTCTACCAAGCAGTGTATGAAAGCAGATTCAGAGACTCATAGCCAAACTTTGGGCAGAGTGCAGGAATTTTATGGAAGAAGGGGGGCGGCTAGAAAGACCTGGAGGGGACAGGAGCTCCACAAGGAGATCAAAAGAACCAAACAACAAAACAAAACAAAAAAAACAACAAAAAACAAAACAAAACAACAACAACAAAACTGGATTCATGGGGTTCTGCAGAGACTGATGAATCAACCAAGGATCATGCATAAAGAGGACCCCTTGCTCAGGTGTAGCCCATGGCAGCTCAGTATTCATGGGGGTTCCCTAGTAAGGGAAGCAGGAGTAGGATTCAGTGACCAGCTCTTTGACCACCTCCCCCTGGTGAGATGGTTTAACTAGGCCACAGAGAAAGAAGATCCAGACAGTCCTGATGAGACCTGATAGGCTAGGGTTAGCTAGTAGGGGAAGAGGGCCTCCCTCTATCAGTGGCCTAGGAGAGGGACATAGAGGGGGAAGAGGGAGGGATGATGGGACCGGGAGGAGATGAGGGAGGGGACTGCAGCTGGGATACAAAGTGAATAAATTGTGATAAACAATAACAATAAAGAAAAAATAAAATATAGAATAACATTTAGGAACTGAAGGGTTAATGGGAAAAATAGCAAGGTCAGTACAGAACTGTAAATGTCTAGTCTTTGTCTGTCTTGGAAAATCTTAGAGCTCCATCTAGTGACCACTTGGTTCACTATGCAAGCAGTAAACTAGAGCTAAGATTTTAAACTGGTGGGGGAGTAAAGAACAGGTCATGGATTTGAGAAAGAGCCAGAGGGGGAGCAAGAGCAAGAGCGAGAGCAAGCGAGAGAAGGAGAGAGCAAGAGAGCAAGAGAGTAAGTAAGCTAGAGAGAGAAAGAGAGAGGGAGGGACAGAGACAGACACAGATGGAGGAGGGAGGTATGCATGTGTGTGTACATGGGAGGAGTTGCTGGGTGGGGGGAGAGGGGTGGAAATGATGTAAGTAGAGCATGCATATATGGAATTCTCAAAAATTAAACAATTAAATAAGGCAAAGAGTAGAGTGGGATTGCTTGTTTCGCTTCAGAGTTTTGAAAAAATGCTTGATTTTTTTCCCCACTTAAAATAATGTTGGTTATTGGTATATTACTTATAATTTTTTATTATATTGCATCCAACTATTCTTTCTGTTCATAGTTTCTGCAGGCCTTTTTATTATGAAGAGATGTTGAAATTTGTTGAAGGCCTTTTCTGCTTTGATATATGACTTCCGTCTTTATACGCTGAATTACACATACTGATTTACATATGTGGAACTAACTTTGCATCCTTTGGAAAAAAATGAACTTTCATGGTTTGTGATCTCTGTGTGCTCTTGCATTTGATTTGCTCTTGTACACGTTGATGGAAATGTAAACCAGTATAGTCACCTTGGAAATCACTATGGAGAGAACAAACAAAAACCAAATAAACCCAACCAAATAACAATAAGAACAGCAACAATAAAACTCAACTCTAAATAGACCTACTATATTAACCCAGCTCTAGTGCTTCTAGGTGTATACTCAAAAAATTGTATTTCCTATCACAGAGATATTTGCACATCTGTATTCACTGCTGCTTTATTCACAACAGTTAGGGAATGAGATCAACTTAGATGCCCATCAGCTGAGGAACTGTTAAGAAGAATTGGAGTATGTACACACAAAGGACTGTTACTCACCTGAAAAGAAAATGTGACCATGAAGTTTTCATGCAAATGGAGAGAACTGCAGAAGTTATACTGTGTGAGACAACCAGGCTCAGGAAGACCATTGCTGCATGTTCTTTCTCATATGTGAATTCCACCTTTGAATCCTTTGTATGCTTAACTTGGCATAGACGAGGAAGCCGAGTATTTAGAAACAAGACATTGGTCATGGACCTATTAAGAGAGGGGATGTAGAGAATCATAAGGAAATGAGAGAAGAGAGGGGGATAACGAGGGCCGAACATGTTCAGACATGGATGGGCAAGACATGGGGAAAGGAGGGAGAGGGAAGGCGAAGCCAAAATGAGTTATAAAAAAGACACGTGGAAACCTGAAATCTTGAAATACAGGTACAAAAATATAACTAGAAAGGACAATATGCAACTTGATATGCTGGGGTGGGTAGCTGGGAGGACTTACCTTCTTTGAGGAGTAGGGAAGGAGGGATAAGGGAAACAGGGAAAGAATGTGAGACCTGGAGGAGAGGGAGGGGCTTATGACTGGGATGTAATGTGAATAAATAAAACATTAAATTAATAAAGAAAGAATAGTAGAACCCAGGTTACGTGAAAGAACAGGGGTTGGGGAATCTCTGGGTTAGAGTTATAAATAGAGATGGTGAAGAGAGAGAAAAGAGAGCAAGATGAGGGTTGTGGGTTAAGTGAAAGAACATACCAAGAAGTCTTATAGAAAATCCACTAGTATTTTATATTATATATTTTAATTATTTTGATGTTATATATTTATATGTTTTAATATGCTATATATTTAATTCACAGACTAAAATTATTCTATAAACTAATTAAAATACATAATATAAAATGTATAACACTAATTTTTTCTAGTTCTAATTCTGTCAAGGATTTTTTTTATTTCAGTGGTGGATAAGTGTATAATATATATTCCATATGAAAGTGTAAAGTTTAATGTGACTCTTCATAGCTTCCATTTAGAATGCCAATTTCTAACTATATATAAGTTCATTAAGTTGTATGGGCTTTAGGTCTGGTTAATTTTGCTGTGTGATGTTTTTACTTATTTTCTAAAGTTTTTAAATTAATTAATTAATTAACTTTACAGTCTAATCACAGCTTCCCCTTCCTCCTCTCCTCTCTTTCTCTCCCTCTTAACTCCTCTTCCTCCACTCCCCCTTTTTCTCCCCAGAGAAGGGGAGGCTCCCACGGATATCAATCTGCCTTGAAATATCAAGCTACAGCAGGATAGGTGCATCTTCTTCTATTGAGGTTAGACAAGGCTGTCCAGTTAGGGGAAAGAGATCCAAAGTCAGGCAATAGAATCATAAATAGCCCCTGCCCCTGCTCTTAGGGGTTCCACATGAAGACCCAGCTGCACATCAGTTACATATGTGTGGCGGACCTAGGTCCGCCCCATGCATGTTCTCTGGTTGGTGGTTCAGTCTCAGTGAGCTTCCCTGGGCCGAGGTTAGTTGATTCTGTAGGTTTTCTTGAGGTGTCATTGATCTCTCTGGCTTCCTTAGTCTTTCCTCCCCTTCCACAAGATTCCCTGAGCTCTACCCAATGTTTGGCTGTGGGTCTCTGCATCTGTTTCCATTAGTTGCTGGGTGAAGCCTCTCAATGACAGTTATGCTAGCCTCCTGTCTGCAAGAATAGCAGAATGTCATTAATAGCGTCAGAGGTGTGCTTCTCTCATGGCATGGATTTCAAGGTGGGCCACCCATTGGTTGGCCAGTCACTCAATTTCTGCTTCCTTTTTATCCCTGCACATCTTGTAGGCAGGAAAATTGTGGGTCGAAGGTTTTGTGGCTGGGTTGGTGTTCCCATCTCTCCATTGAGAATCTTACCTTATCACAGAAGGTGGCCATTTCAGGTTCCACATCCCCTACCACTAGGAATCTTAGCTAGGACCACCCTGAAAGATTCCTGAGCATTTCCGTTGTCTTAGGTTTCTAGCTCCTATCAAAGATGCCCCTCCATTCCAGTTCTGTTTCTGTCTGTTCTCCCTACACTTAATCCCTCCTGTTCCCCTTTCTTTCTACCTCCTCTTCTATCCAGTTCATTCCACCCATCCACTCCCTGATGTCTATTCTATTTTCTTTTCTCAGCGAGATTCAGGTATCCTTCCTTGGGCCCTCCTTGTTACTCAGCTTCCTTGGGTCTGTGGATTGTAGGATGGTTATGGCTAAAGTCCATTTATACAGGAGTACATACCATGTTTGTTTTTCTGGGTCTGGATTACCTCACTCAGGATGATATTTTCTGGTTCCACCCATTTGCCTGCAAATTTCATGAATTCTTTGTTTTTGATAGCTGAGTCATATTCCATTATGTAAATTTACCACTTTAAAAAAATCCGTTCTTTGGGTGAGAGGCAACTTGGCTGTTTTCAGTTTATGCCTATTTTGTATAGAGCTGCTATAAACATAGTTGAGCAAGTGTCCTTGTGGTATGGTGGAACATCTTCTGGGCATATGCCCAGGGGTGATATAGCTGTGTCTTGAGGTGGAACTATTCCCATTTTTCTGAGAAAGTGCCAAATTGATTTCCGAAGTGGTTTGTACAAGTTTTCACTTCTACTAGCAGTGAGGATTGTTCCCCTTGCTCCATATCATCTCCAGCATGAGCTGTCATTTGGGTTTTTGATCTTAGCCATTCTGACCAGTGTAAGATAGAATCTCAGGGTCATTTTGAGTTGCATTTTCCTGATGACTAAGGATGTTGAAGATTTTTTTAAAAAGTGCTTCCCAGTCATTAGAGATTCCTCTGTCAAGAATTATCTGTTTAACTCAGTACCCCACTTTTAAACTGGATTATTAGGTTTGTTGCTGTTTAATTTCTTGAGTTCTCTATATATTTTGGATATCATCCCTCTGAAAGATGTAGGGTTGGTGAACATATTTTCCCAATCTGTAAGCTGCTGTTTTGTTCTGTTGATGGTGTTGTTTGCCTTACAGAATCTTTTCAGTTTCATGAGGTCCCATTTATTAATTGATCTTAGTGCCTGAGCTGTTGGTGTTCTGTTCAGGAAATTGTCTCCTGTGCCAGTACATTCAAGGCTATTCCTCATTTTCTCTTTTATCAGATTTAGTGTATCTGGTTTTATGTTGAGGTTGTTGATTCACTTGGACTTGAGTTTTGTGCAAGGTGATAAAAATGGATCTACTTGCATTCTTCTACATTCAGATATCCAGTTAGAACAACACCATTTGTTGAAGATGCTTTTCTTTTCTCATTTTATAGTTTTGCCTTTTTTTTTTTTGTCAAAAATCAAGTATCCATAGTGTGTGGTTTACTTCTTGGCTTTTGATTTGATTCCATTGATCAACCTGTCTCTTTTTATGCCAATACCATGCAGGTGTTTTTTTTTTTTGTTACTATTGCTCCATAGTACAGCCTGAAATCAGGAATGGGGATAACTCCAGAACTTCTTTTATTGTACAGGATTGTTTTCTAAAATTTTAAATGATAAAGTTTGGAAAATTAAATTTTAAAAAGGAAATGGTGAGAAATGTTTTGAATGTGCGTACAATGCTGCTCCCAGAATATATGTGTCAGCTGATGAAACTGCAAGCACTATGCATGGGAACCTTTCCCAGAAGCACTCAAAACAGCACAGGCTATTGCTGTTGTCCTGGGTCATTCCATCATGCTAAATGTCAAGACTCTATTGCTGAAGGCATCTCTAATTTTAGATGTTGGTTATCTAAAAATCAATCTCAAATTATTATTGAAAGATATATATATATATATATATATATATATTAATTTTTGTTAGTTTGTTGCTTTGTGGTATTTTCTTTTGATTGCTTGTTCTGAAATTATTCATTCCTTGTGCCTTCTTGACTTGGCTCATATTTGCTTTCAGACTGAAGTATTCCTTCCTGTGTCCTCTGTAGAGCTGACTTAGTGATAATAAATTCTCTTAATCTGTTTTATCATGGACAATTGTTTTTCAAGACAATGCTGCCTTAACCGGAACTCCCATTGTAATTTCTAGTAGAATAACTATTCGGCACGCAATCCATTTCACTACTGCGTTCAGTAGTAAGTGCTCAGGGTAAGCTCTTCTTTAGGAATCTATAGAGACCACACAAGATATTAAGAATCGTGAGAGCTGTTGTTGTAATCTACTGATCATGGGAAGGGGGCGCCTCAGTACTTGTAAACGAATTTACAAGTTCTTTAAATTAGCACATAGCTACCACACATTGCTCTCCTAAATGCAAGAGTATTTATTATGGCATATAACCAGTTGATCTTAGAATTGTGAAGGTTGTATGAGATATTAGACAGCTCACAATAGCTCATGAGTTCAGTTCCAGGGAATTTGATATCCTCTTCCTGTCCTCATGGGCACCCATGTCCTTATGTCATACACACTCACACAAACATACATCTACTTATAAAAAATAAAATCTTAAAAATTCCTAAACAGGAGGCCATGTCAGCTCATGTAGAAGTCATTGCTGGCAGGAGGCGAATGGTAGCCATGGTGCCTGTGATTGCTGCCTGCATCCTGTAATGAAAGAAGTCTTTGTGGGAAACAGAGAAGCAAACAGCTACAATTTGTGTGTTTTAAACATTATTGGCCCATAAACTGTATCAATGTCTTTTTTTATACCAATGTGTGATTTTCACACAAATAAGGAAAGCTGTAAATGGAATAAAAGTGAAGCACATTTACAAGCAACCATGGCTTACACGTTGGAATTTTGGAACTTAGCACTTCTGCTTCTAAAGGACTTACAAAAGTGACCACTCATCTGCCCCATATTAAAAGCATTTTAAATTCTGTTTCAAAGGCTATTTTTTATTTTAAATTTTAATTTTTATATTAAGTACATTTTATTCGCTTTGTATCCCAGCTGTAGCCCCCTCTCTCATTCCTTCCCCAACCCACCCTCTCTCCCTCATCTCCTCCCATGCCCCTCTCTAAGTTCACTGATACGGGAGGTCCTCCTCCCCTTCCATAAGACCCTAGCTTATCCAGTCTCATCCAAACTGGCTGCATTGTCCTCCTCTGTGGTCTGGCAAGGCTGCCCCTCCCCCGCTCAGGGATGGTGGCGGTAAAAGAGCCAGCCACTGAGTTCATGTCAGAGACAGTCCCTGTTCCCCCTATTATGGAACCCACGTGAATACTGAGCTGCCATGGGCTATATCTGAGCAGGGGTTCTAGATTATATCCATGAATGGTCCTTGGCTGGAGTAGCAGTCTCAGAAAAGACCCCTGTGTCCAGATATTTTGGTTCTGTTACTCTCCTTGTGGAGCTCCTGTCCCCTCCAGGTCTTTCTATCTCCCCCTTCTTTCACATAATTCCCTGAACTCTGCCCAAAGTTTGGTTATAAGTCTCAGCATCTGCTTTGATACCCTGCTGGGTAGAGTCTTTTAGAGGCCCTCTGTGGTAGGCTCCTGTCCTTTTTCCTGTTTTCTCCTTTTTCCAATGTCTAGTCCATTTATCTTTCTGAGTGAGGATTGATCATCTTACCCAGGGTCCTCCTCCTTGCTTAGTTTTTTTAGGTGTACAGATTTTAGTATGTTTACCCTATATTATATGTCTAGTATCCACTTTCAAGTGAGTATATGCCATATATGTCTTTCTGCTTTTGGGACATTAAAGGCTATTTTTGAGAGTCAAAATGAAATGGTTTCATGATTAGCTCAATTTATGCCAAGTTTTCAGATATTAAGAAAAGTATCAGGGGATGGTTAAAACAACAAAAATGTAAAACAAGCCATTGAGTCTCTGAAATACTATAGTGATAAACAAGCACAAAATAATTCTTTCGTGGAACAGAAAAGTTACCTTCCAGATAAAGAAGAAGATACAGGTAAGAATAGCCTTTTCCATTACATGTACAGTATAACTGTCAGATTTAGAGAGTCACTCTACCTTTTTGCAAATCATATTAATTCATACTTCAAGTACAAGGAAAAAAAACTATCTCTGTCAAAATAGGATAAACATCTTTAAGGCAAACCAGACCTCAAAGAAGGGGAATCCAGTTCTCCTGGCCCTGACATCCTGACAGGCTAGACTCAGAATCTCCCCTAGATGCTGGGGACAAAATTTTCAGCCCTAGTTGGATGCTTGAGGTTATTCCAGTGTCTGCAAACAAAGTATGGCTAATTTCTTTTCTCGTTCCACTGAAGGTGTACAAGCCTTAGATTGGTGGACTTGTATCCAAATTAAAGTCAGCCAGAAAGTCAGGAAGAGCCTGCTAAAACTGAGCAAGCTATTAGCAAAGACAAGAAGTCAAAGGAGAGAAAGCATGTGTCCTTTCAGTGAGAAATTGAGATTATTTCCAGTGAGAGTATTGACAACAGGACTCTGGCCTTAGTTCAGGCCTTGAGAAGAACAACCAACCCAAAGGTCTGCATTACTCAGACTTGAAGAACTGACTTTTCATTTTCTAGAATTTTCCGAATGAAAAGGAGTGGCTGTCAAGAAAAAAAAATATTCCAGATTAATTTTGACTGAGACAAATTAAGGATGAAACTCTTCAGGCTGCAGTTAGAGAAATTTTGGCCTTAATTGGTTATGTGGATACAGTGAAAGGCAGAGGAATCAAATCCTCACCATTGGTGGTGGGGGAGCAAAAGGCGCGGTTGCTCTTCAGACTCAGTGGAAGTTGGTTTACTCAGAAGCCAATTCATCAGATCTTTAATTACATCTATGGTTAAGCCCACTGACTCCTCACAGCCCAACACTCCGTATTTCCTCTTTAGTTCGGAGTTAGGCAAAGTAGAACCACTAGGTGGCATCAGTGTAACTCTTAATATAAAATTTTGGGGAACGCTTAAACGCTATGGACTCAAAATATTCAGTAGACACAACACTAGGAGTATTTACACATTTGTCTTGGGATACTTGAAAATTCATTTTCCTGTAAATTTGTGTATTTTATTTACATTTTCACTGCACTATATTTTCTCATGAGTTTTCTGTCTCTACATAAGTGACCATGTCTAAGTTCATATTCAGAGGATTTGCAGCTCTTGCAAGGCTTGGTAAATCTTACTGAATCTTAGTAAGTCTATAATCTTTTTTCTTTTTTATTTATGTTTTTATTAATTACAGTTTATTCATTTTGTTTCCCACCTGTAGCTCTCTCCCTCCCTCCTTCCCAATCCCACCCCCTTCCTCTTCTCCACCCTTGCCCCTCTCCCAGTCCACTGATAGGGGAGGTCTTCCTCCACTTCCTTCTGATCCTTGTCTATCAGGCCTAATCAGTAGTGGCTGCAATATCTTCCTCTGTGGCCTGGTAAGGCTGTTATACCCCCTCAGGGGGCGGTGATCAAAGAGCAGGCCAATCAGTTCATGTCAGAGACAGTCCCTGTTCCCATTACTATGGAACCCACTTGGACACTGAACTGCCATGGGCTACATCTGTGCAGGGATTCTAGATTATCTCCATGAATGGTCCTTGTTTGAAGTATTAGAAAAGACCCCTGTGCCCAGATTTTTTGGTTCTGTTGCTCTCTTTATGGAGCTCCTGTCCTCTCCAGGTCTTCTTTCATAAGATTCCCTGTGTTCTACCCAAAGTTTGGCTATAAGTCTCAGCATCTGCTTTGATACCCTGCTGGATAGAGTCTTTCAGAGGCCCTTTGTGGTATGCTCCTGTCCTGTTCCTTGTTTTCTCCTTCCTCCGATATCTATCCTCTTTTCCTTTCTGAATGAGGATTGAGCATTTTAGCCAGCATCCTCCTTCTTGATTAGTTTCTTTAGGTGTACAGATTTTAGTATGTTCTTCCTGTATTATATGTCTAATATCTACTTATGAGTGAGTATATACCCTGTGTATCTTTCTGCTTCTGGGATACTTCACTCAGGATGCTCTTTGCCAGTTTCCACCCTTTGTCTGCAAATTTCATGATTTCCTTGTTATTAATTGCTGAGTAATATTCCATTGTGTAAATGTATCACAATTTCTGTATCCATTCCTGAACTGAGAGGCATCTGGGTTGTTTCCAGCTCCTGGCTATTACAAATAAAGCTGCTACAAACATGGTTGAGCAAATGTCCTTGTTGTATACTTGAGCACTTTTGGATATATGCCTATGAGTGGTATAGCTGGATCTTGAGGTAGCACTATTCCTAAATGTCCGAGAAAGCGCCAGATTGATTTCCAGAGTGGTTGTACAAGTTTATATTTCCACCAGCAGTGGAGGAGGCTTCCCCTTTCTCCACATCCTCTTCAGCATGTGTTCTCACTTGAGTTTTTGATCTTTAGACATTCTGATGGGTGTAAGGTGAAATCTCAGGGTCGGTTTGATTTGCATCTCCCTGATGAATAAGGACCTTGAGCATTTTTTTAAATGTTTCTCGGCCATTTGCTATTCCTCTATTGAGAATTCTTGTTTAGCTCTGTACCCCATTTTTAATTAGATTCCTTGATTTGTTGCTGTTTAATTTCTTGAGTTATTTATATATTCTGGATATTAGTCCTCTGTCAGATATAGGGTTGGTGAAGATCCTTTCCCAGTCTGTAGGTTGCCGTTTTGTTCTGATGACAGTGTCTTTTGCTTTACAGAAGCTTTTCAGTTTCATGAGGTCCCATTTATTGATTGTTGATTTTAGAGCCTGTGTTGTTGGTGTTCTGTTCAGGTAGTGGTCTCCTGTGCTGATGAGTTCTAGTCTCTTCCCCACTTTTTCTTCTAACAGTGTGCATATGTGGAGGGTAGAATCCAAGATGCCTGAATTAGTTCTCTCCTGCATTTGGATTCTGGGACTCAAATTTAGGTAACCAGACTTGGCTGTAAACATCTTTACTCACCTAGCCATTTCCCTAGACCCATAATCTACCAGCTCTCTCCTTCAAACTTTTAAACAATTCACTTTTTCAAAAGAAAACGGGGCTATTTCCCTCAAGCACAAATTCTTCACAAAATTCAGTCCTTAAAAGCTACATATTCTAGAAAGTCAACCCAAATCATCATATGTACTTTTCAAGGAATAAGGTATAGGAAGAAACCTGAAACTCCACATCATTACATTATACCAAGAAATACTACAACAGCCATGCGAGATTGGTCTACACACCTTTATCTAGACCCTGTAAATGTTCTGTAAGCCAGTAATGCAGTCCTACCATTGGCAGAGATGCGGTGAAAACACACACCGTACACTCTCCAGGCTCAGCATGTTCTCAGATGGATCTTGCCTATTTATAGCTATCAAACTGGCCCTCATGGTAACTGGAGTCAGTTTGTGCATACAGAGAAACACAAAGCATTCCTGAAACATACCATCTTCTGAAAAAATTGCCCTCTCTCAAACTTTGAATTTTGACATTACTGTAGCTCTCCCCTCACCTGACTAGGTCTAAAGCAAGTACCTTCAGGTAAAGTCCTAAGTGTCACACATCCACTCATAGTTCTGTTCTCAACGTTGGCACATCTCCTTCATTTCCCAGTGTCTCTCAGGCCTGCAGGGTTTCTCTTTCACCCTGATACCAACCTTTGTGGATAGGGAATACACGTTTGAGCTTGCAGCACTCCTTCTAGACTACCAGAGCATGTAAGTCAGGGGACTGGGTGAAGCAGAATACGTACCAGGGAATAAAATCCTTTTGCTAGAAGTCAATTTCCTCTGGTCTAGGGCTTTATTCTTGCATCTGTGTTGCTTTTGATTTTTTTTAATTTAATTTTTATTTTTTACATCAGTTACATTTTATTCGCTTTATATCCCAGCTGTAATCCCCTCCCTCATCTCCTCCCATGCCCCTCCCCAAGTCCACTGATAGGGGAGGTCCTCCTCCCCTTCCATCTGACCCTAGCTTATCAGGTGTCATCAGGCCTGGCTGCAATGTCCTCCTCTGTGGTCTGGCAAGGCTGCTTCTCCCTCATTGGGGTGGTGGTCAAAGAGCCAGCCACTGAGTTCATGTCAGAGGCAGTCCCTGTTCCCCTTACTAGGAAACCCACTTGGATACTGAGTTGCCATGGACTACATCTGAGCAGGGATTCTAGGTTATCTCCATGAATGGACCTTGGTTGGATACTAGACCCATAATATAGGATAAACATATTAAAATTTGTACACCTAAAGAAGATAAACAAGAAGGCAGACCCTGGGTAAGAAGATCAATCCTTATTTAGAAGGACAAATGGGATGGACATTGGAAGAAGGAGAAAGCAGGAAACAGGACAGGAGCCTACCACAGAGGACTTCAGAAAGACTCTACCCAGCAGTGTATCAAAGCAGATGCTGAGACTCATAACCAAACTTTGGGCAGAGTGCAGGGAATCATATGAAAGAAGGGGGAGTTAGTAAGACCTGGAGGGTCATGGGAGGAGATGAGGGAGGGAGGATAGGTTTGGGAGGGAATGGAGAAGGGGAGGACTACAGCTAGGATACAATGTGAATTAACTAGGGGAGAGGGTGGGACCGGGAGGGGAGGAAGGAGGGGCTTATGGGGGATACAAAATGAATAAAGTGTAATTAATAAAAGTTAAAAAAATAAATAAATAAAAATTAAAAAAGAAAAGGTGGTGTGCTGTTGTTATTGGATTTTTTATATTTTCACAAATTGTCATGACATGGTCTTATTTGTCTGTCTTGGATGTCAGTAATTAGGCAAGGCCACATTTAAATTTATGATCTGACATGTCAGCCTCCTGAGTACTTGGATAGAAGATGTACCCTCCCTTGTTTTTTATTCACTTCACACATTGCATAATGTAAATATTAAAATGATTATTAGAAGAGGATATCAGAATCATTAAATGCCTCATGTCTGTATCAAAAACAGCATTTTCATCCATATAGTAGAAATATATTAAAGAAATGTAATAAGTATCATATATCATCAATACATCCCACTCTATATATGTCTATATAGTATTATATAGAATATAATATACAATATACATCCATGCATACTAAAAAGAGTTGAGGATTCAGATATAAGCCCATGCTCACATCACTACTTGGTTTTTCACAAAGAGGCCAATAATACACCACAGAAACAATAACAGCATGGCGGCAACCAGTGTGGAGCACACCTGAGGCGCAGAGGGTCTGAGACTCTGAAACTGCTGAGTGGACAGGTGGCTGGGTTCAGATCATCAAGCTTTGGGCTTCCTGGACTAGAGGGGACAGCCATTAGTTAGGGACAATAGGATCCAGGACCCCTATGGCCATTGCCCAGGTCTGGAGTCACAAACTGTGGACCTCGTTCACATTCTACACACCCTAGCCAGTGCAGAGCTCCAGTTTCAGGGAGCCCCGCTCTGGCAGCCAGACATCAAATCCCCCTGCTCCCCTAAGGGCAGCTTCAGGATTCCCTGAAGAGTTGGGATCTGTTTGATCTAGGCCCCTCATGGCTGAGAGTCTGAGAGTGGCAAACCGTGGGCCCTCAGCACTTTCTGCATATACCAGAGAAAGGGCAGTCCCAGGTCCAGGGATCCTTCTCTCTAGTAGGCTGGGATTCCTGGGGTGGTGTTCCCAGCATTTACGCCAGGGTTCTGCTGGTCACTCCCTGGAGACCAGGCAAATGGTGGAAGCTCAGGGATCATCAATCCATTCTAGCCTCTCTGGACCTCTTGCTTCAGGTAACCAGACTGTTGATGAAGCCTTAATAACCTTGGCTCAAGAAATTCCTATACAAAAAGTTCAATTGGCTCATAAATTACATCATCTTAATAGTCACTCCTTACATTTAACTTATGGCCTTACCAAAGAACAAGCCAAAAAAAAATTGTTAAAAATTGTAACAATTGTGATGTTTTCTGTCCAGTACCTCATCTTGGTACTAGACAAGTTAACCCCTGAGGGTTGACCCCAGGTCAGCTATGACAGATGGATGTGACTCATTTTATAAAATTTAAAAAAATTAAAATTTATTCATATAATTATTGATACCTATACAAGATTTATTTTTGCTACCTTGCATACCTAGAGAAGCTGTGTGCCATGTTATAGATCATTGTTTGGCTGCATTCGTTGCTCTTGGCATGCCACACCAATGTAAAACTGACAATAAAACAGCTTATACCAGCAAGCCCTTTCAAATTTTTTTTTGTAAAAAATTAAATATTAAACATGTAACAGGTATTCCTTATAATCCTATGGGCCAAAGCATGGTTAAACATGCTCATGCCACCATTAAGATGTATTTACAAAAGACAAAAAAGGGGGAATTATGTCCTCCTCATTCATCCAGAGCTCAATTAAATTTTTTTAACTCTGGACAAACATGGCAAATCTGCAGCTAAACATTTTTGGCACCCTGAAACCTTCATGGTTAAATGGAGGGACCCCTTGAATAATACACGGCATGGACCGACCCCATTTTAATTTGGGGACGAGGATATGTTTGTGTTTTTTTTTTTGCAGGTTAAAGATGCTGCTCGATGGCTGCCAATGAGACTGGTGCAATAAGTGGATTTCATCAAGAAACAAGATCATTCTCCAAGTGACGATATTGCTGATCCTGCTGCAGCTGATTCACCCAGTGAAGGCTGAATTACACCTTTGTGCCTTCGTGCCCAGTCCCCCTCTTGTTCTCCCTGTACATGTTAGCACACCTTTGTTTGGCTGGTCTGGTACATCTTTGTTATTGCCAGATGTGTCCGCTTAGCTCAAAAGCGCCAAGCTAGATTTAATGCCATTGAAACAGCAGCATGCTGTCACTTCCTCACCCCAGGTAGGGGCTTGGCTTGCTCAAGAGGTTAAAGCTCAAATGTCAGCTTTAACCTCTCCTTTCCTGTGTGATGGGCCAGTTAGTCAATGATGGGTTCTGGGTGATTGGATATTTACCAACCTAAGACACAGAAATCCCCTTATAAGCAGGATTCTCCCATGATGGGTAAGATATTTATTGGGAATCACCCCCACCTAAGACAGGCACGGTCCCTTTGCTTTAATTCAAAAGGGAGGGATTGTGGCAGCCTTTTTGGAGTTAATGGCAAATTTGGAGTTAATGGCATCTGAGCAGTGGAATTCGGCCTCTTAGCTCTGGTTATTTTCCAAACTCCAGTTTCTTGTAGACTGACCTTGGTGGTCCTACAGCGGATTGCTCTGACCCTGAGAAACTCTGTGCAACCATAGTAACCAGACCTCAGGCTCTGTGTGACCTTGAGTGAGCCCTCATATGTTTTGACTAAGCAAAATTCCTACTTGAGAAACTGCTTGTAATTTTTTTGCCTACTAAGTGTTAACCTGACGTCCATTAAATAGACACTTTGATCAGCATGTAGACTTGGTGTCCTTTTCTGTGTCACTCTGTCTCTCTCCAGCCCTCTCTCAGGTGGTATTCAGGTGTCACTGCTGGCTGGTGACAATGTTTTGATGATGAAAAATAGTAAAATATGTTTAAGTGAGCAAATTCACAATATTATAAATAAACCATTTCTCTTATAAAGAAAAAAAAAAGACAATTGTGCCAGTGCCCTCCCTTCCTTAGCTGCATCCAAGTCCCCAGCACCCATTCTTGAGCCTCTGGACTTTCTCATCTTCCTGAAGTCTACTCTAGACTCCAGAGACAGGAGAACCCAGACTGCAGTACAGGCTCTAAGAACAGTCAAGCCTACAGACAACAACTTTGTTGTTGACCAGAAGGTGGCAAAAGAACACAATCAACAGAAACCAGGACATCATAGCTTCATCAGAAAAATCCCAAATCAGTGGATATTCTAATGTAGCTGAAACACAGGAAAATGATCTTAAATTTATGATTATGCAGATATGAGAGGCACACAAAGAGGAAACAAACAAATCTCTCAAAGAAGCACAGGTGAATACAACTAAATAAATAGAGGCCATCATGAACAGATAGGGATCAACAATCAGTAGATAGAAATGAATAAAATCATTCAAGACATGATAATGGAATTAGAATCAATAAAGAAAACACAAATTGAGAAAACCTTGGAGATGGAGAATTTAGAGAAGAGATCGGGAACCACAGAGGTAAGCATCACCTACAGAATATAAAGGATGGAGGAGAGAATCTCAGACATTGAAGATAAAATTGAAGAAATCGATGCATCTCTCAAAGGAAACATAAAAACAGTAATTTCCTGACACAAAAAATCCAAGAAATCAAGGACACCATGAACAGACAAAACCAAAAAATAATAGGAATAGATGAAAAAGAAGATTCCAGGCTCCTAGATCTAGAAAATATTTTCAAGAAAATCATAGAAGAAAAATTCCCCATCTAAAGAAAGAGATGCCCTTAAACATACAAGAGAATACCAAATAGACTAGACCAGACCCACCATATTATAATCAAAACACTAAATCTATGGAACAAAGAAAAATATTAAAAGTGGCAAGGGAAAAAAGCCAAGTAACATATAAAGGTAGACCTATCAGAATCACACCAGACTTCTCAACAGAGATTATGAAAGCCAGAAGGACCTGGACAGATATCATGCAGACACTAAGAAACCACAAATGCCAACCCAGACTACTATATCCAGCAAAACTTTTAATCAATATAGATGGAGAAAACAAAATATTCCACAACAAAACTAAATTTAAACAATATCTACACAGCAACTCAGCCCTACAACAGATACTGGAAGGAAAACTCCAACCCAACAAAATCAACTGCACCCATGAAAACACAGTATAACGGTAATTTCACAACAAAAAACCAAAAGAAAACAAACATACAATCTCCACCAATTTCACAATAAAAGGAACTACAATTCATTGGTTACTAATATCTATCAATATCAATGGACTCAACTCACCAATAAAAAGACACAGACTAATAATGTTTGTGGAAACAGGATCTAACATTGTGCTGCATTCAAGAAACAAACCTCTGCAGTAAAGACAGACACTGCCTCAGAGTAAAGGGCTGGAAAAAAGTTTTCCTTAGCAAAGGGACCTAAGAAGCAAGCAGGAATAGCCATTCTAATATCTAATAAAATAGATTTTCAACCCTGTTGGTATAATGTTCTCATGGAATGTATACAATTTACCATGTACATTCAAATGCTGATTTCTGTACCCCACTATCTGGTTTCAATCCAGATATTGCATTGTGATGCTTATTCTAAGCATCACCTGTTTCAAGTTTGTATAAACATGCCATTTGTTCTCTGCATTACAAAAAAACAAAACAAAGCAAAACAAAACAAAACAAAACAAAACAAAAAAAACCCCAACCAGCCAATTCTGAGCAAAGGAGAGAATAGGGTGGAACATCCTGGTCCAGAGGGGAGGAGAAAAAAAGAGTGGGAGGGGAGCTCCTAGAGGAGACGACCAGGAAACATCAGGAGAAATGAATTGGACCTAAGATATGAATAAAAAGCAAGTATAATGTTTGAAATCTGAGTGGGAGAAAGCTATGTGGCTTGGTGGTTTAGGATAGAGTAATTATGCTCAGCATTGTGCTCAAGATAAAATAAATCCAAGTCTTTCTGTGTTGATTTGTGTATATAGCTGTTTTAGGAATAATTACTGTCTAACTAAAAGGTAAGTCAATACTAAATATTAATAATCATCAATAAATGCTGTATTAATGTGGAGCAGAATTACAGACATCTAGCAAGGCCTCCAGCTGGTGGCAGAAAAACAAAAATTGATGCATAGAAACCCCAGAGAGGCAGTTTCTTTGGGTAGAGAAAAAGTGGCTCTTTAACAAACAAGCTTCTCAAAGTCAGACTTTCTTAGCCAAGACAGGAAGCTAAATCCTTTTGAGAAAGCATTCTTTTTTTTTTTTAACTTTTTTTATTTTTTATTAATTACACTTTATTCATTTTGTATCCCCCCATAAGCCCCTCCCTCCTCCCCTCCTGATCCCACCCTCCCTCCCCTTTCTGCATGCATGCCACTCCCCAAGTCCACTGATAGGGGAGATTCTCCTCTCCTTTCTGATCTTAGTCTATCAGTTCTCATCAAAGTGGCTGCATTGTCCTCTTCTGTGGCCTGGTAAGACTGTTCCACCCTCAGGGGGAGGTGATCAAAGAGCAGGCCAATCAGATTATGTCAGAGGCAGTTCCTCTTCCCATTACTAGGTAACCCACTTGGACACTGAACTGCCATGGGCTACATCTGTGAAGGGGTTCTAGGTTATCTCCATGAATAGTCCTTGGTTGGAGTATGAGTCTCTGGGAAGTTCCCTGTGTTCAATTTTTCTTGTTCTGTTGCTCTTCTTGTGGAGTTCCTGTCCTCTCCAGCTCTTATTATTTCCCACTTCTTACATAAAATTCCATTCACTCTGCCCAACAGTTGGTCATCAGGCTCAGCATCTGCTTTGATAGTCTGCAGGGCAGAAGCTTTCAGAGGCCCTCTGTGGTAGTGTGATTCCTAGTTTGATTCCTGTATACTTCTTCTGGCTTTCAGAGGCCCTCTGTAGCAGATTCCATTTACTCAACCATGTTTGTAGCAGCTTTATTTGTAATAGCCAGAAGCTGGAAACAACCAAGATGCCCCTCAACTGAAGAATGGATGAAGAAATTGTGGAATATTACTCAGCAATGAAAAATAAGGAAATCATGAAATTTGCAGGTAAATGGTGGGACCTGGAAATGATCATCCTGAGTGAGTTGTCCCAGAAGCAAAAAGACACACACGGTATACACTCACTCATATAGACATACAAACATATAGACATAGGACAAACCCACAGAAATCTATGCATCTAAAGAAACTAAGCAAGAGAGAGGACCCTAACCAAAATGTTCAATCCCCATCCTGAAAGGCAAAGAGGATGGACATCAGAAGAAGTAGAAAACAGGAGAAAGCATTCTTGATGGTCTGAGGAGCAAAGATTTTTGGACCAAACAACTTCTCAGAATGAGAAAGGGGTCAGGATCAATGAGAAAGGCAGAAAAAAAAAACACCTCTCCCTAGAAACAGGAGCCAGAGATAGAGTGAAAAGTCTCAAGTACCTAAACTGGTAAGGTCTAGAAGGGAAGCTGGGTCTAAGAAAGTAAAGTCCTTAAGGGAGAGGTTTTGTGATTTAAAAAATATAATTTTCTATATTGAAAATGGAGGAAGACACAATAACACAGTGTTTCTGGATACCATTTGAGTTTGTGTCTCTTAGCATTCAGATAATTTTTTCAGTAATGGTTTCAGTTTTATATACACTCTTTGGGAACAATTAGGGTAAGACAGGCTTAGAAAAAGAAGAGACTGAGAAAATGGATGCTAAATTAAAGGCCATTGCAAAGAGGTTGGGGGAATCTTTGAATCAAAATAGAGAGCCTTCAGAGAAATCCAATCTGGAGATTTCAATAACACCAAAAAAGTTAGTTCTAGATGAGACTCTTCCACAAATGGTTGAAGATATCGCAAAGTGGCAGCCCACTGAGATGCTGGAAAGAAAATCTTCAGGTATAGGCCAACTTGGTCAGACTGGATATTTTATGTGTATTGTTAATACTCAATTACTAGATGAAGGTCCATGTGCTAAAGTAGAAATGCAGATCCTGTTTAGTGCTGTCTTGGAACAAGGTCATACAGTGGCTGGTGTGCTCCATTTTACAGAGTTTGGAGAAATGAAAAACATGCACCATGCCATAGATTCATATTCAGAATTCCAGTGGGCTTTTGCCTTAAATTTTAGAGAGCATGATTCTAAGGTTACACATTCATTAGAGATGATGAATGTTTTGGAGATGTCTCTGCAAATTGGGGCTGATAGTGCTTCAGCATGTATATCCATCGGAATACAACAATATTTTAGACATTATAACATAAAACCTGTTACAGATATCACTTATAATCATATAGGTCAAATAATTATGAAAATATCTAACAGTAATTTAAAAAAGATGGTCATGAAACATAAGGGAGATATAATATCTCCCCCAAATAGATTAAATAATGATTTACCAATTTAAAGATGTTTAAATGAGGTAAGTAGCACACCTGTTAAGATACAGTGGCATTTAGAAAGGACTGCTGAATTAGATCAGCATATAAAGTTCCAAATTCCAAATGGAAAGCAGGAAATGTGTTATGCTGGGAAAGGTTTTTTTTTTTATATGTTTTTACAAGAAAAGAGAAGTTTACAAAACTAATAAAAATCAAATATGACAGAGGAAGACCACCTGAAGATCTTGGCCACACACAAGAAAAGAGAAATCAAGAAGACTAAATAGAACAGCTAACATAAATTTCTGATCCCTTCACATGGGAATAACCCTGAAAGTGAATGAGACATAAAAATGTCTCCAGTCAGAAGTTCAACAATACATGACCATTAAATCCTTGGTGATAAAATCTTCAAAATTTATTATACCATTCTTTTAAATGCATAGATAAATTTGGTTTAGAGTTTGGTTTTATCCTGCAATATCTCATACAGTTATAGTGTTAGGACTGTATAATGCCTGAAATTTCTCAACATTCAATGACTAGAACACAAATGGTTAGTGCTTGCTTAAAAATAACCATTTAATTTCCTTTGGGCTCCTGTTGTTGAATATTAATATTTATTATTGATTTTTCTTTTAGTTAAGCAGCAGTTATTCCTAAACCAGCTGTATACCCAAATCACCACACAGAGACTAGGATTTATTTAATTAACCTAGACACAAGCTGGGCAATAGTTATTCCATCCTAGACCTCCAAGCCCAGATAGTTTCCTACCATTCAGATTTCATGCATTGTACTTGTTTTTAGTCATATCTTAGGTCCAGATCATCTCTCCTGTGGTTTGAATTTTTCTCCTGCAGATCTCAGCTCTCCTACTCCTCCCACTGGTTTCTTTGCCCTCCCCTTTGGACCAGGACATCCCACCTTATTATCTCCATTGCTCAGCATTGGCTGGTTGTTTTATTGACAATACAGAAAACAAATGGTAGCATGTTTATACAAACTTAAGACAAGTGATGCTTAGAATAAACATCACAATGCATTGTCAGGATTGAAACCAGATAGTGGGGTAGAGAAATCAGCATTTGAATGAACAAGGGTAAATTGTGTACATTCCACAAGAACTTTATTCCAACATTTCCACCCTTTAAGTCCAATAAAAGGCTCTTTTTCTTTCAATAAAATAATAATTATAAAAAATATGAAAACTATTAGGTAAGATTTACATATGCAATGTCCAGTTCACATGCATTGGCAACTTAGGAGAATGTATTTGATTGTCCATCCATCCTACCTTGATAATTTAGAGTTCTATACCTAAATTAACTTTTATCCTTATTGGTATTACCTATATGAAAACATTTTCTTTTTTTTATGATCCTGTTTATTTTATTTTTTAAATTTTTATTTATTTTTTATTAATTATACTTTATTCAGTTTGTATCCCCCCATAAGTACCTCCCTCCTCCCCTCCCAATCCCACCCTCCTTCCCCCTTCTTCACACATGCCCCTCCCCAAGTCCACTGATAAGTGAGGTACTCCTCTCCTTCCTTCTCATCTTAGTCTATTAGATCTCATTAGGAGTGGCTGCATTGTCATCTTCTGTGGCCTGGTAAAGCTGCTCCCCCCTCAGGGGGAGGTGATCAAAGAGCAGGCCAATCAGTTTATGTCAGAGGCAGTCCCTCTTTCCATTACTATGTAACCCTCTTGGACACTAAACAGCTACAACTGTGCAGGGGTTCTAGGTTATCTCCATGCATGGTATTTGGTTGGAGTATGAGTCTCTGGGAAGACCCCTGTGTTCAAATTTTCTGGTTCTGTTGCTCTCCTTGTGGAGTTCCTGTCCTCTCCAGATTTTTACTATTTCCCACTTCTTTCATAAGATTCCATGCACTCTGCCCAAAAGTTGGCCATAAGTCTCAGCGTCAGCTTTGATAGTCTGAAGGGCAGAGCTTTTCAGAAGCCCCCTTTGGCAGGTTCTTAGGTTGTTTCCTGTTTTCTTCTTTTTCTGATGTTCATCCTCTTTGCCTTTTGGGATGGGGATTGAACATTTTAGTCAGGGTCCTCTCTCTTGATTAGTTTCTTTAGATGTATATATTTTAGTGGGTTTATCCTATGTTATATGTCTATATGAGTGAGTATATACCGCGAGTGTCTTTCTGCTTCTGGGACAGCTCACTCAGGATGATCCTTTCCAGGTCCCACCATTTACCTTCAAATTTCATGATTTCCTTGTTTTTCATTGCAGAGTAATACTCCATTGTATAGATGTACCACACTTTCTGTATCCATTCTTCAGTTGAGGGGCATCTGGGCTGTTTCCAGCTTCTGGCTATTGCAAATAAAGCTGCTACAAACATGGTTGAGCAAATGTCCTTATTGTGTACTTGAGCCTCTATTGGATATACGCCTAGAAGTGGTATGGCTGGATCTTGAGGAAGCGCTATTTCTAGTTGTCTGAGAAAGCGCCAGATTAATTTCCAGAGTGGTTGTACAAGTTTACATTCCCACCAGCAGTGGAGGAGTGTTCTCCTTTTTCCACAGCCTCTGCAGCATGTGTTGTCATTTGAGTTTTTGATCTTGGCCATTCTGATGGGTGTAAGGTGAAATCTCAGGGTTGTTTTGATTTGCATTTCCCTAATGGCTAATGACGTTGAGCATTTCTTTAAGTGCTTCTCTGCCATTCGATATTCCTCTACAGAGAATTCTCTCTTTAGCTCTGTTCCCCATTTTTTAATTGTATTACTTGGTTTGCTGCTTTTCAGCTTCTTTAGTTCTTTATATATACTGGATATTAGCCCTCTGTCAGATAAAGGGTTGGTGAAGATTCTTTCCCAATATGTAGGCAATCGCTTTGTTTTGATGACTGTGTCCTTTGCTTTACAGAAGCTTTTCAGTCTCATAAGGTCCCATTTACTGATTGTTGCTCTTAGAGCCTGTGCTGTTGGTGTTCTGTTCAGGAAGTTGTCTCCTGTGCCAATGAGTTCTAGGCTGTTCCCCACTTTTTCTTCTAACAGATTTAGAGTATCTGGTTTTATGTTGAGGTCTTTGATCCACTTGGAATTTAGTTTTGTGCAGGGTGATAAATACGGATCTATTTGCATCTATTTCTACATGTAGATATCCAGTTAGACCAGCACCATTTGTTGAAGATGCTATCTTTTTTCCCACTGTATGGTTTTGGCATCTTTGTCAAAGACCAGGTGTCCGTAAGTGTGTGGGTTTATCTCTGGGTCTTCTGTTTGGTTCCATTGATCCACCATTCTGTTTCTATGCCGGTACCATGCAGTTTTTATTACTGTTGCTCTATAGTATAGCTTAAGATCAGGGATGGAGATATCTCCAGATGATCTTTTATTGTAGAGGATTGTTTTAGCAATTCTGGGCTTCTTGTTATTCCATATGAAGTTGAGAATTTTTCTTTCCAGGTCAGTAAAGAATTGTGTTGGTAATTTGATGGGAATTGCATTGAATCTGTACATTACTTTTGGTAAGATGGCCATTTTTACTATGTTAATCCTGCCAAGCCATGAGCATGGGCGATCTTTCCATCCTCTGATATCTTCTTCTAATTCTTTATTCAGAGACTTGAAATTTTTTTCATACAACTCTTTGACTTGCTTGGTTAGGGTCACACCAAGGTACTTTATGTCATTTGTGGCTATTGTGAAGGGTTTTGTTTCCCTCATTTCTTTCTCAGCCATTTTGTCTTTTGTATACAGGAGGGCTACTGATTTTTTTGAGTTAATTTTGTATCTGGCCACTTTGCTGAATGTGTTTATCAGCTGTAGGAGTTCCCTGGTAGAATTTTTGGGGTCACTCATGTAGACTCTCATATCATCTGTAAATAGTGATACTTTGACGTCTTTCTTTCCAATTTGTATCCCCTTGATCTCCTTCATCTGTCTCATTGCTCTAGCAAGGACTTCCAGAACTATGTTGAAGAGATATGGAGAGAGTGGGCAGCCTTGTCTTGTCCCTGATTTCAGTGGGATTGATTTAAGTTTCTCTCCATTTAGTTTGATGTTGGCTATAGGCTTGCTGTATATCGCCTTTACTATGTTTAGATATGTGCCTTGTATCCCTGATCTCTTCAAGACTTTAAATATGAATGGATGTTGGATTTTGTCAAATGCTTTTTCAGCATCTAAGGAGATTATCATGTGGTTTTTATTTATTTCAGTTTGTTAATATGGTGGCTCACATTGATGGATTTCTGTATATTGAACCACCCCTGCATACCTTGGATGAAGCCTACTTGGTCATAGTGGATAATATCTTTGATGTATTCTTGTATTCAGTTTCCAAGTATTTTGTTGAGTATTTTTGCATCAATGTTCATAAGGGAGATTGGCCTGAAATTCTCTTTCTTTGTTGGGTCTTTGTGAGGTTTAGGTACCAAGGTGTCTTTGGCTTCATAGAATGAGTTTGGTAGTGTTCTTTCTGTTTCTATTTTGTGGAATAGTTTGAAGAGAACTGAAGTTAGCTCTTCTTTGAAGGTCTGGTAGAATTCTGCGCTGAATACATCTGGTCTTGGGCTTTTTTTGGGTGGGAGACTTTCGATGACCACTTCTATTTCCTTCGGGGATATAGGAATACTTAATTGATTTACCTGGTCTTGATTCAGCTTTGGTAAGTGGAATCGATTCAGAAAATTGTCCATTTGATTCAGATTTTTAAATTTTGTGGCATATAAACTTTTGAAGTAAGTCCTAATGATTGTTTGGATTTCCTCAGTGTCTGCAGTTATGTCCCCCTTTTCATTTCTGATTTTGTTGATTTGGATAGTGTCTCTCTGCCTTTTAGTTAGCTTAGCTAAGGGTTTGTCGATCTTGTTGATTTTCTCAAAGAACCAGCTCTTGGTTTCATTGATTCTTTGAATTGTTTTATTTGTTTCTAATTGATTGATTTCAGCCCTGAGTTTGATTATTTCCAGCCATCTACTCCTTTTTGGTGTGTCTGCTTCTTCTTTTTCTAGGGTTTTTGTTATTGAATATCTTGTTTTCTACATCCATGAGGACTGAGAGTTTTCCTGGGTGTAGTAGTTTGGGCTAACATCTGTGTTCTCTTAGGGTCTACATGATATCCGTCCAGGCCCTTCTGGCTTTCATAGTCTCTGTTGAAAAGTCAAGTGTGATTCTAATGGCAAATGATTCTTTGCCATTATATGTTACTTGGCCTTTTTCCCTTGCAGCTTTTAGTATTTTTTCTTTGTTCTGTATACTTACTGTTTTGATTATTAGGTGGCGGAGGATTTTCTTTTCTGGTCTAATTTATTGGGTGTTCTGTAGGCTTCTTGTATGCTTAATGGCCTCTCCTTTAAGTTGGGGAAATTTTCTTCAATGATTTTGTTGAAAATATTTTCTGGGCCTTGAGCAGGGAATCTTTTTTTTCCTCTATTCCTATTATTCTTAGGTTTTGTTTTTTTATGTTGTCTTGGATTTCTTTAACAGTCTGTGTCAGGAATTTTTTAGAGTTAACATTTTCTTTGGCAGATACATCGATTTCTTCCATTGTATCTTCCACACCTGAGATTCTTTCTTTCATCTCTTGTAGTCTATTGGTGATGCTTACCTCTGTGGTTCCTGTTTTCTTCCCTAAGTTCTTTCTCTCCACAATTTCCTTTATTTGTGTTTTCTTTAATTTTTCCAATTCTATCTTCAGGTCTTGAGGCATTTTGGTGATTTCCTTTGCCTGTCTGACTGTAATTTCCTTTTTTTTCCTTCAATTTCTTCAGCTGTTTGTTTGAACAATCCTCTATTTCTTTTATTTTTTTCAGTGATTTAAGTATTTTCTCTCTAAAGGCCACAAACAATTTGGCTGCAACTTCCTGTATTTCTTCACAGATGGCCATAATCTGTTTGTTTTTTATCTTCCTCTATTTCTTTATGGATGGCCATAAACTGTTTGGTTTATATTCCTCTAGGTCTTTATGCATTTTATTTGTTTCCTTTGTTATCCTCTTCATGAGCATATATGTTATGTCATTTTCTTGGATTTCAATTATGCTGGGGTGTCCAGGGCTACTTGCCCCTGGATAACTGGGTTCTGGAGATGCCATATTGCTCTGTCTTTTTTTTAATTTTTCTTTTTAATTACAATTTGTTAACTCTGTGTCCCAGCTGTATCCCGCTCCCTCATTCCCTCCCCCTCCCCAACTCCCTCCCTGGTCTCCTCCCTGCCCCTTTCCAAGTCCACTGATAGGGGAGGACCTCCTCCCCTTTCATTTGACCCTGTTTTATCAGGTATCTTCAAGGCTGGCTGCAAAGTCCTCCTCTGTGGCCTAAAAGGACTGCTCCTCCCCTGGGGGGGGGAGGTCAAAGAGCCTGCCCTTGAGATCCTCTTAGAAATAGTCCTTGTTCCCCTCACTTTGGAAAACTACTTGGTTACTGAGCTACCACGGGCCACATCCGAGCAGAAGTTCTAGGTTATATCCATAGATGGTCCTTGGTTGAGTGTCAGTCTCAGAAAAGACCCTGTGCCCGGATATATTTGGTACTTGTAGAGCTCCTATCCTTTCCATATCATACTAACTCCCCTTCTTTCATATGATTCTCTGCACTCTTCCAAGGTTTGGTTATGAGTCTTAGTGTCTGCTTTGAAACACTGCTAGGTGGAGTCTTTCAGATGCCTTTTGCGGTAGACTCCTGTCATACATTCAATGCACATCTCATTTGTCTCTCTAAATGAGGATTGATCATCTTCACCCATGTCCACTTTCTTGATTATCTTCTTTAGGTGTGTAGATTTCATTATGTTTATCATATCTTGTAGGTCTATGTAAGCGAGTATATACCAAGTTTGTCTTTCTCCTTCTGGGATACTTCATTCAGAATGATCTTTTCTAGATCCCACCATTTGCCTGCAAATTTCATGATTTCCTCCTTTTTGATTGCTGAGTAGTATTCCATTGTGTAAAAATACCACAATTTCTGTATCCATTCCTCTGTTGATGGACATCTGGGTTGTTTCCAAGTTCTGGCTATTACAAATAAAGCTGCTACAAACATGGTTGAACAAATGTCCTTGTTGTGTACTTGAACAAATTTTGGGTATATACCTAGGAGTGGTATAGCTGGGTCTTGAGGTACCACTACTCCTAATTGTCTAAGAAAGCGCCAGATTGACTTCCAAAGTGGTTGTACCAGTTTACATTCCCACCAGCAATGGAGGAGGGTTCCCCTTTCACCATAACCTCTCTAGCATGTGTTGTCACTTGAGTTTTTGATCTTGGCCATTCTGATGTGTGTAAGGTGAAATCTCAGGGTTGTTTTGATTTGCATTTCCCTAATGGCTAATGAGGTTGAGCATTTCTTTAAGTGTTTCTCTGCCATTTGATGTTCTTCTTTTGAGAATTCTCTGTTTAGCTCCGTTCCCCATTTTTTAATGGGATTATTTGGTTTGTTGCTTTTCTGCTTCTTTAGTTCTTTATATATACTGGATATTAGCCCTCTGTCAGATAAAGGGTTGGTGAAGATCCTTTTCCAATTTGTAGGCAGTCGTTTTGTTTTGATGACTGTGTCCTTTGCTTTACAGAAGCTTTTCAGTCTCATAAGGTCCCATTTACTGATTGTTGCTCTTAGAGCCTGTGCTGTTGGTGTTCTGTTCAGGAAGTTGTCTCCTGTGCCAATGAGTTCTAGGCTGTTCCCCACTTTTTTTTTCCAACTGATTTAGAGTATCTGGTTTTATGTTGAGGTCCTTGATCCACTTTGACTTATTTTTTTGCAGGGTGATAAATATGAATCTATTTTCAGTTTTCTGCATGTAGACATCCAGTTGGACCAGCACCATTTGTTGAATATACTGTCTTTTTTCCATTGAATGGATTTGGCTTTTTTGTCAAATACTGAGTATTCATAGGTGTGTGGGTTTATTTCTGGGTCTTCTATGCGGTTCCATTGATCCTCCTTTCTGTTTCTATGCCAATACCATGCAGTTTTCATTATGATGTGGAGAGCCACTTGGGCATGCCCGGGCAAAACGCCATTACAAGATGGCGCCGACATCCAGCTCTGACCCTGGAAGACAAGTAATATCACGCATGCGCAAGGGCAAAAGCATGCCAAGTCTTGGCCCAGCCCAGGGCATCTTGTGAGGTAATGAGTAAGCAGCCAATCATAGACCACATGCCGCCTTAGGGTGTATATAAGCAGTGCCATTCCTGGGCTCGGGGTCTTCCTCCTCTCATCGCTTGACTGCAATAAAACTTGCTGCAGAAGGATCCTGTTGTCCGTGTGCGTTCTTGCTGGCGAGACGACCACGCGGGTTGCAACACACTTTGACTTTAGTTTTTTGCAGGGTGATAAATATGAATCTATTTTCATTTTTCTGCATGTAGACATCCAGTTGGACCAGCACCATTTGTTGAATATACTGTCTTTTTTTCCATTGAATGGATTTGGCTTTTTTGTCAAATACTGAGTATTCATAGGTGTGTGGGTTTATTTCTGGGTCTTCTATGTGGTTCCATTGATCCTCCTTTCTGTTTCTATGCCAATACCACGCAGTTTTTATTACTGTTGCCCTGTAGTACAGCTTGAGATCGGGGATGGAGATACCTCCAGATGATCTGTTGTTGTACAGGATCATTTTGGAGATTCTGGTCTTTTTGTTTCCCAGATGAAGCTGAGAATCTTTTTTCAAGATCTGTAAAGAACTGAGTTGGTATTTTGATAGGAATTGCATTGAATCTGTAGATTGCTTTTGGCAGGATGGCCATTTTCTTTCTTTTTTTTATGTTTATTCTTTTTTTTTTAATTTTATTTTTTTCTTATCAGTTACATTTTATTAACTCTGTATCCCAGCCATGTCCCCCTCCCTCATTCCCTCCCAGTCCCTCCCTCCCTCCCTCATCTCCACCGTGCCCCTTGCCAAGTCCACTGATAGTGGGGACCTCCTCCCCATTTCTCTGAACCTGTTTTATCAGGTATCTTCAGGACTGGCTGCAAAGCTCTCCTCTGTGGCCTAACAGGACTGCTCCTCCCTTGGGGGGTGGGGAGGCCAAAGAGCCAGTCATTGAGTTCCTGTTAGAAATAGTCCTTGTTCCCCTCACTATGGGAAACCAATTGGTTACTGAGCTACCACAGGCTACATCTGAGCAGAGGATCTAGGTTACATTCATACATGGTCCTTGGTTGCATGTCAGTCTCAGAAAAGACCCTGTTCCCAGATATGTTTGGTCCTTGTGGAGCTCCTATCCTTTCCTCATCAGACTTACTCCCCTTCTTTCTTATGATTCCCTGTACTCTGCCAAAGGTTTGGTCATGAGTCTTTGTTTTGAAAACACTGCTAGTTAGAGTTTTTCAAATGCGCTCAGTAGAGTCCTGTCAATGTTTAATGCACATCCCATCTGTCTTTCAAAACGAGGATTGATCATCTTACCCCATGTCCGCTCTCTTGATTATCTTTTTTAGGTGTATAGATTTCATTATGTTTATCATATCTTATAGGTCTATATAAGTGAGTATATACCGTGTTTGTCTTTCTCCTTCTGGGATATTTCACTCAGGATGATCTTTTCTAAGTCCCACCATTTGCCTGCAAATTTCATGATTTCCTCTTTTTTGATTGCTGAGTAGTATTCCATTGTGTAAAAATACCACAGTTTCTGTACCCATTCCTCCGTTGATGGACATCTGGGTTGTTTCCAGGTTCTGGATATTACAAATAAAGCTGCTATAAACATGGTTGAGCAAATATCTCTTTTGTGTACTTGAGCAAACTTTGGGTATATACCTAGCAGTGGTATAGCTGGGTCTTGAGGAAGCACTATTCCTAATTGTCTTAGAAAGCGCCAGATAGATTTCCAGAGTGGTTGAACCAGTTTACATTCCCACCAGCAGTGGAGGAGGGTTCCCCTTTCTCCACAACCTCTCCCACATGTGTTGTCACTAGAGTTGTTCATTTTGGCCATTCTGATGGGTGTAAGGTCTCAGGGTCGTTTTGATTTGCATTTCCCTGATGGCTAAGGAGGATGAGCATTTCTTTAAGTGTTTCTCTGCCATTCAATATTCCTCTACAGAGAATTCGCTGTTTAGCTCTGTTCCCCATTTTTTAAGTGGATTACTTGGTTTGCTGCTTTTCAGCTTCTTTAGTTCTTTGTATATACTCGATATTAGTCCTCTGTCAGATAAAGGGTTAGTGAAGATTCTTTCCCAATCTGTAGGCAGGCGTTTTGTTTTGATGACAGTGTCCTTTGCTTTTCAGAAGCTTTTCAGTTTCATGAGGTCCCATTTATTGATTGTTGCTCTTAGAGCCTGTGCTGTTGGTGTTCGGTTCAGGAAGTTGTCTCCTGTGCCAATGAGTTCTAGGCTGTTCCCCACTTTTTTTTCCAACTGATTTAGAGTATCTGGTTTTATGTTGAGGTCTTTGATCCACTTGGACTTTAGTTTTGTGCAGGGTGATAAATATGAATCTATTTTAATTTTTCTGCATGTGGACATCCAGTTGGACCAGCACCATTTGTTGAAGATGCTGTCTTTTTTCCATTGAATGGTTTTGGCTTCTTTGTTAGAAATCGAGTATTCATAGGTGTGTGGGTTTATTTCTGGGTCTTCTATGCGGTTCCATTGATCCTCCTTTCTGTTTTTATGCCAATACCATGCAGTTTTTATTACTATTGCTCTGTAGTACAATCTGAGATCAGGGATGGAGATACCTCCAGATGATCTGTTGTTGTACAGGATTGTTTTGGAGATTCTGGGTTTTTTGTTTCTCCACACGAAGCTGAGAATCTTTTTTTCAAGGTCTGTAAAGAATTGAGTTGGTATTTTGATGGGAATTGCATTGAATCTGTAGATTGCTTTTGGCAGGATGGCCATTTTCACAATGTTAATCCTACCAATCCATGAGCACGGGAGATCTTTCCATCTTGAGATCTTCTTCAATTTCTTTCTTCAGAGACTTGAAGTTTTTCTCAAACAGGTCTTTCACTTGCTTGGTTAGTGTCACACCAAAGTACTTTATGTGGTTAGTGGCTATTGTGAAGGGTGTTGTTTCCCTAATTTCTTTCTCAGCCTTTTTGTCTTTGGTATACAGGAGGGCTTCTGATTTTTTTGAGTTGATTTTGTATCCTGCCACTTTGCTGAAGGTGTTTATCAACTGGAGGAGTTCTCTGATTGAATTCTTGGGGTCGCTCATATATACTATCATATCATCTGCAAATAGTGACACTTTGACCTCTTCCTTTCTGATTTGTATCCCCTTGATCTCCTTTAGTTGTCTTATTGCTCTGGCTAGGACTTCAAGTACTATGTTGAAGAGGTAGGGAGAGAGTGGGAAGCCTTGTCTTGTCTCTGATTTCAGTGGGATTGATTTAAGTTTCTCTCCATTGAGTTTGATGTTGGCTATAGGCTTGCTGTATATTGCCTTTACTATGTTTAGTTATGTGCCTTGTATTCCTGATCTCTCCAAGACTTTAAACATGAATGGGTGTTGGACTTTGTCAAATGCTTTTTCAGTATCTAAGGAGATGATCATGTGGTTTTTCTCCTTCAGTTTGTTTATGTGGTGGATTACATTGATGGATTTCCCTATGTTGAACCACCCTTGCATGCCTGGGATGAAGCCTACTTGGTCGTGGTGGATGATATCTTTGATGTGTTCTTGGATTCGGTTTGCAAGTATTTTATTGAGTATTTTTGCGTCAATGTTCATAAGAGAGATAGGTCTGAAGTTCTCTTTTTTTGTTGGGTCTTTGTGTGGTTTAGGTATCAGGGTGACTGTTGCTTCATAGAATGAGTTTGGTAATGTACCTTCTGTTTCTATTTTGTGGAATAGTTTGAGGAGAATTGGTGTTAGCACTTCTTTGAAGGTCTGGTAGAATTCCACGCTGAAACCATCTGGCTCAGGGCTTTTTTTTGGAGGGGAGACTGTGAATGACTGCTTCAATTTCCTTGGGGGATATTGGGCTGTTCGGTCTTTCTACCTGATCTTGGCTTTATTGTGATAGATTGAATCTGTCAAGAAAATTATCCACTTCATTTAGATTTTCAAATTTTGTGCCATATAGTTTTTTGTAGTATGACCTAATAATTGTTTGGATTTCCACAGTGTCTGTAGTTATGTCCCCATTTTCCTTTCTGATTTTGCTGATTTGGATAGTTTCTCTCTGCTTTTTAGTTAGTTTGGCTAAGGGTTTGTCTATCTTGTTGATTTTCTCAAAGAACCAGCTTTTTGTTTCATTGATTTTTTGGATATTTTTATTTGTTTCTAATTGATTGATTTCAGCCCTGAGTTTGATTATTTCCAGCAGTCTGCTCCTCTTGGGTGTATCTGCTTCTTTTTTTTCTGGGGTTTTCAGTTGGGCCATTAAGTTGTTTGTATGTGATGTTATGAATTTCTTCTTGCAGGCACTTAGTGCTATAAATTTTCCTTTGAGCACTGCTTTCAATGTGTCCCATAAATTTGGGTATGTTGTGCCTTCATTTTCATTGAATTCTAGAAAGTCTTTAATTTCTTTCTTTATTTCTTCCTTGACCCAGCTGTCATTGAGTAGTAAGTTGTTCAGTTTCCATATGCGTGTCGGCTTTTTGTTGTTTCTGTTGTTGTTGATGTCCAGCTTTAGTCCATGGTGGTAAGATAGTATACAAGGGATTATTTCAATCCTTTTGTATCTGTTGAGGCTTGCTTTGTGACCCACTACATGGTCTATTTTGGAGAAGGTTCCATGAGGTGCTGAAAAGAAGGTGTACTTTTTTGAGTTTGGGTGAAAAGATGTGTAGACGTCTATTAGGTCCATTTGATTTAGGGATTCTGTGAGTGCTTTTATTTCCCTATTTGGTGTCTGTGTAGTTGATCTGTCCCTTGATGAGAGTGGGGTGTTGAAGTCTCCCACTATTAAGGTATTAGGATCAATGTATGATTTAAGCTTTAATAATGTTTCATTTACGAATGTAAGTGCTCTTATATTTGGGGCATAGATATTCAAGATTGTGATGTCCTCTTCGTGGATTTTTCCTTTGATGAGAATATAGTGGCCCTCCTTATCTTTTTTGATTAACTTTGGATGAAAGTCTATTTTATTAGATATTAGGATGGCTACTCCAGCTTGTTTTCTGGAACCATTTGCTTGAAAAACATTTTTCCAGCCCTTTACTCTGAGGTGGTGTTTATCTTTGTTGCATAGGTGTGTTTCTTGGATGCAACAGAATGTTGGATCCTGTTTCCACAACCATTCTGTTAGCCTGTGTCTTTTTATTGGTGAGTTGAGTCCATTGATATTGATAGATAATAGTGACCAATGCATGTTAGTTCCTTTTGTAATGGAGTCGGTGATCTTACCCTGTTTCATTGCTTGTTTTCCTTTCATTTTTGTTGGGATATTATCTGTATGCCCTGTTTTCTTGGGTGAAGTTGTTTTCGTTGGATTGGAGTTTTCCTTCTAGTATCTTCTGTAGGGTTGGTTTGCTGTGTAGATATTGCGTAAATTTAGTTTTGTCATGGAATATTTTGTTTTCTCCATCTATGTTTAATTGAAAGCTTTGCACGGTATAGTAGTCTGGGTTGACATTTGTGATCTCTTAGAATCTCCATGATACTTGCCCAGGCCCTTCTGGCTTTCATAGTTTCTGATGAGAAGTCCGGTGTGATTCTGATAGGTCTACCTTCATATGTTACTTGGCCTTTTTCCCTTGCTGCTTTTAATATCTTTTCTTTGTTCTGTAGATTTAGTGTTTTGACTATGACGTGACGTGATGTGTTTCTTTTCTGGTCTAGTCTATTTGGAGTTCTGTAGGCCTCTTGTATATTTATGGACATCTCTTTCTTTAAGTTGGGAAAATTTTCTTCTATGATTTTCTTGAAAATATTTTCTGGACCTTGGAGCCTCGAGTCTTCTTTTTCATCAATTCCTATTATTCTTAGATTTTGTCTTTTCATAGCATCCTTGATTTCTTGGATATTTTGTGATTGGAACTTTTCTGATTTTACTTTTTCTTTGAGAGAAGTATCAATTTCTGCAAGTGTGTCTTCACCTCCAGAGATTCTCTCTTCCATCTCTTGCATTCTGTTGGTGATGCTTACTTTTGTGGTTCCTGATCTTTTCTCCAAGTTCTCCAGCTCAAGGGTTTTCTCAGTTTGTGTTTTCTTTATTGATTCTAATTCTGTTTTCATGCCTTGCACCATTTCTTTCATGTGTTTGAATTTGGATTCCTGTCTCTCTACGATGGTCTCTACTTCCTTGTTCATTTCTTTTTTATATGCCACTAATTTTATCTCTACTTGTGCCTCTGTTTGTTTGGCTATGTTTGCCTGTGTTTCTTTAAGGCTTTTGTCTATTTCTTCTTTCTTTACCTCCAATTGACTGGCCAACTCTTTGAAAGATTTGTTCATTTCCTCCTTATGAGCCTCAAATAATTGGGTAAGCATGGCTTTAAGGTCATTTTCCTGTGCTTCTGATGAATTGGAGTATCCATCAATTTTGGGGTTTCCTGGTGAAGTCATGATGTCCTGATTTATGTTGGAAGTGTTCTTTCACCTACCTCTGGCCATTGGCTTATCTGAAACCTTTCCTGTTTGTTTTTGGATTCTGCAGATCAGAGTGGTACTGTCTCTCTCTTGCGTCTGGAGAGTTCTTCAGGAAGTTGAGAGAGGTCCCGTGTCCTTAGCGTGTGCTGAGGACTAGCTGTACCTTTGGGAGAAAAGTACACAGGCGCAGATGGGGCAAATGCAAGTGTGTGTGTGTGTGTGTGTGTGTGTGTGTGTGTGTGTGTAGGTGTGGGTGGACGTATATCTCAAGGGACAGAGTGATGGCTAATGTTGAACCCTTGAGTGTATGGGAGAGGCTCTGCACTGTATATGTCACAGGCGATAGTGATGATCGCAGCACAATTTCTGGCATTAACTGCCTTAACTCCTCAATTAGACCTACAGAGCAGGAACTTCAATGTCCCAAGTGCCCCTCTGTTTCCCAAAGTGGGTATATGGGTGGGAGGGGGTTCGATGCCTGGCTTCTGTTTTAGAAGGACCCAGGATCTGGGGATTTGCAGATTCTCAAGGGTGGACTCACTTACAGGCAGGTCACTTGGCAGAGATCGGGGTATCCGAGCTCTCTGCTCTCTGGTTTGGCCCTGCTTCTTTGATGTGCTCTGCCAGCTCCGTGCTGCTGTCACTGCCAGGTTATGAGGTTTTGCTGCAGCTGGAGATTTCAAGGTGGTCACGTCAGTAGGGATCAGGGTAAGCAGGCTTTCTGTTCTCTGGTTTGGCCCTGGTTAGTCTTAAACTGGAGGGCTGATGTGCCCCGCCAGCTCAGTGCTGCTCTGCCGCCAGGTTAGAAAGTCCCGCTGTAACTGGAGACTGGGTTGCTAGTCCAGATGCTTTCTGGGAAGTCCTGGGGTCTCTTCACTGTGCTCTCCCAGTGCCTGGTGTGCCTAGCTAGTGTGGCGTTTCTGCCTGGTTTTGGTGAGTATATAGTGTATTCTCTGTCACTGTGGGATTGGGCGAGCCATACCGTCAGTGATGGCGATCCTGTGGAGCTAGTATGGCGTCTAGCAGACTTGGGTCCTGGGAGAATGGTGCAGCCGCTGCGCGGATCTGGGAATCTGAGACGGGTACTGCTGGCACTTGCTGCTAAAGGGCTTGGAGCTCCGCCTCAGCCGCTGCAGACATCAGGCAGTTACGTCTCTTGCTCTGTCTTTTGTTGGTTGAGCTTTTATGCTGGCCTCTACCCATTGATCTATCTTAGGTGTTGGGTGTTATTTTCTTGTGGTTCCTGGAATCCTGTGGTGGAGAGAATCTCCTTTGCAGGAAGCTGTTTTTTCCTGGAGGAAGCTTCCTCAGCTTTTTGGGTATGGTCACTTTATGACCGGTGTTTTTCAGGAGTTGCCACAGCTCACCTCAGGCATAGAGACCTGAGTGGTAACTGTGGTCCTTGTTAGTTAACAGGGCTCTCTTCTCACCCAGAGAGGTCCTGGAGACAGCTGATCTGCTCCTGTGTTTCTTGCTGTAAATTTAGTGAGCTGCGGCTGTAACCTGGGTGTCTTGTGGTTTAGTCAGTTTTGTTAGGGATAACTGGTTGCCCCTTGGAGCAGTATGTGGGGGTTGATCTCGGGGATCCCAGGCTTCTATAGGTCTGAGGTTGGGGCTGTGTGCCCCAGTACCTTACCGGTAATTTGTGGCAGGTGAGTACTGCTCTCCTAGTAGCAGCAGGCTAGCTGGTGCACAGCAGGTCCCTGGGTTAGGCCGGTCTGCAGGACCTTTTCCAGGGATATACTGGGTTGCCTAAGTCCATCCTGTTTGCTTAGTTCCCTGTGAGGATTTTTCCTGATAGCGTCTCCAAGTCTCTGATGCCCTGGGGTGCACAGTTCTGTCTGTGAGGAATTGTTTGTGCAGAGCTGGTTTCTGGGCTGGCGGTGCACGCACTTGCTGGTCTGTGGGAACTTTTCCAGGGATATAATTGGATGACCTAATTGGGTCCCTGTTTCCTTCCTTTCTTGTGGGGTATACTCCCGACAGGGACTCCCAGTCTCTGTTGCCCTGGGGTGCACAGCTCTTTCTGTGTCGGAGAGCTGGGCACACATCAAGTCTCTGTCTCTGTGCTTGCGGTTGGAGGCCAGTTCAGTGATGGCGGCTCACACCCGCCATTCTGTGCAATCTTTTCCAGGGAACGACTGGGTGACCCTAGGTCAGGCTCGTTTCCTTCCTTCCCTGTGGGGTTTTCTTGCAACTGGGACTCCCAGCCTCTGGTGTTTTTGCGCCCACTGTTCATCCTGGGAAGGTGATCAGGACACGCAGGCGTGTGGTTCTGGTCTGTCGACCTAGTGCCTGTGCGACCCTGCATCTCTTCCTGGTTCTGGCTGAGTGACCTGAGAGTGGACTTGACTGATTCCCACGCTGTGGGGGTTTCCTCTCACCTGGGAAACATGATCGCTGTTGTTTTAGGGCCCAGAGTTCAGTCTCTTGGTTGCTGTATGGAAAATGTTGTCCTGCTTCTCAGACGCAGTATTCTCCTGGCGCTGCCATCTTGTCCTTCCCCGAAAATATTTTCTTAAATTCTGAACAACTTAAGCTTAATTGTGGAACTGTAACTATTTGGTCTTCAACCCCACCAGAGACTTGAGAAGGAATAAAATTAATTACTGTGGTTACTAGGAAGTGCATGTTAGCAGTTTCCAAAAAATCAAAAAATTGACAGAGACAGTTTGCTGCCTGAACCCATAATTGTTTATAAAGTTGGAACATCATCTTCAGCCTTTTGGCTCAGAATATTTGATAGACATATATGTAAAGCAGGAACTATTTAGGACTTACCCTGTCTTGGCAGAGTTCAGCAGTTGACTTGTCTTGCATTTAAGCTTGTCCATTTTTGGCAGAATTCTTGTTTCTGTCATGAAACAAGGGCATTTTCTTTTTTGCCCACTTGGCTCCTTTGCCAGATTTGACGCCGTCTCCATTGTGAGGTTCTTTGATGCTCATCATCTTCTTTGAGTGCTGCCAGGAGATGACCTGTCTCATTGTCAAAGACTCTCTAAAATAATAGACATTTTTAAATGCCATATTCTGTAGGTCTCTGAAGTTTTTGAAGATTACCTATCTTTATGTAATCGACCTGTCTAAAAATCATATCTATCTGTTAAACCTAGGATGTATACTCTTGTCTTAAATTAGACTAGTGTCTGACAGAACTATGAGTTGATTAACAATTAACTATTACCTAATACCCTAAGCAGTTTTTAAAAGCAGTTTAAAGGTATTGAAAGTAACCGTGAATTTGTATCAATCTACTAAAATTACCAATATATTAAAAATAGAATTATTTTGCATTAATATGCAAAAATCCAATACCAGAGTTAAAAATAACCTTATTTGAGAATAACAAATAAAGTCTTGAGTAGATTTAATAATCTACCTTTTGCCTTATTATTCCAATAAGGTATCCCTGTATTCCCCTTTCTTTCTCTTTAACACCTTTCTCCTTATCTAAGAAAGACAGAGAAAAGGAAAAGAAAAAGAGAGAAATCCCTGAGTGTAACATTGTTTTTTTTCTCTGAATAAGACCACCTCCCAATGACAATAAACATTCATAGCCACAGAAAACAAGTACAAACCTACCCAACCCCCCTTAAGGAAAACTTAAGGTGTCGTTCTCATGGGTTTCTTCTAGGTGACATTTTGAAAATACAGAAATCCTGTTAGGGAGCCCAAAGGAAATTTGGAAAAATGGTTAATTAAGCAGGCATTAACATTTGTGATTCAGTCTTTCAATGTTTAGAAATAGAAGTCCTGTTTGAAATAGCCTAAAATGCTGGACCAATTGAGATGAGTAGCTTTCTTCAAAGCTCTCTTGGGAGCAGGCTTTGATGAGAAACAGCAATTGAAGCAGTTGAGGCAGGAACAAGCAGAATACTGGAACATGCAAGATGCTGGAGCCGATATGTTAATGTCTCAGCATGCTTGAAGGATGAATTCTGTCAGGTTTGATCCCGTGTCTCCGGTGTCTGGTCCTTTTGTTCTGCAATCATATAAATTCTCACACACATTATACAACCCTAATATTATAAATGTTTGAGATGTGCAGGATGAAACTAAACTGTAAACCAACTTTATCTATGCCAATTAAGAGAATGGTATAATAAATTTTGGGGATATTATAGCCAAGGATTTATTGGCCATGTGTTGTTGCATTTCTGGCTAGAGATATTTTTTACGTCTCAGTCAGTTTTAGAGTTGTTCCCATGTAAAGGGATCAGTAATATAAGTTACCATTATTATTGAACATACAATCATTATCATGTTGAAATCAAAACAAGCTTGTATAGATCAAAAATATCTTTTTTGGGTTCTTGGGCACATGTTGTATTAGGCCAAGCTGTTACCTATCTCCCGAGAGAAGGCTTCTTATTAGAGAAACAAGCTCGTTGCCTTGAATAATAGAAAAGACATGTTTTTTTTTGAAAAGGCATGTTTTACGTCAACTTTATATAAACTTCTTTTTAATTTAGAGTTTAAGCATACCCTAGGCATCTTGCACTGTTTAGAAGTTTTTTTTTAATCTTGCAATTTAATTTTAATTACTTTTATACAAGAACAGAACCAACAATAAAATTTTTAACTTTTAAAATTTTATACAGTATCTTAAAAGGATTGGCTTGTTAATGCACAAAAGCTTTCTTTATAATACACTCTGATTCTTTGCCCTGTTTAGTGTTTGATTACAATACTTTCTAACTTTGCCATTAGCAATGCCATCTGTAACCCTTATATAATACTAATGATAATATCATAACACAAATTTGATGTTTTTTTTCTTTTAGGTTGATATATTTTTTCAATTTTTAATTTTTATTATTAGTTACATTTTATTAACTCTATCCCAGCTGTATTCTGCTCCCTCATTCCCTCCCAATCCCACCCTCCCTCCCTTATCTCCTCCCTGCCCCTTTCCAAGTGCACTGATTGGGGAGGACCTCCTCCCCTTCCATATGACCCTGTTTTATCAGGTATCTTCAGAACTGGCTGCAAAGTCCTCCTTTGTGGCTTAGCAGGACTGCTCCTCCCTTGGGGGGTGGGAAGGTCAAGGAGCCTGCCATTGAGTTCCTGTCAGAAATAGTCCCTGTTCCCCTTACTATAGGAAACCAATAGGTTACTGAGCTACCAGGGGCTACATCCGAGCAGAGGTTCTAGGTTATATCCATACATGGTCCTTGATGAAGTGTCAGTCTCAGAAAAGACCCCTGTGCCCAGATATATTTGGTCCTTGTGGAGCTCCTATCCTTTCCACATCATACTAACTCCCCCTTCTTTCATATGATTCCCTGCACTCTGCCGAAGGTTTGATTATGAGTCTCAGGATCTGCTTTGATACACTGCTAGGTAGAGTCTTTCAGGGGCTCTCTGTGGTAGGCTCCTGTCCTGTTACTTGTTTTCTCCTATGTCCAATGCACATCCCATTTGTCCTTCTAAGTGAGGATTGATCATCTTACCCTGGGTCCCCTTTCTTATATAAACTCCCTTTTACCTTTAGCATTTAAGTACACCCTATCATCTTTTAAAAATAATAAAAAATTTGCATTAAAAATTTATTATTTTAAATTTATTATTTTATTTTTATTAATTTTAGTTTATTCACTTTGTATCCCAGCTGTAGCCCCCTTGCCCAACCCCTCGCAATCTTTCCCTCCCCCTTCTTCTTCTCCCATGCCTTTCATCTAGTCCACTGATAAGAGAGGTCCTCCTTCCCTTCCATCTGACCCTAGTCTATCAGGTCTCATCAGGACTGGCTTCTTTGTCTTCCTCTGTGGACTGGTAAGGTTGCTCCCCCCTTCAGATGGAGGTGATCAAAGAGCTAGCCCATGAGTTAATGTCAGAGAGGGTCCCTGTTTGTATTATTGGAGAACCCTCTTAAACACTGAGTTGCCATGGGCAGGGGTTCTAGGTTATCTCCATGCATGGTCCTTGGTTGGAGTATCAGTCTCAGAAAAGACCCTTGTGCCCAGATTTTTTGGTTTTATTGCTCTCCTTGTGGAGCTCCTGTTCCCTCTAGGTCTTTCTACCTCCCCCTTCTTTCATATGATTCCCTGCACTCTGCCCAAAGTTTGGTTATAAATCTCAGGATATGTTTTGATACCCTGATGAGTAGAGTCTTTCAGAGGCCCTCTGTGATAAGCTCCTGTCCTGTTCCCTGTTTTCTCCCTCTTCTGATGTACCTTAGGCAACTTGTACCTGGATTTTTACATTGGTTGTGGCTATTCTTTGACTTGCCCCCCCCCCTTTTTGATACAGGATAGATGGTTCAGCCTTTTAAACATACAAATTTAAAATTATATATAAACATATAATATTTTATAATTTATAATATAAATATTTGTAATATTTGAATTTTTAGGACTTAAATAGGCTGGCATGTACTTTGCCATCTGTAAGCCTCCTGTGTCTGTTTTGCATTTGTAATGACTGACATTTGCTCCCCCAGCCAATGCTGAGCAACAGAGAAGATAGGGTGGGACATTCTGGTGAAGAGAGAAGGAGAAAGGAGTGGGTGGAGAGATCAGAAAAGAGAGGACCAGGAAACATCAGGATAAATGAACTGAACCTAAGATATGACTAAAAAGCAAGTATAATGTGGGAAATCTGAATGGGAAAAAGCTATGCAAGCTTAGAGATTTATTATGGAATAATTATTGCCCAGCATTGTGCACAAGGTTAATTAAATAAATCCTAGTCTCTGTGTGGTGATTTGGGTATACAGCTGGTTTAGAAATAATTGATGTTTAACTAAAAGATAAATCAATATTAAATATAAATAATCATCAACACAACAAAAATTAATCAAAAGAAATGGGGAGGGACCTTCATTCTCATCAAAGGTAAAATCTACGATGAGGATATCACAATCCTGAACATCTGTGCCCCAAATACAAGGGCTCCTGCATTTGTAAAAGAAACAATATAAAAGCTTAAGTTACACATTGATCCCAACATCTAAATTGTGGGAGACTTCAACATCCCATTCTCAACAAGGAACAGATAATTGAGACAAAAGCTAAATAGAGAAATAATGACACTTACAGAGGTCTTAAGTCAAATGTATTCAATAGATGTTTACAGAACTTATTGCCCAAACACAAAGGAGTATGCTTTCTTCTCAGCGCCTAATGGAACCTTCTCCAAAATTGACCACATACTGGGGCACAATGCAAGCCTCAACAGATATAAGAAGATTGAAATAATCCCTTGTATCCTATCAGACCACTATGGTCTAAAACTAGATTTCAACAGTAACAGAAAAGCCTATACATACAAAGAGACTGAAACACAAACACAAACACAGGGAAGAGATAAAGAAATTAAAGACTTCCTAGAGTTCCATGAAAATGAAGGCACAACTTACTGAAACTTACTGAAACAACGAATTCAGTGCTAAGAGGAAAGTTCATAACACTAAGTGCCTTCATAAAGAAATTCAAGACATGGAGTTGATGGCTGGAAATAATCAAACTCAGGACTGAACTCAATAAATTAGAAACAAAGAAAAAAATTCAAAGAATCAATAAAACCAAGATCTGGTTCTTTGAGAAAATAAAAAAGATAGACAAACCCTTAGCCAAACTAACTAAAAGGCAGAATGATATTCTCCATATCAAGTAAATCAGAAATGAAAAGGGGAAAATAATGGGAGACACTGAGGAAACCCAAAGAGTCATTAGGTCTTACTTCAAAAGCCAATATACCACTGAATTAGAAAATCTAAATGAAATGGACAATTTTCTTGATAGATTCCACTAACCAAAGTTGAATCAAGATCAGGTAAATAAAATTGTCCTATATCCCCTAAGGAAAAAGAAACAGACATAAAAAAAGCCCAGGGGCAGATGGATTCAGTGCAAAATTTTACCAGACCTTCAAAGAAGAGCTAATTCCAATAATCTTCAAACTATTTCACAAAATAGAAAAAGAAGTAAGATAATCGAACTCATTCTATGAGGCCACAGTCAAGTTAATACATAAACTTCACAAAGACCCAACAAAGAGAATTTCAGACCAATCTGTCTTATGAGCACTGATTCAAAAATACTCAATAAAATACTCACAAACTGTATCAAAAAAGATATCAAATATACCATCTGCCATGACCAAATAGGTTTCATCCCCAGAAATGCATGGGTGGTTCAATATACAGAAAATCATCAATGTGATCCACCATATAAACAAACTGAAAAAAAAAAAAAGAAATACAGGATCATCTCTCTAGATGCCAAAAAAAGCATTTGACAAAACCCAACACCCATTCATATTTAAAGTCTTGGAGAGATCAGGGATACAAGGCACATACCTAAAAATAGTAAAAGCAATATACAGCAAGCTTATAGTCAACATCAAACTAAATGGCGAGAAACATATCAATCCCACTGAAATCTGGGACAAGTCAAGGATGCCCACTTTATCCATATATCTTCAATATAGGACTTGAAGTCCTAGCTAGAGCAATAAGACAGCTAAAGTAGATCAAGGGGATAGAAATTGGAAAGGAAGAAGTCAAACTATCACTTCACAAATAATACGATAGCATACATGAGTGACTGCAAAAAGATTACCAGAGAACTGCTACAACTGTTAATCACCTTCCGCAAAGTGGCTGCCTATAAAATTAAGTGAAAAAAAATCAGTAGCACTTTTGTATAGAAAAGACAAATGGGCTAAGAAAGAATTTAGGGAAACAATACCCTTCACCATAGTCACAAAGGACATAAACTACCTTGGTGTAACTCTAACAAAGCAAGTGAATGATTTATATGAAAACAAAACAAAACAAAGCAAACTTCAAGTCTCTGATGAAAAAAATTGAAGATATCAGAAGATGGCAAGATCTTCTATGCTCATGGATTAGTAGGATTAACATAGTAAAAATGGCCATCTTACTAAAAGCAATCAACAGATTCAATGCAATTACCATCAAAAATCAAACACAATTCTCTACAGAACTTGACAGAACAAGTCTCAGCCTCATATGGAAAAACAAAAAATCCAGAATACCTAAACCAACCCTGCACAATAACAGATCTTCTGGAGGTATCTTCATTTCAAGCTGAAGTATAAAACAACAGTAATAAAAACTACATAGTACTGGTGTACAAACAGTGTCGTGAATAATAAAAGACCCAGAAATAAACCCACACACCTATGGACACCTGATGTTTGACAAAGATGCCAAAACCATACAATGGAAAATAGACAGCATCTTCAACAAATGGTGCTGGTCTAACTGGATGTCTAGAGTAGAAAAATGCAAATAGATCCATACTTATCACCCTGCACAAAACTAAAGTCCAAGTGGATCAAAGATTTCAATATAAAACCATACACATTGAATCAGTTAGAAGAAAAAGTGGGTAAGAGCCTTGAACTCATTGGCACAGGAGACAACTTCCTGAACAGAACACTAACAGCACAAGCTCTAAGAGCAACAATCAGTAAATGGGACCTCATGAGACTGAAAAGCTTCTGTAAAGCAAAGGACACTGTCGTCAGAACAAAACAACAGCCTACAGACTGGGAAAAGATCTTCACCAACCCTATATCTGACAGAGGACTAATATCCAGTATATATAAAGAACTCAAAAAATTAAACACCAAAAAATCAAGTAATCCAATTAAAAATGGGATACAGAGCTAAACAGAGAATTTTCAACAGGAAAATCGAATGGCACAGAAACACTTAAAAAATGCTCAAAGTCCTTAGCCATCAGGGAAATGCAAATCAATATGACCTTGAGATTTCACCTTACACCTATCAGAATGGCTAAGATAAAAACCCCAAGTGATAAGACATGCTGGAGAAGATGTGGAGAAAGGGGAACCCTCCTCCATTACTGGTGGGAATATAACCTTGTATAACCACTTTGGAAATCAACCTGGCACTTTCTCAGAAAATTAGTGCTACCTCAAGATCCAGCTATACCACTCCTAGGTATATATCTAAAATATGCTCAAGTATACAAGGACATTTGCTCAACCATGTTTTTTGCAGCTTTATTCCTAATAGCCAGAATCTGGAAACAACCCAGATGTCCCTCAGTGGAGGAATGGATACAGAAATTGTACATTTACCCAATGGAATACTACTGAGCAATTAAAAACAAGGAAATCATGAAATTTGCAGGCAAGTGATGGAAACTAGAAAAGATCATCTGGAGTGAGGTAGCCTAGAAGCAGAAAGACACAGATGGTATACACTCACTTACACATGGATATTAGATACATAATATAGGATAAACATTCTAAAATCTGTACATCTAAAGAAGCTAAGCAAAAAGGAGGACCCTGGGTAATATGTTCAATTCTCACTCAGAGAGGCAAATGGTATGGACATTGGAAGAGGGAGAAAACAGGGAACAGGACAGGAGCCTGCCACATAGGACCTCTGAAAGACTCTACCCAGCAGGGTATCAAAGCAGGTGCTGAGACTTATAGCCAAACTTTGGGCAGAGTGCAGGGAATATTATGAAAGTAGTAGGAGATGAAAGACCTGGAGGGGACAGGAGCTCCACAGGGAGAGCAACAAAACAAAAAAAATTCTGGGCCATGAGTGTTTTCTGAGACTGCTACTCCAGCCAAGGACCATGCATGGAGATAACATAGAACCCCTGCACATATGTAGACCATGGCAGTTCAGTGTCTAAATGAGTTCTGTTGATATAGTGTTCTTGTGGAATGTATACAATTTATCTTGTTCATTCAAATGCTGATTGATCTACTCCACTATCTGGTTTCAATCTGGAAATTGCATTGTGATGCTTATTGTAAGCATCACTTGTCTCAAGTTTGTGTAAACATGCCACCATTTGTTTTCTGTAATTTCAATAGAACAACCAGCCAATGCTGTGCAATCAAGAGAATAGGGTGGGATATAGTAGTTCAGAGCAGAGGGGAAAGAAGTGAGCGAGAGGAGTCAGAGAGGTGAGATCAGGAAGGAGTGGACTTGGAACAACGAGGAGAGATAAACTGGACCTAAGATATGGCTAAAAACAAGTATAATGTGGGAAATCTGAATGGGAGGAAACTATGAGGGCCTGGAGGTTTAGGATGGAGTAACCATTGCCCAGCATTGTGCTCTAGGTTAGTTAAATAAATCCTAGTCTCTGTGTGGCGATTTGGGTGTACAGCTGCTTTAGGAATAACCACTGTTTACTAAAAGATAAATCAATGATAAATATTAATATTCAACAACAGGGTCCCTAGTAAGGGGAACAGAGACTGTCTCTGACATGAACTCAGTAGCTTGCTCTTTGATTACCTTCCCCCTGAGGGTGGGCAGATTTACCAGGCCAGAGAGAAAGACCTGATGAGACCTGATAAGCTAGTGTCAGAGGGAAGGGGAGGAGGACTGCACCTATCAGTGGACTGGGGGAGGAGCAAGGGAGGAGAAAAAAAAAGGGAGGGTGGGATTGGGAGGTTGTAGGGAGGGGACTACAGCTGGGATACAAAGTGAATAAATTGTAATTAAAAAATATCCAACCAAGGACCATGTATGGATATAACCTAGAATCTCTGCAGAGGTGTAGCCCGTGGTAGCTCAGTATCCAAGTGGGTTCCCTAGTAAGGGGAACAGCAACTATTTCTGACATGAACTCAATGGCTGGCTCTTTGACTGCCCCCGCCCCCCGAGGGAGGAGCAACCTTGCTAGGCCAAAGAGGACATTACAGCCAGTCCTAAAGATACCTGATAAGCTAGGGTCAGATGGAAGGGGAGGAGGACCTCCCCTATTAGTGGACTTCGTAGAGGGGCATAGGAGGAGATGAGGGATAGTGGGATTGGGAGGGAATTAGGGAGCAGGCTAAGGCTGGGATACAAAGTAAATAACCTGTGATTAATATAAAAAAATAAAAATTATAAAAAAAGATTCAGCTATACAACTCCTGAGCATATATCTGAAATATGCTCAACTTTACAACAGGGACATTTGATCCTCCATGTTTGCAGGAGCTTTATTTGTAATAGCCAGAAGGTGGAAACAACCTAGATGTTCCTCAACCAAAGAATGGATACAGAAATTATGGTATATTTACACAATGAAATGCTACCCAGCTATTAAAAACAAGGAAATCATGAAATTTCCATGCAAATGGATGGAACTAGAAAAGATCATTCTGAATGAGGTCACCTGGAAGCAGAAAGACATGAATGGTATATACTCACTTATAAGTGGATATTAGTCATGTAATATAGGATAAACATATTAAAATCTACAGTCCTAAAGAAGCTAAAAACAAGAAGGACCTTAGGGAAGATACTTCATTCTCATTCAGAAGGTTAATCAAGATAGACAATGCAAACTGTGGAAGAAAAGGAACAGGACAGTAGACTACCACAGATGTCCTTTAAAAGACTCCATCCCATAGGGGATCAAAGCATATACAGACTCACAGCCAAACTTGGGACAGAATGCAGGGAATTTTATGGAAGAGTGTGAAGATAGAAGGACCTGGAGGGGACAGGAGCTCTACAAGGAGACCAACAAAGCCAAGCTGGCCCCAGGGGAACTGCAGAGACTGATGCATCAACCAAGGACCATGCATGGAGTGGATATAGATCCCTGCTCAGATGTAGCTCATAGGCATCTCAGTTTCCATGTAGGTCTCCTAGTAAGGGGAGCAGGGACTGTCTCTGACATGAACTTGGTTGCCTGCTCTTTGATCACTTTCCCCTGTTGGGGTGACCTAGTCAGCCCACAGAGGAAGAGGATCCAGGCAGTCCTGATGAGACCTTATAGGCTAGGGTCAGACAGTAAGGGAGGAGACTTCCCTTATCAGTGGACTAGAGGAGAGGGATAGAGGGGGAAGAGGAAAAATGGGATCAAGAGGAGATGAGGGAGGGGGCTACAACTGGAATACAATGTGAATAAATTGTAAATAATAATTATATATAATGAAAAGAAACAAAACAGTATCCAACTTTATTTTAATATTTGAATTTGTTGCTGTCTTTTTATTTGAAAATTCATAGGATTGTAGAAACAATATAATATTTACTTATATGTATTTAATTAATCTGTTTTAATTAATTGTCTATGTATCATATATCTATATAATATCAATGGATTATTGGGAGTCCCTTTACAAGTTCCATATTCAAATGAATTTGTGTCTATATTCATAGTGGTTCTCTGCCACTTAATGTTTCTCATATAGATGGCTTATAGTTTTCATAAGATATATTGTGTGCTAATGAATAAATATAGTAATATTTTCACTTTACAATAAAATTAGATTATTTACAAAAATGTGATGATATGTTCAATGAAGGATTTTTGTGATAACAAAATAGTATCTTACTATAACATATATGTGTGTGTGTGTGTGTGTGTGTGTGTGTGTGTGTGTGTGGTTTGGCCATATGATTACTACAAAACCTTTTGTTTTACTATAGTCTATAAGGCAAGTCCAACCTTTTACAGCAGGGAAAGTAATTGTCATTTACAAAAGGCACTCTTGAAAAGCACAAAACAAATCTCCCATCACATCATTATCATTGGTCAAGTTCATTTCATTGACCACTACAAGGAGCAAAAACGGCACTCCTGTATCATATAATTATATTAAAACTTATACCAAATTAATTAGTTTTGTGTCCCTATTAGTAAGTTGGTAGTGATGTAGCTACTCTCTAGAGTTCTTATTATTCTGCTTCCCTAAGGAGAGAGTGAGAATAAATTACGGACTAACCCCTAGTGTTAGTCCTAAGAACAAGTATTAATTTGATTTTTATCTTCTGATATAGTTAGTTACTGGATCATATGCTTTATCTTGCTGAAACTATTTATTGGTAACATAGTCTATATTTTAAACATAATTTAAATGCAATATTTTGTTGCTATTGATAAGATGCTAATGAAATAGTCTTCAAAGTGTTATGATTTAAGCTAGATATGTTCTATTTTTGCTAAATTATATCTCATATTTCCTATTTGGCAGAAACGTGAATATTCTAAACAGAGAGTATCTTACTGCAGAGCACTTTTAGAATTCTCCATATGGAAAGCTGTAAGTCAGAAATGGTAAGAAAGTCTCAATTACAGGAAACTTTTAATAAAAATGTAGTGCTTTCCAGATCTCTCTTTTATTAATTCCTATCTGTATGTTTAAAATTTCCAGTTACAATAAGTTACCATAAAATATACATAGAGAGATTGAAGATAATAAAGCTTTCCTAAATCTGTAGTCTAGAAACTGTTGATCTCTACATAAGATGCTAGAACCTGTTTCTGAGAACTACGTTATTGATAAATTTTCTTATTTTTAATTACACCACAAATTGTTAAGAATAAATGAAAAGGTTGGTAAATATCTGCAACCTTTACATGTGAGCAAATGATTTGTTCTGTATCCCATAGACCATTAGTTCCATAGAATGTATTCAAAGAATAATGTACAAAATGAGAAAAAAGCGTCATTAGGTTTTGTTGCATATGTATTGATTATATAATCTGAACGATAAGGTAGGTTTATTAATCAGAATGTTCTAAAATATATTTCTTACAGTTATTATTTTAAAGAGTCAAATCTGGGTGAGGAAACTTAGTTACTGTACAAGTGACATTTATTGCTTTAAGAGGTTGCTATTATAATAAAGTGCCTTACCTAACCTGCATACTTTTATATTTGAAAGATTAGTACGTAGGATGAAATTTGAGAGCTCAAATTTGGGTTGTAGAAATTATAGATCCTAAGAACTGATGCGATTAATTTTTCTTTCAGTCATTGTTCGTCATTCAGAAATCCCCTTCATTAACTTTATAATGACACACATATTTTATAATTGTTATGACAGTTTTCTTTGGCATATTTCAAGATTTGAAGAGATATTTAAAGTGTAACAGTTATTTATTTACTTTGAAGTTACTTTCCAAATCTGTTGTTGCTTGAGAAATGAAAAGGAGTACGCTGCAGTCCCTCTCTTTTTATTTTAGTTTGAAACATGGTCTTTGTAGTTCAGGGTAGCCTCAAATTCACAATTCCCTGATCTTAGCCTCCTACATGAATGGATGTATTATATGGGAGAAGATGAAAAACCTTTACATATTTTGGGCATAAAATCATTATCTATTATTTACATTATTTTTCTGTCCATTTTAACTTATGAAGAAATTATTTATTGTTTTCATCAGGCAAAATAAATAGGGGTCAGATTATAGAATGTAAGTGTTCATTTTATTTTCTAACCAGCTTGTACTATGAATTGTCTAATATGTGATGCTATAGAAAACTATTTTCAAGACAACAAATTAACCCAAATATTAATTTCCAGATTTATGGTGTGAACTTTGTCCAAACAGTCTATTAACATCATTATTATGCATGAGGTAATGAAAATGCTATTGTTCATACCCTAAACATACAGTGCTAAAGTTATAGGTGCATTTCTACAGTTATTTCTTCCAAGTAAAGTATATTTTGAAGAAGTCAAAGAAAATTTATACATTCATGACTCCATTGTTGATGTAATTTTCTACAAATTTGATAGTTTCTAGTATTAAATCTTTTTAAAATTAATTTATTTTTATAAATTACAGTTTATTCATTTTGTGCCCTAGTTTTAACCTCCTCCCTCACCCCCTCCCAATCCCACTCTCCCTACGTCATGTCCCCCCATGCCCCTCCCCAAGTCCACTGAGATGGGAGGTCCTCCTTCCCTTCCCTCTGACCCTAGCCTATCAGGTCTCATCAGGACTGGTTGCATTGTCTTTCTCTGTGGCCTGGTAAGGCTGCTCCCCCATCAGGGAGAGGTGGTCAAAGAGCCAGCCACTGAGTCCATGTCAGAGACAGTCCCTGTTCCCATTACTAGGAAACCCACTTAGAGACTGAGCTGCAATGGGCTACATCTCTACAGGGGTTCTAGGATATCTTCATGAATAGTCCTTAGTTGGAGTTATCAGTCTCGAAAAGACCCTTGTGCCCAGATTTTTTGGTTCTGTTGCTCTCCTTGTGGAGCTCCTGTCCCCTCCAGGTCTTTCTATCTCCCCCTTCTTTCAAAATATTACCTTCACTCTGCCCAAAGTTTGGCTATGAGTTTCAGCATCTGCTTTGATACCCTGCTGGGTAGTCTTTCAGAGGCCCTCTGTGGTGGGTTCCTGTCCTGTACCCTGTTTTCTCTCTCTCCTGATGTCCATCCTGTTTGTCTTTCTTAGTGAGGAATCTTATATATCATTGAATATAAATGTATATATAATATGATAATTATATAATAGAATATATGAAGTATGCAATTGTGTAATACTCTAATTCTACCTTAATTTAGACTAAAGAAGTGTCTAGTGTCATACACATTAAAATAAGACATATGAAAATGAAAGAAATGTTGAAGGCAATGTGAAAAGTAGATCAGCTTGGCTCTTTGACCTGTCCCTCTGCTCCCCCCCCCCCATCCTGAGGAAGGAGCAACCTTGCTAGGCCACAGAGGAAGACAATGCAGTCAGCTCTGATGAGACCTGATAAACTATAGTCAGATGGAAGGAGAGGAAGACCTCCCCTATCACTGGACTTAGAGAAGGGCAGGGAGGAGATGAGGGAATGTGGGTGGGGATTGGGAGGGAATGAGGAAGGTGGCTACAGCTAGGATACAAAGTGAATAAACTGTAATTAACATAAAAATAAAAATTTGGAAAAAAAGTCTCCCAACCAAAAAAAGTCTAGAGCCAAATTGTTTTAGTGCAGAATCCTACCAGACTTTTAAAGAAGTGTTAAGTCCAATACTACTGAAATTATTTGACAAAATAGAAACAGAATGAACATTGACAAATTTATGTTATGAAGCTACAATTACTGTGAAAACACACAAAGATTCAACAAATGGATCTACAGACCAATTTCTCTTATGAACAAAGATACAAAAATACTCAATAAAACACTTGCAAAGAGAATCCAACACACATAAGAATAATCCACTATGATCAGATAATAATACGAAAGACAGAGGTAAGACAATTCACCTTCAATAATACTCTTCTGTTTTCCAGTTTCTCAGAACCAGGATCCCTGCTTTATGATTCTAATGTATTCTTTGCTTTCATTTCCATTAGAAATAGCCTTGTGGACAGAAGAGATGGATGTCTACAATCTTACCACAGTGACTCAGTTTATCCTCATAGGGCTCTCTGACCTCCCTGAGGTGCGTTATCCTCTCTTTGTGGTCTTTGTCATCATCTATCAGATCACTTTGATGGGCAACGGAGCCATCCTGTTGGCCATTGTGACTGAGAGAAAGCTGCAAACTCCCATGTATTACCTGTTGGCAAATCTGTCCCTGCTAGACATATTCTGCCCATCAGCTACTGTTCCCAAGATGCTCAATAATCTCTTGAGTGAGGATCACAGCATATCCTTTGTTGGGTGTGCTTTGCAGCTCTATTTCCTGGTGGCCCTAGCTGGGACTGAAGTTTTCTTGCTGGCTGTGATGGCTTATGACCGGTACGTGGCCATATGCTTCCCTTTGCGCTATTCCCTCATCATGACCAAGGTTCGCTGTGTGCAGCTGGTAACTGGAACCTGGGCGGCTGGGTTTCTCAACTCCTTTCTCCACACAATGTCCACCTTTAACCTGTCTTTCTGTAAGTCCAACCGAGTTAACCAGTACTACTGTGATATCCCACCTGTGATGGCCCTGTCCTGTTCATCCACCTATGTAGCAGAAATGCTCGTTTTAGTAGTAGGAGGTATTTTTGGGGTTGGTGCTTTTCTGATCACTTTGATCTCCTACATATACATTGTCTCCACCATCCTAAAGATCCAGTCAGTGGAAGGGAAGCGCAAAGCTTTCTCCACATGTGCTTCCCATCTTCTTGTCGTCTTCCTGTTCTATGGCACAACTATATTTACCTACATCCGTCCCTCCTCCAGTCAACACTCTCCTGCCAGAGACAGACTCATCTCTATGCTGTATGGGGTCATTACTCCCATGTTAAACCCCATTATCTACAGCCTGAGAAACACAGAAGTCAAAGGAGCACTCAGAAGAGTTTTACATCCTAGGATTTGCCCACAGAAAGCATGATGTAAGACTTGCTCAAGCTTCTTAGAATGAAGCAAGTAGCAAGAATGGAAGCAAGTAGCACAATAATAAAACAATGTATGCAGAGGAGGAAGCAACCTAACAAAGCATACATATGAGTTCAGATATTATTATCCACATTTCTATAACTACTCACAATTAAAATTTGTAGTTAAAAATAAAAATCTTTGAGAATGAATAGTTTCAGTAGGCTATCTGAAGGAACTATATTGCTGTCTTACCTGTATCAATATCTATATCTATATGCATGACTAAATCATATTTATACATATATGTAAATCTGTAAATCTATTTATATATATCTGTTTCTTTTTTGTTTCTAATCTCTATGTATCCATGTAGTTACAGGTCTCCATTAGTTTTCTAATTTTGTTTTGTTATTTTTTAAAAGATTTTTAATTGTTATTTTCTCTATGAACTTGAGGTTATGCCTGCATGCATATTATGTTCACTGTGGGCGTGCTTATGTTCATATTGTCTATAATGGGTGTTCGATGTCCTGGAACTGGAGTTATAAATAGTAGTGGGTTACCATGTGTATGTCAGCGAACAAACCTTAGTCCTATACAAGAGCAGCAAGTGTGTTTAACTTCTGAAATATTCCCTCCACTATTAAATTTACTTATTTTCATCTTAAATATTTGTATACTTTTAGGCAAATGTTTGTCTATATGTGTATCTGTGCACCACATGCATTCAATGAGTGTTGAGTCCAGAAGAAGGCATTGTAACCTCAGGAAAAGGAGTTTCAGGTGGAAGTATGTGTATTGGAATTGAACATGGGTCCTGTGGAAGAGCATTCAGTGTTTTTAATCTCTGAGCCATCTCTCCAAACCTCCTCAATTTTAATTTTTTAAAAAACATTTTTTAATTAATTATAGTTTGCTCACTTTCTATCCCAGCTGTAGCTCCCTCCTGCATCCCGTTATCCCACCCTCCCTCCCTCATGTCCTCCCATGCTCCTCCTCCAGTCCACTGATGGGAGGTTCCCCTCCTCTTCCCTCTGACCCTAACCTATCAGGTCTCATCAGGACTGGTCTTCCTCTGTGGCCTAGTAAGGTTGCTCCCCTATCAGGGGGAAGGTGATCAAAGAGCCAGCCACTGAGCCCATGTCAGAGACAGTCCCTGTTCCCATTACTAGGAAACCCACTTAGAGACTGAGCTGCTATGGGCTACATCTCTGTAGAGGTTCTAGGTTATCTCCATGAACAGTCCTTAGTTGGAGTTATCAGTCTCAGAAAAGACCCTTGTGCCCAGATTTTTTGGTTCTGTTGCTCTCCTTGTGGAGCTCCTGTTCCCTCCAGGTCTTCTATCTCTCCCTTCTTTCAAAAGATTGCCTGCACTCTCCCCAAAGTTTGGTTATGAGTCTCAGCCTCTGTTTTTATACCCTGCTGGGTAGAGTCTTTCAGAGGCCCTCTATTGTAGGCTTCTGTCCTATTCCCTGTTTTCTCCCTCTTCCAAAGTCTATCCAGTTTTCCTTTCTGTGTGAGGATTGATCATCTTACCCATGGTCTCCTCCTTGTTTAGCTTCTTTAGGTGTACAGATTTTAGTATGTTTATCCTATGTTAAATGTCTAATATTCACTTATAAGTAAGTATATACCATGTTTGTCTTTTTGCTTCTAGATTATCTCACTCAGGATGATCTTTTCTAGTTCCCACCATTTGCATGCAAATTTCATGATTTCCTTGTTTTTTTTTCTTTCTTTTTAAATTTTTATTTTTTATATTAATTACAGTTTATTCACATTGTATCCCAGCTGTAGCCCCCTCCTTTCTCCCCTACCAAAGCCATCCTTTCTCCTTCATCTCCTCCTGTACCCCTCTCCAAGTCCACAGATAGGGGAGGTCCTCCCCCCCTTCCATCTGACCCTAGCTTTTCCGATTTCATCTAAACTGGCTGCATTGTCCTCCTCTGTGGCCTGACAAGGCTGCTCCCCCATCTAGGGGAGGCTGTCGAAGAGCTAGCCACTGAGTTCATGTCAAGACAGTCTCAGAAAAGACCCCTGTGCCCAGATATTTTCGTTCTGCTGCTATCCTTGTGAAGCTCCTGTCCTCTCCAGATCTTGTTTCTCCTCCTTCTTTCCTAAGATTCCCTGCACTCTGCCCAAAGTTTGTTTATGAGTCTTATTATCTGATCTTATACAATGCTGGTTAGAATCTTTCAGAGCCTTCCCTGGAAGGCTTATGTCCTGTTGCCTGTTTTCTTTTTCTTCCAAAGTCAGTCCTGTTTGCATTTCTGAGGGAGGATTGATCATTTTACCCAGGGTCTTTCTTCTAGCTTGCCTTCTTTAGGTGTTCAGATTTTTGTAGGTTTTATCCTATATTATATGTCTAGTATCCACTTATAAGCGAGTATAGACTGTGTGTGTCTTTCTGTTTCTGGGATACCTCACTCAGGATGATCTTTTCTTGATTCACCATTTGCCTGCAAATTTCATGATGTCCTTGTTTTTAATTGCTAAGTAGCATTCCATTGTGTAAATGTACCACAATTTCTGTATCCATTCTTCAGTTGAGGAACATCTGGGTTGTTGCCAGGTTCTAGCAATTATGAATGAAGGTGCTACAAACATGGGTGAGTAAATGTCCTTGTTGTATACTTGAGCATCTTTTAGATATATGCCTAGGAGTGGTATAGCTGGGTATTGAGGTAGCACTATTCCCAATTTTCTGTGAAAGTGCCAGATTTATTTTCAAAGTGGTTGTACAAGGTTACATTCCCACCAGCAATGGAGGCGGGTTCCCTTTCTCCACATCCTCTCCAGGATGTATTGTCACTTGAGTTTTTGATTTTAGCCATTCTGATGGGTGTAAGGTGAAATCTCAGGGTCGTTTTGATTTTCATTTTCCTGTTGACTAAGTATGTTGAGCATTTCTTTTTTTATTTCTTTATTAATTACACTTTATTCACTTTGTATCCCTCCTGTGGTTCCCTCCCTTCCTCCCCTCCCAAGCCCTCCCTTCCTCTCCCCTCTACATGCATACCCCTCCCCAAGTCCACTGATAGGGGAGGTCTTCTTTTCCTTCTTTCTGATCCTAGTCTATTAGGTCTCATCAGGAGTGGCTGCATTGTCTTCTTCTGTGGCCTGGAAACGCTGCTCCCCCTTTAGGGGGAGGAAATTAAAGAGCAGGCCAATCAGTTCATGTCAGAGGCAGTCCCTGTTCCTATTACTATGGAACCCACTTGGACACTGAACTGCCATGGGCTACATCTGTGCAGGGGTCCTAGGTTTTCTCCATGCATGGTCCTTGATTGGAGTATCAGTCTCAGGAAGGACCCCTGTGCTCACATTTTTTAGTTCTGTTGCTCTCCTTGTGGAGTTCCTGTCCTCTCCAGATCTTACTGTTTCCCACTTCTTTCATAAGATTCCATGCACTATGCCCAAAGTTTGGCTAAAAGTCTCAGCATCTGCTTTGATAGTCTGCAGGGCAGAGGCTTTCAGAGGCCCTCTGTGGCAGGCTCCTGACTTGTTCCCTCTTTTCTCCTTCTTCTGATGTCCATCATCTTTGCCTTTCTGGATTGCGATTGAGCATTTTAGCAAGAGACCTCCCTCTTGATTAGTTTTTTAGGTGTACAGATTTTAGTAGGTTTATTGTATATTATAATATGAGTGAGTATATACCGTGTATGTCTTTCTGCTTCTGGGATAGCTCACTCAGGATGATCTTTTCCAGGTCCCACCTTTTACCTACAAATTTCATGATATCCTTGTTTTTTTATTTTTATTAATTACACTTTATTCACTTTGTATCCCCCCATAAACCCCTCCCTCCTCTGCTCCCAATCTCACCTTCCCTCCCCCTCTCCATGCATGCCCCTCCCCAAGTCCACTGATAGGGGAGGTCTTCCTCTCCTTCCTTCTGATCCTTGTCTATTCCATCTCATCAGGAGTGGCTGCATTGTCTTCCTCTATGGCCTGGTAAGGCTGCTCCCCTCTCAGGGGGAGGTGATCAAAGAGCAGCCAATCAGTTCATGTTAGAGGCAGTCCCTGTTCCCATTACTATGGAACCCACTGGGACACTGAACTGCCATGGGCTACATCTGTGCAGGGGTTCTAGGTTATCTCCATGCATGGTACTTGGTTGGAGTATGAGTCTCAGGAAAGACCCCCGTGCTCAGATTTTTTGGTTCTGTTGCGCTCCTTCTGGCGCTCCTGTCCTTTTCAGATTATACTATTTCTTCTTTCATAAGATTTCATGCACTGTGCCTAACAGTTGGCCATAAGTGTCAGCATCTGCTTTGATAGTCTGCAGGGCAGAGCCTTTCAGAGGCCCTCTGTGGCAGGCTCCTTACTTGTTTCCTGTTTTCTTCTTCTGATGTCCACCCTCTTTGCCTTTCGGGATGGGGATTGAGCATTATAGCCAGAGTCCTCCCTCTTGATTAGTTTTTTAGGTGTACAGACTATAGTAGGTTTATCCTATATTATATGTATATATTATATGTCTATGTGAGTATACACACACACACACACACACACACACACACACATATATATATATACACACACACCTTGTGTATCTTTCAGCTTCTGGGATAGCTCACTCAGGATGATCTTTTCCAGGTCCCACCATTTACCTGCAAATTTTATGATTTCCTTGTTTTTCATTGCAGAGTAATATTCCATAGTGTAGATGTACCACAATTTCTGTATCCATTCTTCAGTTGAGGGGCATATGGGCTGTTACAAATAAAGCTGCTACAAACATGGTTGAGCAAATGTCCTTATTGTGTACTTGCGCCTCTTTTGGATATATGCCTAGGAGTGGTGTAGCTGGATCTTGAGGAAGCACTATTCCTAGTTGTCTGAGGAAGCATCAGATTGATTTCCAGAGTGGTTGTACAGGTTTACATTCCCACCAGCAGAGGAGGAGGAGGGTTCCCCTTTCTCCACAACCTCTCCAGCATGTGTTGTCACTTGAGTTTTTGATCTTAGCCATTCTGATGGGTATAAGGTGAAATCTTAGGGTCATTTTGATTTGCATTTTCCTGATGACTAATGACGTTGAACATTTCTTTAAGTGTTTCTCTGCCATTCGATATTCCTTTATTGAGAAGTCTCTGTTTAGCTCTGTACCCCATTTTTTAATTGGATTACTTGATTTGTTGAGCATTTTCTGTGTTTCTCTGCCATTCAATATTCCTCTATTGAGAATTCTCTGTTTAGCCGTGTACCCTATTTTTAAATTGTATTACTTGATTTGTTGGTGTTTAACTTTTTAAGTTCTTTATATATTCTGTATATTAGTCCCCTGTCAGATGTAGGGTTTGTGAAGATTCTTTCTCAGTCTGTAGGTTGTCGTTTTGTTCTGATTACAGTGTCCTTTGCTTTACAGAAGCTTTTCAGTTTCTTGAGGTCCCATTTATTGATTGTTGCTCTTAGAGCCTGTGCTGTTGGTGTTCTGTTCAGGAAGTTTTCTTCTGTGCCAATGAGTCCAAGGCTCTTCTCCACTTTTTCTTCTAACAAATTTAGTGTGTCTGGTTTTATTTTGAGGTCTTTGATCCACTTGGACTTTAGTTTTGTGCAGGGTGATAAATATGGATCTATTTTCATTTTTCTTCATCCAGTTAGGCTAGCACCATTTGTTGAAGATGCTGTCTTTTTGCCATTGTATGGTTCTGGCATCTTTGTCAAAAGTCAGATGCCCACAAATGTGTGGGTTTATTTCTAGGCCTTCTATTTGATTCCATTGATCCATCATTATGTGTCAATGCCAGTACCATGCCATTTTTATTATTATTGCTCTATAGTACAGCTTGAGATTAGAGATGAAGTTACCTCCAGACAATCTCTTATTGTACAGGACTGTTTTAACAATTCTGTTTTTCTTTCCATATGAAATTGAGAATTGTTCTTTCAAGATCTTCAAAGAATTATGTTGGTATTTTGATGGGAATTACACAAATTTGTAGATTGCTTTTGCCTTGATGACCATTTGTACTTTGTTAATTCTACTGATCCATGAGCATGGGAGATATATCTTCTGAATTCTTCTTTAATTTAATTATGTTATTTGTGACTATTATAATCTGTGTAGTTTCCCTAATATCTTTCTTAGCAGTTTTGTCTTTCATATACAGGAGGGCTATACTGTTTTTTCTTTTCTTTTTTTTAGTTAATTTTGTATTTGGCCACTTTGCTGAAGGTGTTTATCAGCTGAAGAAGTTCTCAGGTTGAATTTTTGGGGTCACTCTTGTATACTATAATATCATCTGCAAATAGTGATTCTTTGACTCTTTCCTTTCTGATTTTTATCCCCTTTATCTTGTTTAGTTGTCTTATTGATATAGCTAGGACTGCAAGTACTATCTTGAAGAGATAAGGAAAGAGTGGGCAGCCTTGCCTTGTCCATGATTTCAGTGGGAATGATTTAAGTTTCTCTCTGTTTAGTTTGATGTTGGCTATAAGCTTGCTATATATTGTCTTTACTATATTTAGATATATGCCTTGTATCCATGATCTCTCCTAGACTTTAAACATAATGGCTGTTGGATTTTCTCAAATGCTTTTTTTTTGGCATCTAAGGAGATGATTATGTTGTTTTTCTCCTTCAGTTTGTTCATATGGGTGGATTACATTAATGGATTTCCATATACTGAACCACCCCTGAATGCTTGGGATCAAGCCTATTTGGTCATGGTGGATGATATCTTTTATGTGTTCTTGTATTCTGTTTGCAAGTATTTTTGCATAAATGTTCATAAGAGAGATAGGTCTGAAATTCTTTTTTTTTTGTTGTTGGGTCTTTATGTGGTTTAGGTATCAAGGTGACTGTGGCTTCATAGAATAAGTTTGGTAATGTTCCTTCTGTTTTTATTTTGTGGAATAGTTTGAAGAGAATTGGAGTTAGCTTTTCTTTGAAGGTCTGGTGCAATTCTGCATTGAAACCATCTGGCCCTTGGCTCTTTTTGAAGGGAGACTTTTGATGACTGCTTCTATTTCCGTGGGGGGAGGGGATATAGGATTATTTAATCTATTTACCTGATCTTGATTCAGCTTTGGTAAGTGGAATCTCTCAAAAAAAGTGTCCATTTTATTTTCTAATATTTTACCTATATGCTTTTGCAGTAAGACCTAATGATTGTTTGAATTTCCTCCATTTCTGATGTTATATTCTACTTTTTGTTCCTGATTTTGCTGATTTGGATAGTCTTTCTCTGTCTCTTAGATAGTTTATATATCTTGTTGATTTTCTTGAAGAATCCATTCTTGGTTTCATTGATTATTTGAATTGCTTTCTTTGTTTCTAATTCATTGAATCCAACCCTGAATTTGATTATTTCTTAAGTCTACTCCTCTTGTGTTTGTCTGCTTCCTTTTTTTCCCTAGGGCTTTCAGGTTAGTGTTATTAAGTTGCTTGTATGAGATGTCTTAGCCTTCTTTCTGTAGGCACTTAGTGCTATGAACTTCCCTCTTAGCATTGTTTTCATTTGTCGTATACATTTGGGTAAGTTGTACCTTCATTTTTATTGAATTTCAGGAAGCCTCTAATTTCTTTCTTGATTCCCTGACCCAGTTGTTGTTGAGCAGAGAGTTGTTTAGTTTCCGTGTGTGTAGGCTTTTTGTTATTTCTATTGTTATTGAGGTCTAGTGGTGGTCTGATAGGATACAAGAGATTATGTCAACCTTCTTGTATCTGTTGAAGCTTGGCCTGTGCCCAACTATATGCTCAATTTTGGGGAAGGTTCTATGAGGTACTTAGAAGAAGATATAGTCTTTTGTGTTTGGGTGAAAAGTTCTGTAGACATCTATCAGGTCCATTTGATTTAAGACCTCTGTAAGTGTCACTATTTCTCTTTTTAGCTTCTTTCTTGATGATCTATTCCTTGGCGAGAGTGGGGTGTTGTCTCCCACTAGTAAGTTGTTGGGATCAATGTGTGATGTAAGCTTTATTAATGTTTCATTTATGAATGTAGGTGCTATTGTATTTGGGGCATTGGTATCTAGGATTGTGATGTTCTCATGATGAATTTTTCATTTGATGAGAATGAAGTGTCCCTCCTCATCTCTTTTGAGTAATTTTGGTTCAAAGTTTATTTTATTAGATAAACTTTGGATTTATCTATGGTTTACTGTAGTAGCCATAAACTTAGGATGGCTACTCCAGCTTGCTTTCTAGGTCCTCTTGCTTAGAAAACCTTTTTTCAGTCCTTTATTTTGAGTTAGCGACTATCTTTGTTGCAGAGGTGAGTTTCATGAATGCAGCAGAATGTTGGATCCTGTTTTTGCAACCAAGTCTGTGTCTTGGGTATAGTTCACCTCCTTGGGTTGCAGTTTTCCTTCTAGTATCTTCTGTAAGGCTGGCTTGTTGATATTGTTTACTTTTGGTTTTGTCATAGGATAACTTGTTTCTTTTTTTCCATTTATGGTGATTGAAGATTTTGCTTGGTATAATAGTCTGTGCTGGCATCTGTGGTCTCTTAGAGACTGTAAGACATCTGCCCAGGCCCTTTTGGCTTTTAGGGTCTCTCTTGAGAAGTCCTGTGCAATTCTGGTTAGGTATACCTTTATATTTTACTTGGCCATTTACCCTTGCATCTTTTAATATTCTTTCTTTGTTCTGTACATTTAGAGTCTTGATTATTATGTGTTGGGAAAATTTTCATTTTTGTTCTAATCGATGCCATGTTCTTTAAAGTTCTTGTATGTTTACAGGCATATATATATATTTTTACATTGTGGAAATTTTCTTCAATAATTTTATTGAAAATATTTTCTGGAACTTTTGAGTTGGAAACCTCCCTTTTCTACTCTGATTATTTTTAGGTTTAGTCTTTTCATAGTGTCCCAGATTTTTTGCATACTTTATGTCAGAAAGTTTCTAGATTTAACATTTTCTTTGACCAAGGTATCAATTTCCTCTATTTTATCTTCTGTGCCTGAGATTCTGACTTCTAGCTCTTGTATTCTGTTTGTGATACTTGTCTCTATAGTTCCAGTTTTCTTACCTAGTTTTTCCATCTCCAGGATTGCCTCACTTTGTGTTTTCTTTATTGCTTCTACTTTCATTTTCAGGTCTTGAATGGTGTTATTTATTTTCTTTACCCGTTTGATTGTATTTTTTTTTTTTTTTGTATTTCTTTAAGGGATTTATTTGTTTCCTTTTTAATGGCCTCTATCATCCTCGAAAGACTGGATTTTCGATCATTTTCTTGTGCTTCAGTCATGTTAGAATATCCAGGGCTTACTGTAGTAGGATTCCTGGGCTCTGGTGATGCCATATTGCCCCGGCGCTCAATTGTGTTCTTACACTGGCCTTTTGCCATCTGGATTTTGCAGTTATTATAGGTTTAGATGCTGAATTCTGAGTTTATATTTGTCAAATTGGTATTCTTTGGATGTTTTCCCCTTAGTTTTTGTTTCTCACTGTTTACTGTCCCGAGTCTCCTGAAATTCTGGTGACTGACTAGCTACTTTTCAGATCCCCTAGGGTGTCTCCCCTGGGGTTTTTGTAGCCTGCATGGACTCTGGGGTTTTGGGAAATACCTTTGAATCTGGGCTCTTTAGGACCACTGTCTCCTGGGATCCCTGATGCTGTCAAGCCTACAGGTAAGGAAGCCAGGCTGGGGCTAGAAATTTTCATCCATGTGTTGGGATGTAGTTTATAGCTATTGGATGAGTTCTAGGGGAATAACGTGGGCAAGAACTTGCAGCTGGGTCTTTTTTTTTTTTTCTTTTTGAAAATTTATCTTTGTTTATTTACTTTATATACCAAGGGGGCTCTATCCCTCATCTTCCTCCATTCCCTCCATCTTCTCCTTCTTCCATCTCCCCCTTCTCCTTTCCCCTCAGAAAAGGGGAATCCCCCGTATAAACCTTCCCCAGCACATCAAGTCACATCAGGACTGCTCTTATTTTCATCCCTGGAGGCCAGGAAAGGCAGCCCTGCCAGGGGGAAGCGATCCAAAAGCAGGCAGTAGAGTCCATTTCAGAAACAGCCCCTACCTCCACTCACCAGGTGCCCCTTATGAAGATCAAGCCACCCATCAGCCACATGTGTGTAGGGGCCTAGGTCCAGATCATGCATACTCCTTAGTTGGTGCCTCAGAATCTGACAGGCTCCATGGGACTGTGTAGTTGTCTCTGTTTGTCTTCTTGTGAGGTTCCTCTCCCCTCTGAGTCCTTCCATCTCTTTTCCAACACTTCCACAGGATCTCCAGAGTTCTATTCTGTGCTTGGCTGCAAGTCACAGCATCTGTCTCTATCTGCTGTTGGCTGGAACCTCCCAGGTGACAGTCATATTAGGGTCCTGTTTGAAAGCATAGCAGGGTATCATTATTAGTGTCAGCAGCTGACTCTCTACCATGGGGTGGGTCTCAGGTTGGGCCAATTATTGTTTGGACTTTCTTGCTATCTTTGTTCCCTCATTATCCTTACACTTCTAGTAGGCAGGGTAATTTTTGATTCACAGGTTTTGTTGGTGGGTGTTCCCTTCCTTCCAGTAGTTCTGCCTGGCTAGGAGGTGGTCACTTCTGAAATTGGAATTAGTAGGATATATGTATATAATGTTATATGTGTATGATTATGTACACAATTATTAACAATTATATATTTGTCACATACATTTATGTGTGCTTGTCTAAGTAACAGTAATTAAAGAAAAGGTCCTAAATTTGAAAGTAGTAAGGACACAAGAATAATGTTTGTGTGTGTGTGGAGAGACAGGAATGGTGCAAGCACAGTACTCATGTATGAAAGTCTCAAATACTTTTAACTAGAAAATTCCAGTTTACTGCCAAAATGAAATTCTAAACCTACCCAGTTGATGATTATTAAAAAAAACTCATTTTAGACAATGTGCGATCATTAAAAATACTTTTAATTGATTCTTGCAAAATTTCATATCATGTAACCTAATCCCACTCATCTTCCCCTCCCTCCATATCCATCCTCTGCCCTTGCAGTCTCACCCCCAAAACAAAACAAAACAAAACAAAACAAAACAAAACAAAACAAAATAGAAAAAAATAAAGATATAAGGAAAAAAAACCATCTTGCTGTGGAAGCTTCGATAAGTCTCGGTATGTCACACACTTTCCCCTTTGGCCTGAACAGCTTTACTTGCAAATGTTCATTTCAATGAGTCATTGGTCTGGGTTCGAGGCTTGTTGCTTCTTCAACATCATCATTACTGGATCCTCAGTGGGACTCCTCACAGATATCCTGTTGTTGCTTTGTGTCATGAAGGTTCTGCAGTGCCACGTTTTTTCATATGCTTCAGCAGTTCTTAGATGGAGTAGATGTTGGGGCCTGGATTTGGACCTGGGTTGGTAGCTGATTTTGTTAGCCTACCAGCAAGACAAACTCTCTTTAATCCATGTCATTGCATGGCCAGCAAGGAGTGGGGGACCAGCTCTATTGAATGCCACAGCTGGTGAGGGGTGAGGCCAGCTACAGCCAAACCACCAGCTCTCTTGCACTGCTCAGGTGAGAGGAAGGGCCAGCTTTCCTGCATGTAGTAGCCTGTGAGGGGCAGAACAGCTCTGCAGAGCCCTTGGACATTAACGTGACATCTCCATGGCCTTTGGTGGTAACATGGGCCAAGGACTGACACAGACTTCTGCTGCAGCAAGGCCACGCAGACATGACCCTCAGAGGCAGCATGGGCTGTGATATCAATGGCTATGGTGACAGCACAGGCTTCTCCTATGAAGCTGTTCCACCACCCTCACATCTCCAGTTCCACCTGTCTTTATAGTGCACAAACCATTCTGTTTCTGTTTCTCTCCAGTGTCTACACCACATACTTGCTCATAGGAGCCACACCCTCCCACCTGTGCACCATGACTGGTGGGTGGGTGTGCCATATTGTCATTTTCTTTCTCTGGAAGAAAAAAAAAAAGAATATCCTGGTAAATCAACATTTAGACATAATCAAACAACATATCAAATTCTGTATTTTTTAATTAAATTTTTGTTTTAATATTAGTTACAATTTATTAATTTTGTATCGCAGCTGTATCCCACTCCCTCATTCCTTCCCAATCTCACCCTCCCTCCCTCATCTCCTCCCTACCCCTTTCCAAGTCCACTGATTGGGGAGGACCTCCTCCCCTTTCATCTAACTCTAGCCTATCAGGTATCTTCAGGACTGGCTGCAAAGTCCTCCTCTGTGGCCTAGCAGGTTTGCTCCTTCCTTGGGTGTGTGTGTAGGGGGGAAGGTCAAAGAGCCCGCCATTGAGTTCACGTCAGAAATAGTCCCTGTTCCCCTTACTAGGGTACCCACTTGGATACTGAGCTACCATGGGATACATCTCTGCAGGGGTTATAGGTCATATCCATAGAAGGTCCTTGGTTGGAGACACAGTCTCATAGAGACCCCTGTGCCCTGATATATTTTGTCCTTGTGGAGCTCCTGTCCTCTCCAGGTCATACTAACTCCCCCTTCTTTCATATGATTCCCTGTACTCTGACGAAGGTTTGGTTATGAGTCTCAGTATCTGCTTTGATACACTGCTAGGTAGAGTCTTTCAGAGGCCCTCAGTGGTAGGCTCCTGTCCTGTTACTTGTTTTCTCCTATATCCAATGTCCATCCCATTTGTCTTCCTAAGTTAAGGTTGATCATTTTACCCAGGGTCCTCTTTCTTGTTTATCTTCTTTAGGTGTACAGATTTTAGTATGTTTATCCTATCTTATAGGTCTAGTACCCACTTATATGTGAGTATATACTGCGTGTGTCTTTCTCCTTCTGGGATGAATTCTGTATTTTGATAAATTACTAATTTAATGTTTATGTATATAAGAGATAAATTGTGATAACAGAAAGATGATAGATTTGAAGACAAGTGAATAATTTGAAGATAAGTGAATAATTTGAAGATAAGTGAAGATAAGAGAAATAATTTACCCTTTCTTGTAGCAAAATATAAATTATTAAGGACAATCTTACACAGATTAAAGACTTCACTCTGACTTAGTAAATCTTACTTGGAACTCCAATTCAATATGTGCATGATGCCAGCATTCTGAGATTATATTTAGAAAAAGATACATTGCACTTCTAGAAATTCAAATTTCATTGATTGCAAAAGCTTCATTTTTAAAAAAAAAATCATTCAGCCATTTTGTGAGAGAATAGCTAGGTTTTCCAGAAGAAAAGCAATAAGAAATATGATAGTTATTCTTTGTTTTTTATATCTATGTTCTCCTATTCTTTCAAATTTCTTTGATACTGGACACATGCTACCTTTTAAACCATGTTTTTATCTGGTCTGAATTTACTTTGTGTTCATTCAGTTAGCATTTTAGAATTTAAGTTGGTACAAGCTATCATTTAAAAAAATAAGAGAAATAGTAAAAAAAAAGTTTAAAAGATACCATAGTGTATGGAGGGTTAAGGTTACTCCCCTAGGACTTGGGTCATTAGATGAAAACTACTGAACAACACATGAAACACCTAGGAGTATTTGGTCAGGGTAGACCAACAGATAAACACAGAATATTTCCATTGGTTACCCACCACAACTGGCTACATTGTTTTTAGTGATTATGCTTCTGACTTTCCTATTTGATCTAAAAATTTATAGAAAAATGAAACACTGTGACATTCGTTAATATTTACACAGATTGACTAATTGCAAGCACAAATCTATCATCTGTCTACCTTTATCTACTATGTTTTGAAAAAAGTATTTTTTATATTTCATTTTATTTATGTGTGTCAATGTTTTGCATATATGTATACACATTATGTGTGTGCCTGGTGTCCATGGAGGTCAGAAGAAGACATCACATCTGAATAGAGTTACAAAGATGGATGTGAGCCATCATCAGTTCTGGGACATAAACCCAGCTCTTTTGAAATACCAATGACAGCTCTTAACTGCTAAGCCATCTCTCCAGCATCTGTCCACTTATCTACCATCTATCAGTCAATTAATCATCTATTTACATAATTTTTCTGTGCTTCCAGGAGTCAAGTTATAAGATATAAAATCAATTTTCGTTTCTATTCATGCTGGATCTGAGCTGTTTTATGGTCATGCGGGTGACATACAGCTTTCACAAGAAGCGTCTAATAATGCATAAAAATTGTAAAGTTTTAATACAGCAAGAAAAAGACCATTTTTAAAATCATAATTTAATTGTATTTTGAAGCAGTTGTTGGTATACTTTTATTCTTTGATGTCTTCTGGCCATATATATATATTTTTTTTACCTTATCCTACAAGGCATATCCTTTATTTTTATTTAAGTCATGGAGTTGTTGTTTATTTAGTTTATAACTCATTTGAGTTTAAAAACGTAATACTTTGAGAAAGTGTGTGAATTTATATTTTATGTCTGTCGTTGACCGAACGCCAAGGGGTTGAACACATTTGCTAGGCCGCTACAATAAGCTAAAACGTCACTGCTGTGCCACAGAATTACTTTAACGCTTACATTAAATTAATTATCTATCTGATACCATCATCAGCTTGAATGTAATGTGCACAGTCTCTCTAAAGTTCTTGTTATCATGATTCCCTGAGGAAAAGATGATATAAATCACGTACTAACTTCTGATATGAATCTTACATTCAAGTGGTGACTTTACTTTCTCTGCTGAATAATTTTTTTTTTGCCAGGTCTTTTGTTTTAATTTGCTGAATTTTTCTTTTACTGGCATTGTGACCCACTTTTAAAGCAAAATTTACCTATACTATTTTACTAAAGTTCTTACAATAAATTAAGTGTAGTTTTAATTATGCCAAGATTTAAAGTTAATTTTTTTTTTCTTAAGTAGCAACTGCTTCTTTTTTTGTATATAGCAGAAACTTAAATATTTTTTGAAAAAAAAAAAGCTTCATATGTTTGGCATTCAGCACACTAAAGGTGGTAAGAGACAATGTCCGTAAGAAAGTGTGAGTTCTAGGTAATTTCTAACATAGTTAATGCCAGCCATGTATGCCGATTCTCATTTATAATTATGCATTATATCAAGAATCACACAAAACACATAGATTGTGTTTAGTGAAAGCTTTCTAGAATCTCTATCAAGAACCTATTTATCTGTACATTAGGAGTGTTACATAAAAATTTCCTGAGAAATGTATGATGGTCAGCATATACTGTTGTTTTTTTCTAATTCATTGAAAAAGCTTAATATTTACTTATGTTTGAATTAGGAAGAGGAGGTTGTTGGAATAAATACAGGCACCCTCTCCACACTAGCGAGTTCTATACCCTGTGTGTCAAGGCCATGCCTTTTATTGAGTACTTTCAAAAACCGAAGTGTAAAATGTAAGGACAATATACCCTCATTTATGATAGATGCATATTAGTGTTATAATTTTAAAACAAAGTATGTTTATTGATGAATTTACCATATGCCATGTTTGATCAGAATGTTATTGACGACTTTACTGTAGTCTTGTTGAAAAGAGTCAATTTTGTGTGCGTAAATATAAAAGTGATTTATTGGGTAAACTAGAATTTATTTTCTGTAGATGTTGCTCTCGGATAAAGCTGCCATATTTACATACTTATACCTGCCATGCTGTTTTCAAAGTCTGTAGACAGATGTCTAAAAGTACTGCAGGATCGTGAGCATTTGAGAACTTAAAAATTTACATGGCACTGTTTTTTTATTGATATTTTTTTTATTAACCATTCAACACTCTCAGGCATCTTAATATTACTTATATATATTTTACATAGGAAAAATGATAGAAAAATCATCATACCATTTATGAATAAAATTATTATGTATAATTTGGATTATTTATTGTAAGCATTTTGATGACCAAAGAAAATATTTATTCTTTTTATGTGAAAAGAAAAATAGAACAGGGTAGTAGAATATTCATTTTCATTTTATTTTTTGATTTTCTTCTTTTTTAATGTAATAAAATACAATAAGATACAACAAAAACCAGAAATCAAGGTTGGACAAGGTAAAACCACAGGAAAAAATATCTCCAGGAGAAGGCACTAGAATTAAGAGACCTGTTTGTTCACTCACTCAGGAGTCCTGTAAAAATACCAAACTGGTAGCTCTAACATACATGCAGAGCACCTGGTGCAGGCCTGTGCAGGTCGTGGGCTTGCTGCTTTTGCCTTTCTGAGCTCATATACGTTATGATCATGTTGATTCACAGGGCCTTGTTTTTCTTATGTCCTCTATCCCCTCTGCCTCTTACACTCTTCCTGTGTCCTTTTCCATGGGGTTCCCTGAGCTCTGAGGGGAGGGATTTGATATAGACATCCTATTTTGAGAAGTGTTTTACAAGGTCTCTCCTTCTCTGCCTAATATCTGCTTTTTATTAGTTTCCATCTGCTTCAGGACAAAGCTTCTCTGGTGATGGCTGAATAAGGTACTGATCTGTGAGTATAGCAGAACATCACTAGAAGTCATTTTCCTGTGTCTTCTTTTTCTTCTTTCTCCTCCTCCTCCTTCTTCTTTGAGACCAGTAGTATTTGGCTTACCCTAGGTGTCAGCTATATCTGGTCACTGGTTCTTGGTCACACAACCAGTGTTGTGAATCTAGTGGAGTGGGAATTTAGTCAAATCAGGCATTGGTTAATCACTCCCACAAGTTTTGTGCCACCGTTGTCATAGCATATATTGCAGGCAGGACAGATCGCAGATCAAAGGGTTTTTTTGGTTTGGTTTACGTTTATGTATTTCTTTTGGCAGCCTGGAGAGTATTCTCCTTTACCAAAGACACTAGAAAATGTGGTGAAGGCTCTGTATAGGCACCAGATTAACCTTTTCATGTTTAAAGAGTTGTGTGGGCGTTGTCTTCTGCAATGGGAAAACCTATTAGCTTGGCAACTACTAGGGTATTTCCATAGGACCACTTTGGCTTATGACCAAACATAACTTTGGTTATGACCTAGTTCTGGTAATGGAAGCTTCATATGGAGACAAGAGTTGGCCAGGGGGATTCTGTCTTCATTATTTGAAGACTTCATTAGGATTGCCTTCACACGCTATAGGAAGTTTTCACTGCCCTAGGCTTTTATATCCTCCTCAAAGGCCCCTCAATTCTAGCTGGCTTTCCCTGCATTTTCACTTTCAACCTCACTTTACCTACCTCTCCCCACCTGATCTTGTTCCCATTCCCCCTACACCAGTTCATCCGTAAAATCTACTCTATTTCCCCATCCCAGGGATATCCATGTGTCTCCTCAGCCCCTTCCTCTATATATAACCTCTATGGGACTATAGGGAGTAGACTGGTTATTATTATTTATTTAATAAACAGACTTATTTATTTATTACTATTTAATATGCACATACAAATTAATACAAGCCATATTTATATTTCTAGATCTGAGTTACCTCATTTAGGATGTTTTTTTAAAAAAAGTTTTATGCATTTGCTTGCAGATTTCATGATGTCATTGTTTATTTTTTAATAGCTGAGTAATATTCCATTGTGAAAGTGTACCACATTTTCTTTATTCATTCTTCTGTTAAGGGACAGCTAGGTTGTTTCCAACTCTGGCTATTATGAATAGAGAAACAATGAATATTGTGATCAAGTGTCTTTGTGGTAGGCCCTTTGTGAAGTGTCATTTGGGAATATACCTAAAAGTGGCATAGCTGGATCCTGACATAGATTAATTCCCGTCTTTCCATAGTGGCTGTACAAGTTTGCACTCCCACCAGCAATGGAGGAGTGTTCCCCTTGCTCCATATCCTCACCAATGTTAGCTGTCACTCCTGTTACTGATCTTAGACATTTTGACAGGTGTGAGATGGAATATCAAAGTAGTTTTGATTTGCATTTCCCTGACGGCTAAGGGTGTTGAACATTTAAGTGTTTTTCTGCTATTCGATATTCCTCTGTTGAAAAATCTATGTTCAAATCTGTATTTCATTTTTAAATAGGATTATTTGGTTTTAATTAGGAGACTTTTAATTACTGCTTTATTTTCTCACTAGGGGTAATATGTCTGTTTACTTGCTTATCTGATCTCAATTTAATGCTGGTAAGAGGTAGCTACTAATAAGCTTATCTATTTCTTTTAGATTTTCCAATTTGTTGGAGTTCAGATTTTCAAGTATGTTCTAATGATTCTGTGGATTTCCTCTGTATCTGTTGTTATGTACCCCTTTTAATTTCTGAGTTTGTTAACTTGGCTATTCTCTCTACCTTTAGTTAATCTGGTTAAGGGTTTGTGGATCTCTCTGATTTTCTCAAAGAACCAACACTTTGTTTCATTGATTCTTTGTCTTTGTTTCTGTTTTATTGATTTCAGCCCTGAGTTTTATTACTTCCTGCTGTCTACTCTTTTTTGGGTTTGATTTCTTTTTTTTTTCCCTAGAGCTTTCAGGTATCCTGATAAGTTGCTATTGTGAGATCTGTCTAGTATATATATATTAAATGTAGGCATCTAGTGCTATGAACTTATCTCTTAGAACTGCTTTTACTGTATCCTGTAAGTTTGGGTGTGTTGTTCATCTGTTTCTATTTAACTCTAGCAAATCTTCAACTTTTTGTTTATTTTTTTTCTTATCCCATTTTTTTTTCTCAGTACAATTATTCAGTTTCTATGAGTTTGTAAGCTTTTTGTTGTTGATATCCAGCTTTATATCATGGGGGTTTGATAAGATGCAGGCAGGTTCAATTTTCTTGTATCTGGGGAGATTTGCTTTGTGTCAAAGTATGTGGATTTTGAAGAAGTCAGACTTTGAGAAAGATCCACTAGTTGCTGAGAAGGTATATTCTTTTGTGTTTGGGTGAAATGTTCTGTAAATATCTCTTAGGTCTATTTGGTTGATAACTTCTGCTAGCTATAGCATTTCTCTCTTTAGTTTTGGTCTGGATGAACTCTGAGTGGTGTATTGAAGTCTTCGACTAGTGTATGAAGATCAACATGTGATTCAAGCTGTAGTAATCGTTCTTCTACAACCTTGGTTGTCTTTGTTTTGGGGGCATAGATATTAATAATTGAAATGCCATTTTGATGGAGTTTATTTTTGTTGAGTATGTAGTGTCTTTTCTTATTTTTTTTTTGATTAGTTTTGGTTTGAAGTCTGTTTTGTTAGATATTAAAATGGATCCACTTGTTTCTTAGTTCCAGTTGCTTGAAATATTATCAAACCCTTTACTCTGAGGTAATGCCTATAATTGATGTTAAGGTGTGTTTCTTGTGTGAAGCAGAAGGCTGGATTCTTTTCTGCATATATACTGTATCTTTTTATGGAAGAACTGTGACCATAGATGTTGAGAGATATCAATGACCTATCATGGCTTATTCCTGTTATTATTATTATTTTTTTTGGTGTGTGTGTGTGTGTATGCTTGAATTATTTTTCTGTTTTTGATCTTTGATTATTTATTTTCTGTATTTTTCATGGCTGTATTAACCACATTAGGTTAGAATTTCCCTTCTGGCACCATTTTTAGGGCTAGTTCTGTAGATAAATAATGTTTAAATTCAGTTTTATCATTAAACATCTTGTTTTCTCTCTCCATTTATGGTGACTGAAGTTTTGCTGGCTCTAACAGCTTGGACTGACATCTGTGTTCTCTTTGAGTCTGCAATATATTTGTCCAGGTTTTTTGGCTTTTAGAGTCTCAATTGAGAAGTCAGGTATAATTCTAATAGGTCTGCTTTTGTATGCTATTTGACCTTTTTCTCTTGCAATTTTTAATATCCTTTCTTTGTTCCGAATGTTTAATGTTTTACTTATTTATTATGTGCTGAGGTGACTTTCTTTTCTGGTCTAATATATTTGATGTTCTGTTAACTTCTTGTATGCTTAAAGGTATTTATTTAGAAAAATTTTCTTCTATGATTTTGTTGAAAATACTTTCTGAGATATGCATGGTATGTACTCACTTATAAGTAGATATTAGCCATAAAGTACAGTATAACCATGTTACAATCCGCAGACCCAAAGAAGCTAAGTAATAAGGAGGGCCCAAGGGAGGATGCATGAATCTCACTCAGAAGGGGAAATATCATAGGTGTTAGAGTTGGATGGAGGGAGGGAACTGGATAGGAGAGGGGATGCAGAAGGGAGATATTAGGAGTAGGGAGAGCAAGGGAGAGATGGCTGGATGAGAGAACAGAATTCAGAGGTGGGGGTATCTCTGGGGCCCTCCAGAGATGTAGGATAAGAGAGACCCCAGGAAGTCTATTGAGGTCATCCTAGCTGAGACTCTTAGCAACAGGGGATGTAGAGCCTGAAGTGGCCACTTCCTGTAGCCAGGCAAGACTTCCATTGAAGAGATAAAGACTCCAACCTACCCACAGGACTTTTGACTCAAAAGTTGTCCTGCTTATAAGATGTGCAGGGACAAAGATGGAGCAATGACCAAGGGAATGGCCAACCAAAGACTGGCCCTATTTGAGACCCATCTCATGAGAAAGAAACCATCTCTGACAGTATTAATGTTATCCTGCTATGCTTGAAGAAAGGAGTCTAGCATAACTGCCCTGAAAAACTTTAGCCAGCAGTTGATGGAAACAGATGGAGAGACTCACAGATAAACATTATACAGAGCTCAGGGAGTCATGTGGAAGAGTTGGGGAAATGATTGAGGGAGCTGGCGGGGGAGAATTGCACAAGAAGACCTACAGCGTCAACTAATCTGGACCCATGGGTACTCATTGAGACTGAAACACCAACCAAAGAGCATGCACTGACTGGTTTTAGGCCCTGCACATACATAGCAGATGTGCAGCTTGGTCTTTATGTGGATCCCCCAACAACTGGAACAGGGTTCCTCTCTGACTCTGATGCCTGCCTTTGAAAACATTCTCATAACTGGGCTGCCTTGTCTGACCACAGTGGGAGAGGATGCGACTAGTCCTGCAGCAATTTAGTATGCCACAGTGGGTTGGCACTTAGATGGGGACTTCCACCTTTTCTGAGGAGAAGAGGGGAGAATGGGGGGGAGTGTGTGAGGGTGGACTGGAAGAAAGGAGGGGGGGCTGTGATCAGGATGTAAAGTGAATAAATAAATTAATTAACGAGAAAATGCTTTTTGTGCTTTTGAGCTAGCTGTGTTTCTTCTTTCTTAATTCCTATTATTCTTAAGTTTGGTCTTTTCATAGTATCCCAGATTTCTTGGGTGTTTTGTGTCAGTTTTTTAGACTAAATTTTTTTTTTGACTGACAAATCATTTTCTCTAGGTATCCTAAAAGTCTTGAACAGTTTTATTCATTTTCTTCAACTGTTTAGGTTGTTTTGTTTTCTTTAAGGAATTTCTTTTCCTTCCTTCCTTCCTTCCTTCCTTCCTTCCTTCCTTCCTTCCTTCCTTCCTTCCTTCCTTCCTTCCTTCCTTCCTTCCTTCCTTTCTTTCTTTCTTTCTTTCTTTCTTTCTTTCTTTCTGTTTTCTTCAAGGAATTTATTAACTTCCTCTTCAAAGACCATTATTATCTTAATAAGGTTATTTTAAGGTACTTTTTTTTTTTTTGCTTCAGCTGTGTTGCAATATGACTGCTGTCATAGAATTGCTGGGTTGTATTGACGCTATATTGCCCAGGCTATTATTGATTGTGTTTTTATGTTGGTGTCTAGGCATCTGGTATTGGAATGATCTAGGTGCTGATTTGTGAGTGTTTTGCTCTTTAATTTCTGTTTCCTCTCTGGATTTTTGGAGAGTGTGATGGCTGTGTTTTTCTTTGTAGGAAATTTCCTGTGGACCTGACAGACATGGTTATGGCAGGTTCCAGATAAAATGTGTTTCTGGGTATTGAGAGCTGACTCTTGGGAATGAGAATAGGCTAAGGGTCTGAATGGCTTCATAGGAGAGAGCAGAGTATAATGTTCCACCAGATCTGTTTATTTAGTCTCCTTGGAGTTGGAGTAGACAGTGAAGAGAAGTCATCTCAGAAGATCTGCTATTGCACAGGTGATTAGTCTGGGGAACTGGATGTTTCCTTGGCCTACTCAGGTGATGTGTTCCCAGGGAATGCCTGTTGGCATTGGAGGCTGGCATAATGGAGTGAATTGGGGGAGAGAATGTTGGAGGAGAAAATCTTTGTGATCAATCGGGAAGGGGGCCAGAGGGTAAAGGAAGACAGCAGCAGGTGTTCTGCTTCAGTGCTGTGGATGAGGCTGGGGTGGTTGAGAGGAAGGAACAGAAGTGAGGATCTGCAGCCATCCATCCTACCTGTTCCCCTGGCAGAATTGTCCTTTGTGTCAGCAGGAGGTGCCATCTGGAGTTAAGGACTGGGATAAAGCAACAAGCTGTTGGAGGAGGGTAAGGAGGGAAAGATCTGCAGGATTCATAAGAGACAGAACAGTGGGGAGGGGAAAGTTGCATCAGGTGTTCAATCGCCCATTTGGTAGTGAGAGTTGGAGGTTGGGTCTGGAGGAACCGAGCTTGTTTCATTTTCAAATAAGATTTTAAATGTGTATTTTCTAATATGTGATATGTGATAGTAATATCTCATATGTGATGGTAAAAAATACTGTTTCAGAGTAACAAAAATATTTCCATGCTTTCAGTTAGATTTTTTCCAGACAGTCCACCAACATTCTTAATATGCATCCAATTAAGTTAAATGCTAATATTTGTGCTCTACGCATATGCTTTTAAAACCATAGGAACATTTTCTTATTTATTCCTTGAAAATAGAGATACTTGTTTGTTGAGGCAAAATGTCATTCGTATACGTTCTTTATGAATGACTTGATTTCCCATGTATCTGAAAATTTCTAGTATATACTTAAATTTACGTATTAATGAATCTGTCTTATAATAATTATGTAAAATAAATAAAATAATGATGGGTAAACTATATATATATATAAAACTATATTATATTAATTTAGTTTGAAATAATGCATAAAATTATTGATATTAAGACTAAATAAAGCAATTATCTATGGAAATGTGAGAAAACCATCAGCTTTCATTAATAAAATCACATAATTAAAAGGTTGCTAATGTCTATAAAGAAGATACACTTTCAAGCTCTCTTTAGTGTAAAATATCAGGGGACTTTCTAAAGATAAGGAGCAGAAGATGAACATTTTAAGCAAATGCATAAAAATTTTGGAAAAAGTCTTAAGAATTAAAAAGTGGAGCAATCATAATTCATTATTACTCCAGTATTTCCATTGCCCCTGAGCTTCATGCCCTGTTATCCTAATCTGCATTCTTTGCTTTCATTTCTCTTAGAAACATCCTTTCAGAGACAGGCGATGGATGCCTACAATCATACCACAGTGACTCAGTTTATCCTCATAGGGCTCTCTAACCTCCCTGAGGTGCGTTACCCTCTCTTTGTAGCCTTTGTCATCACCTATCAGATCACTTTGCTGGGCAACGGGGCCATCCTGTTGGCCATTGTGACTGAGAGAAAGCTGCAAACTCCCATGTATTACCTGTTGGCAAATCTGTCCCTGCTAGACATATTCTGCCCATCAGCTACTGTTCCCAAGATGCTCAATAATCTCTTGAGTGAGGATCACAGCATATCCTTTGTTGGGTGTGCTTTGCAGCTCTATTTCCTGGTGGCCCTAGCTGGGACTGAAGTTTTCTTGCTGGCTGTGATGGCTTATGACCGGTATGTGGCCATATGCTTTCCTTTGCACTATTCCCTCATTATGACCAAGGTTCGCTGTGTGCAGCTGGTAACTGGAACCTGGGCGGCTGGGTTTCTCAACTCCTTTCTCCACACAATGTCCACCTTTAACCTGTCTTTCTGTAAGTCCAACCGAGTTAACCAGTACTACTGTGATATCCCACCTGTGATGGCCCTGTCCTGCTCATCCACCTATGTAGCAGAAATGCTCGTTTTAGTAGTAGGAGGTATTTTTGGGGTTGGTGCTTTTCTGATCACTTTGATCTCCTACATATACATTGTCTCCACCATCCTAAAGATCCAGTCAGTGGAAGGGAAGCGCAAAGCTTTCTCCACATGCGCTTCCCATCTTCTTGTCGTCTTCCTGTTCTATGGCACAGCCATATTTACCTACATCCGCCCCTCCTCCAGTCAGCATTCTCCTGCCAGAGACAGACTCATCTCTATGCTGTATGCAATCATTACTCCCATGTTAAACCCCATTATCTACAGCCTGAGAAACGCAGAAGTCAAAGGAGCACTCAGAAGAGTTTTACATCCTTGGATTTGTTCACAGAAAGCATGATGTAAGACTTGCTCAAGCTTCTTAGAATGACTATATGGAAGCAAGTAGCACAATAATAAAGAGATGAATGTATGCAGAGGAAGAAACTGAACAAAACATACATATAAGTTCAGATATTATTATCTACATTTCTATAACCACTCACAATTAAATTTGTAGTTAAAAATAAAAATCTTTGAGAGGGAATAGTTTTAGTAGGCTATCTGAAGGAACTATATGTACTACTGTCTTAACTGTCTCAATATCTATACCTACATGCAGGTTTATAATTATATTTGCTTATATCTGTATTATCTATTTTTTCTCTTCTACATCTATCATATAGTTACAGATCTTCATTTTTCCAATTATGTTTTATTATTTTAAAAAGAGTTCTATTTTTACTTAGAAACACGAGGATCTTACCTGCATGTATGTATGTGTATCATTGTATTTGATGTACCTGTGTGCCTGTTTATACTTGCTGCTTGCAATGTTCATAGAGGTTGTTGGGTCACCTAAAATTGTAGTTACAGACAATAATGGGTCACCTTGTGGATGTCAGAGACAAAAATCTCAGTGTTCTGCATGAGCAACACGTGCTTTTATCTTCTGAGACATTTTTCTACTATTAATTCTTTTTAAATATAATTGTGTGTTTTGTCTGCGTATGTTTGTGTACCACATGTGGGCATTGTTCATGGAAGCCAGAAGATGGCATTATATTGCCGGTTACAGGAGTTTCAGATGGTTGTAGGGTATCACATGTGTGGTGCAAATTGAGAGTGGGTCTTTTGGAAGAGAGGTTTTAACCTCTGAGTCATGTCTACAGACCCCATCTTCTTTTTTCTTTTCTTTTTTTCTTTTTCTTTTCTTTTCAAGATAGGGTTTTTCTGTGTAGCCTTGTATGTCTTGGTTTCACTTTGTAGACTAGGCTGGCCTCAAGCTAACAGAGATCTGCCTGCTTCAGCCTCCCCAAGTGCTGGGATCACAGCCCCATGCCACCATGCCCAGATCCCATTTTATTTTTTTAACTTACAAATTATTATAAACATTTAAGAAATAAAATTTTCTATTGTTTATAAATACTTCGAATAGTAATAAAATCATATTCGTTAACATGTTCCTCCCCTCAAATATCGACCCTTTTCTGGTGGAAATTTTTGAAAAATTTCCCTTTTCTTTTCACTAAGTAACTCAACTATATTATTATTTATTATATTCAACATACTGTTGAAATACAGGTCATAGGAGAAAAATCTTGTTTAATCTGATAAATTGAACGTCTGTGGCTTCAGGAAATGATCAAGGGATGAGACACTCAAGGCTGAAAACCAAGAAGTAGGGTTTTTTTCTAACATATTTTTATTGTTTTTTGGGAATTTCACATCAGGGACCTCAATCATACTCACTTCCTAGTCCTTCCATGTCTGCCCCCTCTGACCCATGTGCCTACTCCACAAAAACTGTAAAAAAAAAAAAAAAAGGAAAGTTCAATTTTATCTTATCTATACACTCACCGGAGCATGGTCAGACTCTCAGTGGGCCTCCCCCTTAAACAGAACTGGATCATTGCCCTTACCCTCTGCCAAGAGCCATCAGTGGGTTGAAGTGGTGATAGGGGTCATCATATAATCCTCCTGTGTTTCTCTTTCTCAACCATGTGTCTGTAATCATTGATATTACTGCATAGGTAGCTTTCTTGCTCAGGATCACAGATCATGGGCTTCCTTGTGGTTTCTGATGACAGTACAGACCAGGGACACACTTTTCCAGATTTCAGTAGGACCACCAGACCCAGACAAGTCCCTCAGAAACATCGCAGACCACCACACTGATCTGTTCCCTAGGGATAATAAGGCCAATGCCAATCAACATGGCTTCAGGCTGTAGGACAGATCATGGACGTGCATGTGTCCTTTTGTGGAAACATGGGGTATAGACATCAACATAGAACCCAACTCAGACACACACATGGCCCTCAGTGGCAGCATGGACCTTGACATCATCATGACCCGGGGTGGCAGCCCAAGCCACTTGTATCAGTATGCCCCAACCCTCCATGGTACCATGAACAGCAACATAGCTTCAGGTGGCAACACACACCACAAATATCTTCATGGCCCTCAGTGGGAACACAGGCCACAGATATCACGGCAGACCCTGGCTGTGGTAGGACCACAGACCCAGACATGGCCCTCAGTGCCAGCACAATCTGGACATCACCGTGGACTCAGGTGGCAGCGCAGGCCACTCACATCAGCCTGGTCTTTACCATGGTAGAGGCTTCATTTCTGTCTCTCTCCATAGCTCATGTATGCTCTGTTTTTCTATCGTTGTCATCTCCTCATCACATATTTTTTCATTGTAGTGTTGCCTGCAAGCAGGCCACAAGGCAAGACAGCCTTGCTGATTCCTAGGATGCAGTTTTATTTTATGCACAAAACAAGTCTAGGAGATGCTAGTCCAAAAGCCAAGCCCTGAGTCCAGTTAAGCAGAGCATTTTATCAACATCAGAGAGGCTTCTTTCAGCAGCTGATAGGATCAGATGCAGAGACCCACAGCCAAACACTGGAAGGAGAGAGAACCCACCAGGACCACCCTCCCTCCTTCTACCCCTATGCTCCTCCCCTAGTCCATTGATAGAGGAGGTCATCCTTCCCTACTATCTATCCCACCTTATAAGGTCTCATCATGACTGGCTACATTGTCTTCTCTGTGGCCTGACAAGGCTGCCCCTCTAGGAGGAGGTGATCAAAGAGCTCGCCACTGAGTTCATGTCAGAGACAGCCCCTGTTCCCCTTACTAGGAAACACACATTGAGACTGAGCTGCTTAAGGGCTACATCTGAGCAGGGGGTCTAGGTCTTCTCCATGCATGGTCCTTTGTGGTAGCATTGGTCTCTGTAGGACACCCTGAGTCCACATTTTTTGGCTCTGTTGGTCTCCTTGTGGAGGCCCTGCCTTGATATGAGATTTTGTGCCTAGCCTTTTTTTGGTTTTATTTATTCATTTTTTAAAAAATTACTGCAATTTATTCACTTTGTATCCCAGCTGTAGCCCCCTCCCTCATTCCCTCCTGATCCCACCCTCCTTTCTTCTCCTCCCATGCCCCTCTCCAAGTCCACTGATAGGGAAGGTCCTCCTCCTCTTCTATCTGACCCTAGCCTATCAGGTCTCATCAGGAGTGGCTGCATTGTCTTCCTATGTGGCTTGGCAAGGCTGCCCCTCACCCCCCCAGGAAGAGGTGATCAAAGAGGCAGCCACTGAGTTCATGTCAGAGACATCCCCTGTTACCCTTACTAGGGAACCCACTTGGAGGCTGAGCTGCCATGGTCTACATCTAAGCAGAGGGTTTAGGTTATCTGCATGCATGGTCCTTGGTTGGAGTATCAGTCTTTGCAAAGACCCCTGGGTCCAGATTTTTTTGGCTCTGTTGATCTTCTTATGGAGCTCCTATCCCCTGCAGGTCTTTCTATCTCTCCTTTCTTTCATAGATTTCTTGCACTCTTCTTGAAGTTTGGCAATGAGTCTCAGCATCTGCTTTGATACCCTGCTGGGTAGAGCCTTTCAGACGTCCTCTGTGGAAGGCTCCTGTCCTGTTTTTTGTTTTCTACTAGAAAATATCATCTTGAGTGAGGTAACACAGAGAAAGAAAGACACACATGGTATATCCAAACTTATAAGTGGATATTAGTCATATAATAGAGGATAAAATACTAAAATCTATACACCTAAAGAAGATAAGCAAAAAGGAGGACCCTAGGGAAGTTGCTCAATCCTCATTCAGAAAGCAAATTGGGTAGACATTTGCCTAGTCTTACTGTAACTTTTTATGCCTTGTTCAGTTAATCATCCTTAGGAGGCCTGCTCTTTTGTGAAGGGAAATGGAAGGAAGAGTGAAACTGGGAGAAGAGGTGATGTGTGGGAAGCTAGGAGGAGGGAAATGAGGGGAAACTGTATTTGGAATGTATTGTATGAGAGAATAATAACAAAATAAAGACAAAATACCTAGCATTGTATAACTCTTTTGTCCTCTTGCTGGCTTACTGACATAGCAACTCAGAATGACATGTATGTTGAGTGACTATATTAAGCTTAGTTAGTAGAGTTTTCTAAACTCTCAAAAAAACAGGAAAGTGTCCCTTCCCCAAGCATTTATCACAAGCTATTTTTAGTACAGAGTGTAGAGAAAAGGATTTTGGTTATAGACAAGACATAGTGAGATACTTCCAGGGTACTAACTAGTCTTTTGTAGATGTTTCCTGATAGCCTTTTAGAGCCTTCAACAATAAATTCCCATTTGTCTCCTACCTTCTCTCTCTCTCTCTTTTTTGTCAGGATGATTACAGCAACCAAAAAGCGAATGCATATGGCACTAGATATTTTCTTTCATCCATCCATCTATCCATCATTTATTCAAGATAGTCTCTCAACACTGTCTATGCTGGTCTTGAGCTTCTAGACACAAGACAGCTTCCTGCTTCAGCCTCCTAAGCAATGCCAACTATAGACCCATGCCAGCAACAGAAACTTTTAATCCATTAACATACAGTTCCCTTCTGCTTCTTACTTGCTGGCTGTATCTGTTAGTTTTGTTTTCAAACAGTATTGTTTTTTTTTAATTTTATTTTTCTTATTAGTTACATTTTGTTAACTCTGTGTCCTAGCTGTATCCCGCTCCCTCATTCCCTCCCCAACCCCACACTCCCTCCCTGGTCTCCTTCCCCCCCTTTTCCAAGTCCACTGATAGGGGAGGACCTCCTCCCCTTTCATTTGACCCTGTTTTATCAGGTATCTTCAGGGCTGGCTGCAAAGTCCTTCTCTGTGGCCTAACAGGACTGCTCCTCCCCTGGGGGTGGGGTGGGGATGTCAAAGAGCCTGCCCTTGAGATCCTGTTAGAAATAATCCTTGTTCCCCTTACTTTAGAAAACTACTTGGTTACTGAGCTACCACAGGCCTCATCCAAGCAGAAGTTCTAGGTTATATCCATAGATGGTCCTTGGTTGAGTGTCAGTCTCAGAAAAGACCCTGTGCCCGGATATATTTGGTCCTTGTAGAGCTCCTATCCTTTCCGTATCATACTAACTCCTCTTCTTTCATATGATTCCCTGCACTCTGCCGAGGGTTTGGTTATAAGTCTTAGTGTCTGCTTTGAAACACTGCTAGGTAGAGTCTTTCAGATGCCTTTTGCGGTAGACTCCTGTCATACGTTCAATGCACATCCCATTTGTCTTTCTAAATGAGGATTGATCATCTTTGCCCATGTCCTCTTTCTTGATTATCTTCTTTAGGTGTGTAGATTTCATTATGTTTATAATATCTTGTAGGTCTATATAAGCGAGTATATACAATGTTTGTCTTTCTCCTTCTGGGATACTTCACTCAGAATGATCTTTTCTAGATCTCACCATTTGCCTGCAAATTTCATGATTTACTCCTTTTTTTAAAGTTTTCTTTCTTTCTTTCTTTCTTTCTTTCTTTCTTTCTTTCTTTCTTT
>NW_026596046.1:22489438-22528244 GCF_907164565.1 Psammomys obesus
TTCTTTCTTTCTTTCTTTCTTTCTTTCTTTCTTTCTTTCTTTCTTTCAGTTACATTTTATTAACTCTGTATCCCAGCCATGTCCCGATCCCTCATTCCCTCCCAGTCCCTCCCTCCCTCCTTCCCTCATCTCCACCGTGCCCCTTGCCAAGTCCACTGATAGGGGGGACCTCCTCCCCATTCATCTGATCCTGTTTTATCAGGTATCTTCAGGACTGGCTGCCAAGCTCTCCTCTGTGGCCTAACAGGACTGCTCCTCCCTTGGGGGGTGGGGAGGCCAAAGAGCCAGTCATTGAGTTCTTGTTAGAAATAGTCCTTGTTCCCCTCACTATGAGAAACCAATTGGTTACTGAGCTACCACAGGCTACATCTGAGCAGAGGTTCTAGGTTATATCCATACATGGTCCTTGGTTGCATGTCAGTCTCAGAAAAGACCCTGTGTCCAGATATATTTGGTCATTGTGGAGCTCCTATCCTTTCCTCATCAGACTAACTCCCCTTCTTTCTTATGATTCCCTGTACTCTGCCAAAGGTTTGGTCATGAGTCTTTGTTTTGAAAACAATGCTACTTAGAGTCTTTCAAATGAGCTCAGTAGACTCTTGTCATACATTCAATGCACATCCCATCTGTCTTTCTAAATGAGGATTGATCATCTTACCCCATGTCTGCTCTCTTGATTATCTTTTTTAGGTGTACAGATTTCATTATGTTTATCATATCTTATAGGTCTATATAAGTGAGTATATACCATGTTTGTCTTTCTCCTTCTGGGATATTTCACTCAGGATGATCTTTTCTAGATCCCACCATTTGCCTGCAAATTTCATGATTTCCTCCTTTTTGATTGCTGAGTAGTATTCCATTGTGTAAAAATACCACAATTTCTGTACCCATTCCTCCGTTGATGGACATCTGGGTTGTTTCCAGGTTCTGGCTATTACAAATAAAGCTGCTACAAACATGGTTGAACAAATGTCTTTGTTGTGTACTTGAGCAAATTTTGGGTATATACCTAGGAGTGGTATAGCTGGGTCTTGAGGTAGCACTACTCCTAATTGTCTGAGAAAGCGCCAGATTGACTTCCAAAGTGGTTGTACCAGTTTACATTCCCACCAGCAGTGGAGGAGGGTTCCCCTTTCTCCACATCTTTTCCAGCATGAGTTGTCTCTTGAGTTTTTGATCTTGACCATTCTGATGGGTGTAAGGTAAAATCTCAGGGTTGTTTTGATTTGCCTTTCCCTAATGGCTAATGAGGTTGAGCATTTCTTTAAGTGCTTCTCTGCCATTCAATGTTCCTCTATCGAGAATTCTCTGTTTAGCTCCATTCCCCATTTTTTTAATTGGATTACTTGGTTTGTTGTTTTCTGCTTCTTTAGTTTTTTATATATACTGGATATTAGCCCTCTGTCAGATAAAGGGTTGGTGAAGATTCTTTCCCAATCTGTAGGCAGTCGTTTTGTTTTGATGCTGGTGTCCTTTGCTTTACAGAAGCTTTTCAGTTTCAAGAGGTCCCATTTATTGATTGTTGCTCTTAGAGCCTGTGCTGTTGGTGTTCTGTTCAGGAAGTTGTCTCCTGTGCCAATGAGTTCTAGGTTGTTCCCAACTTTTTTTTCCAACTGATTTAGAGTATCTGGTGTTATGTTGAGGTTCTTGATCCACTTGGACTTTAGTTTTGTACAGGGTGATAAATATGTATCTATTTTCATTTTTCTGCATGTAGACATCCAGTTGGAACAGCACCATTTGTTGAAGATGCTGTCTTTTTTCCATTGAATGGATTTGGCTTTTTTTGTCAAATACGGAGTATTCATAGGTGTGTGGGTTTATTTTTGGGTCTTCTATATGGTTCCATTGATCCTCCTTTCTGTTTCTATGCCAATGCCATGCAGTTTTTATTACTGTTGCCCTGTAGTACAGCTTGAGATCAGGGATGGAGATACCTCCAGATGATCTGTTGTTGTACAGGATTGTTTTGGTGATTCTGGGTTTTTTGTTTCTCCATATGAAGCTGAGAATCTTTTTTTCAAGTTCTGTAAAGAATTGAGTTGGTATTTTGATGGGAATTGCATTGAATCTGTAGATTGCTTTTGGCAGGTTGGCCATTTTCACAATGTTAATTCTACCAATCCATGAGCACGGGAGATCTTTCCATCTTCTGAGATCTTCTTCAATTTCTTTCTTCAGAGACTTGAAGTTTTTCTCAAACAGGTCTTTCACTTGCTTGGTTAGAGTCACCCCAAGGTACTTTATGTTATTAGTGGCTGTTGTGAAGGGTGTTGTTTCCCTAATTTCTTTCTCAGCCTTTTTGTCTTTGGTATACAGGAGGGCTTCTGATTTTTTTGAGTCGATTTTGTATCCTGCCACTTTGCTGAAGGTGTTTATCAGCTGAAGGAGTTCTCTGGTTGAATTTTTGGGGTCGCTCATGTATACTATCATACCATCTGCAAATAGTGACACTTTGACCTCTTCCTTTCTGATTTGTATCCCCTTGATCTCCTTTAGTTGTCTTATTGCTCTGGCTAGGACTTCAAGTACTATGTTGAAAAGATATGGAGACAATGGGCAGCCTGGTCTTGTCCCTGATTTCAATGGGATTGATTTAAGTTTCTCTCCATTGAGTTTGATGTTGGCTATAGGCTTGCTGTATGTTACCTTTACTATCTTTAGGTATGTGCCTTGTATCCCTGATCTCTCCAAGACTTTAAACATGAATGGGTGTTGGACTTTGTCAAATGCTTTTTTTTAGCATCTAAGGAGATGATCATGTGTTATTTCTCCTTCAGTTTGTTTATGTGGTGGATTACATTGATGGATTTCCATATGTGGAACCATCCTTGCATGTCTGGGATGAAGCCTACTTGGTCATGGTGGATGATATCTTTGATGTGTTCTTGGATTCGGTTTGCAAGTATTTTATTGAGTATTTTTGCGTCAATGTTCATAAGAGAGATAGGTCTGAAGTTTTCTTTTTTGTTGGTTCTTTGTGTGGCTTAGGTATCAGGGTGAATGTTGCTTCATAGAATGAGTTTGCTAATGTACCTTCTGTTTCTATTTTGTGGAATAGTTTGAGAATTGGTGTGAGCTCTTCTTTGAAAGTCTGGTAGAATTCTGCGCTGAAACCACCTGGCCCAGGGCTTTTTTTTGGAGGGGAGACTGTGAATGACTGCTTCAATTTCCTTGGGGGATATAGGGCTGTTCAGTCTTTCTACCTGATCTTGACTTAATGTTGGAAGATGAAATCTATCAAGAAAATTGTTCATTTCATTTAGATTTTCAAATTTTGTGGCATATAGGCTTTTGTAGTATGACCTAATGATTGTTTGCATTTCCTCAGTGTCTGTAGTTATGTCACCCTTTTCATCTCTGATTTTGTTGATTTGGATAGCTTCTCTCTGCTTTTTAGTTAGTTTGGCTAAGGGTTTGTCTATCTTGTTGATTTTCCCAAAGAACCAGCTTTTTGTTTCATTGATTCTTTGAATAGTTTTATTTGTTTCTAATTGATTGATTTCAGCCCTGAGTTTGATGATTTCCAGCCTTCTGCTCCTATTGGGTGTATCTGCTTCTTTTTTTCTAGGTTTCAGTTGGGCCATTAAGTTGTTTGTATGTGATGTTACGAATTTCTTTTTGCAGGCACTTATTGTTATAAAATTTCCCCTGAGCACTGCTTTCAATGTGTCCCATGAATTTGGGTATGTTGTGCCTTCATTTTCATTGAATTCTAGGAAGTCTTTAATTTCTTTCCTTATTTCTTCCTTAACCCAGCTGTCATTGAGTAACAAGTTGTTCAGTTTCCATGTACGTGTAGGGTGTTTGTTATTTCTGTTATTGTTGATGTCCAGCTTAAGTCCATGGTGGTCAGATAGAATACAAGGGATTATTTCAATCTTTTTGTATCTGTTGAGGCTTGCTTTATGACCAACTATATGGTCTATTTTGGAGAAGGTTCCATGAGGTGCTGAAAAGAAGGTATACTTTTTTGAGTTTGGATGAAAAGATCTGTAGACGTCTATTAGGTCCATTTGATTTAGGGTCTCTGTAAGTGTTTTTATTTCCCTATTTGTTTTCTGTCAAGTTGATCTGTCCCTTGGTGAGAGTGGAGTGTTGAAGTCTCCCACTATTAGGGTTTTAGGATTAATGTGTGATTTAAGCTTTAATATTGTTTCATTTACGAATGTACATGCTTTTGTATTTGGGGCATAGATATTCAAGATTGTGATGTCCTCTTGGTGGATTTTTCCTTTGATGAGAATATAGTGGTCCTCCTTATCTTTTTTGATTAACTCTGGATGAAAGTCTATTTTATTAGATATTAGGATGGCTACTCCCACTTGTTTTCTGGAACCATTTGCTTGAAAGACATTTTTCCAGCCCTTTACTCTGAGGTAGTGTTAATCTTTGTTGCATAGGTGTGTTTCTTGCATGCAATAGAATGATCATCCTCTTTCTGCAACCATTCTGTTAGTCTGTGTCTTTTAATTGGGGAGTTGAGTCCGTTGATGTTGATAGAAACTATTGACCAACAATTGTTACTTACTTTAGATGTGGGGTTGGTGGTGTCACTGAGTTTCATTGCTTGTATTCTTTTTTTTTTTTTTTTTAGTTGTATAGTTATCTATTTCCTCTGTTTCCTTAGATGTAGTTGTTTTCTTTGGTTTAGAGTTTCCCTTCTAGTAATTTCTGTAGAGCTGGGTTACTATGTAGATATTGTTTAAATTTGGTTTTGTCTTAGAATATTTTGAATTCTCCATCTATGTTGATTGAAAGTTTTGCTGGGTATAGTAGTTTGGGTTGGAATCTGTGGTCCCTTAAGGACTGTATGATTTCTGTCCAGGCCCTTCTTGCTTTCATAGTTTCTGTTGAGAAATCTGGTGTGATTCTGATAGGTCTACCTTCATATGTTACTTGGCCTTTTTCCCTTGCTGCTTTTAGAATTTTTTCTTTGTTTTGTAGGTTCAGTGTTTTGACTATGATGTGACGTGAAGAATTTCTTTTCTGGTCTAGTCTACTTGGTGTTCTGTAGGCCTCTTGTATGTTTATGGCCATCTCCTTCTTTAAGTTGGGAAAGTTTTCTTCTATAATTTTCTTGAAAATATTTTCTGGACCTTTGAGCCTGATGTCTTCTTTTTCTTCTACTCCTATTATTCTTAGGTTTTGTCTTTTCATGGTGTCCTTGATTTCTTGGATGTTTTGTGTTTGGAACTTTTCTGATTTTATTTTTTCTTTGAGAGACGTGTCAATTTCCGCAAGTGTATCTTCGGCTCCTGAGATTCTTTCTTCCATTTCTTGTATTCTGTTGGTGATGCTTACCTTTGTAGTTCCTGATCATTTCTCTATGTTCTCCAGCTCCTGGTTTTTCTCTATTTGTGTTTTCTTTATTGATTCTAATTCTGTTTTCATGTCTTGCACCATTTCCTTCATCTGTTTGAATGTGGACTTTTGCTTTTCAATGATAGCTTCTATGTTTTTGTCTGTTTCCTCTCTATGTATCACTAATTGTGCCTCTACTTCTTTGGGTATAATTGCCTGAATTTCTATGAGAGCTTTGTTTATTTCTTCTTTATTTGCCTTCATTTGTGTGGACATTTCTTTGAGAGCTTTGTGCATTTCTTCTTTGTTTGCCTCAATTTTTGTGGTCATTTCTCTGAGAGCACGATTTGTTTCCTCTTTGTTAGTCTCGATTTCTTTGGTTATTTCTCTGAGGGCTTTGTTCATTTCATCTCTATGGGCCTCTAATAGCTGGAGAAACATAGTTTTGAGGTCGCTTTCTTGTATATCTAGTGAATTGAAGTGTCCATTGTTTTGTGGGGTTGCTGGTGAGGTCATTATGTCCTGTTTGGGAGTGTTTTTGTTGGGAGTGTTCTTACGTCTGCCTCTAGCCATCTGGTTATTTACAATCCTCACTGTTTGTTCCTCGAGATTGTAATTCGGGCTATGATCCTCTCTTTCTGTTTTCTGGACTGTTTTTTCAGGAATATGAGAGAGGTTCACTGTTTTGGGAGTATGTGCTGTGGTTTTCATTTTTGCCTAAGTAAGGAATGTGATGCTGGCACTATTCACGTGCACTTTTAGCGGGCGCAGTGTGCATCCGCGGATTCTCTGACTATTGCAGTGGCTTGCAAGCCACTATTACGCAGTTCTGACTGAGATCCAGGGATTGTTTGCCTGGATTACACTGGTGGACCTGCAAGGCAGAGGCTTCACTGTTGGGGTCGCTATCCCAAGAATCCCTATGATGCCCACACTAGGGGTGTGGGTGGCAGGGATCTCGTCTGGTTGCTTCTGTGGAGAGGCCCTGGGTCTGGGGCAATCTCTCCCTTGAAGGCTCACTCACTCTCTTGCAGGACCATTTGGAATGCACAGGTTTCCCCTTGCTCACTACTCTCTGTTTTGGTCCTGCTGCAGAAGTGCACGGGTAGGCTAACAGTCAGCTCTGTGACACTGTGGCTGCAGAACTCGGTGTCCACCTTTCCTGTGTGCTGCCTCTTTGTCCTTTCCCTCTGCCAGGAGGGGTTATGTTGACTGGTCCCTGGGTGGCGCAGGAAAGAGTTAGGTTGAGTGTACTTAATCCCAGATCCCGCGCCCAGATCTCTCTGCCAGAAGTAGCCTGGCAGTAGAATCTAAGTTTGCTGATCCCGAGAGAGTACCAGGTAGGGTTGAGTGTCCTCAGATTCAGAGCTTGGGTTTCTCTGCTAGGGGCCGCTGGGTGAGCTGGAGAGAGGGTGCTGTGTCCTTGGCAGGCTGCCTTTCTGTCCTTCCCCTCTGACTTTCCCCTCTGCTAGGGCAAGCTTATGGAGGTGCTCTCAGGGGAGTGCCAGCAGGGGTTGGGGCTTCTCAGTTGGATCCTGAGCAGAAGTTTCTCTGCCAGGGGGTGGGGAGGCTGCCGGTGATAGAACTTGCTGCTAGACCTTATTGCACTGGACCCAGGATAATCTCAGGACATGTAGAATGACCACAGTCCCAGATCTGGAGCTGTAGTTTGTTTGCTAGGAGCAGCCGGCAGCACTGGAGTTCTGGCACTGTGAAGCTGCTGTGCGCCTCTTTATCCTTCTGCTCTGCTGTGGCAGGGTGATGGCAGCGTTTGGGGGAGTGCCCGAAAGGATTGGGTTTTCTCAGCCCCAATCTCGGGTTGGGGTACAGACAATGTGGTCTGTGGCAGATTCTGCTGGATTCCTCCTGCCTCCTCCCAAGAGGGAGTAGGGATTTTGAGCTGGGCGCGCAGCTGCAGCTGCTCTCTGTGTGAGGATGGAGCTCACTTGTGATGGCGGCAGGTACCCGTGGTCAGCGAGACCTTCCAGGGAAAGACTGGGTGACCCGTGTCCAGTCTTGCAACTTTCCTTTCCCGTAGGGTTTTTTTGCGACTGGGACTCTCAGTCTCAGGCACCCTTGTGCCCACCGATCAGCCTGGGAAAGTGATCGGGACACGCAGCCTTGCAGCACCAGCCTGGAGACCCAAAGCCTGCGTTAGCCGGGTTCTCTTCCGGGTTCTGGCTGGGCAGCCTAGAGTGGACCCGACCGATTCCCACGCCGTGGGAGCCTCCCCTCACCTGGGAAACACGATCGATCGCTGTTGTTTTAGGGCCCAGAGTTCAGTCTCCTGGTCGCTGCTGGGAGTGTGTTGTCCTGCTTCTCAGACACAGTGTTCTCCTGGCGTCGCCATCTTGGCCCCCCTCCTACCTTCTCTTAACAGACATTTCTTGTATTTGTTTCTTTGAGTTTTATTCCTTCAAATTTTATATATAAGTGACAACATGGATTATTTATCTTCCTATGGTTGGATTATTTTACTGAGCTTAATTATCTACATCCATTCATATAGCCACAGATGACATTTATATATTTAGGGCAGAATACATTTGATAGTATATATATATATATATATAGATAATATATATATTTCCTTTTTTATCTTTTATTAATTACACTTTATTCACTTTGTATCCCCCCATAAGCCCCTCCCTCCTCCCCTCCCGACCCCACCCTTCCTCCCCCTTCTTCACACATGCCCCTCCCCAAGTCCACTAATAGGGAGGTCCTCCTCTCCTTTCTTCTGATCTTAGTCTATCAGATCACATCAGGAGTGGCTGTTTGTCATCTTCTGTGGCCTGGTAAGGATGCTCCCCCCTAAGGGGGCGGTGATCAAAGAGCAGTACAGTCAGTTTATGTCAGAGGCAGTTTCTCTTCCCATTACTATGTAACCTACTTGGACACTAAACTGCCATGGGCTACATCTGTTCAGGGGTTCTAGTTTATCTCCATGCATGGTATTTGGTTGGAGTATGAGTCTCTGGGAAGTTTCCTGTGTTCAAATTTTCTGGTTCTGTTGCTCTCCTTGTGGGGTTCCCGTCCTCTCCAGTTCTTACTATTTCCCACTTCTTACTTTCCATGCACTCTGCCCAACAGTTGGCCATAAGTCTCAGCGTCTGCTTTGATAATCTGCCGGGCAGAGGCTTTCAAGGCCTTCTGTGGCAGGTTCCTAGGTTGTTTCCTGTTTTCTTCTTCTTTTGATGTTCATCCTCTTTGCCTTTCAGGATGGGGATTGAGCGTTTTAGTCAGAGTCCTCTTTCTTAATAAGTTTCTTTAGATGCACAGATTTTAGTAGGTTTATCCTATATTACATGTCTATATGAGTGCGCATATACTGTGTGTGTCTTTCTGCTTCTGGGACAGCTCACTCAGGATGATCCTCTTCAGTTCCCACCATTTACCTGCAAATTTCATAATTTCCTTATTTTTCAATGCTGAGTACTACTCCATTGTATCAAAATTTCTGCATCCATTCTTCAGTTGAGGGGCATCTAGGCTGTTTCCAGCTTCTGACTATTACAAATAAAGCTGCTACAAATATGGTTGAGCAAATGTCCTTATTGTTTACTTGAGCCTCTTTTGGATATATGCCTAGGAGTGGTATGGCTGGATCTTGAGGAAGCGCTATTCCTAGTTGTCTGAGAAAGCGCCCAGAATTGCTAAAACAATCCTCTACAATAAAAGGCCTTCTGGAGGTATCTTCATCCCTGATCTTAAGCTGTACTATAGAGCAACAGTTATAAAAACTGCATGGTACTGGCATTGAAACAGAATGGTGGATCAATGGAACCGAACAGAGGACCCAGAAATATACCCACACACTTATGGACACCTGATCTTTGACAAAGATGCCAAAACCATACAATGGAGGAGAGACAGCATCTTCAACAAATGTTGCTGGTCTAACTGGATGTCTGCATGTAGAAAAATAAAAATAGATCCATACTTATCACCCTACACAAAACTGAAGTCCAAGTGGATTAAAAACCTCAACATAAAACCAGACACATGAAATCGGTTAGAAAAAAAAGTGGGGAATACACTTGAACTCATTGGCACACGAGACAACTTCCTGAACAGAACACCAACAGCACAGGCTCTAAGAGCAACAATCAATAAATGGGACCTCATGAAACTGAAAAGCTTCTGTAAAGCAAAGGACACTGTCATCAAAACAAAATGACCACCTACAGATTGGGAAAGAATTTTCACCAACCCTTTATCTGACAGAGGACTAATATCGAGTATATATAAAGAACTAAAGAAGCTGAACAGAAGCACACCAAGTAATCCAATTATAAAATGGGGAACAGAGCTAAACAGAGAACTCTCTGTAGAGGAATATCTAATGGCAGAGAAACACTTAAAGAAATGATCAACGTCATTCACCATTAGTAAAATGCAAATCAAAACGACCCTGAGATTTCATCTTACACCCATCAGAATGGCCAAGATGAAAAACTCAAGTGAGAATACATGCTGGAGAGGTTGTGGAGAAAGGGGAACCATCCTCCACTGCTGGTGGGAATGTAAACTTGTACAACCACTCTGGAAATCAATCTGGCGCTTTCTCAGATAGTATATTTATATTGAAATTCACCATTTATTTGTTGAACATAGTTTGATCTCCACATGTAACTTGTGAGTTATGTATCCATAAGCACAAAGTAATAGAGCTGCCATTTCTTTCTATATTAATTTTTTAATTTAATAATATTTTTATTATTGTTTGAGAAATTTTTACATGCATACAGGGTATTTTGATCAAGTCCACATTCTACTCCTTATGCCCCAGTTTATTCATCATCAACTACCACTACCGTTTCCCAACTTTTTGTGTGTGGTTGTGAGTGTGTGTGTTTTATTTTACCAGCTGATTCTATCCCATCTTGCCTGTAGGTGTGTGATGTAAGATGACCTAGTAGAGCATGGTTAGCCACTCATGGGTCGCATTCTTGAAGATAACTGACTTTCCCTTTCTTAGCAGACATCATTTGCCAGTAGCTAAGTGGTTCTCGATCCTCCTGGAAACCTTCCTAATGCTGTAGCCCATTAATACAGTTCTTCATGTTGTGGTGATTCCCAACTATAAAATTATTTTCATTGCTACTTTATATATAACTATAATTTGTGCTACTATTATGAATCATAATGTAAATTTCTGTGTTTTCCAATGGCTTTAGGTGACCTCTGTGAAGGAGTTGTTCAATTCCTAAAGAGGTAGCAATCCACATGTTGAGAATTGCTGACTTTCCCAGCTAAGGTGGACTTTCCTAACTGCCCCTTTTTTCATGCTGGGATAATGTCTGGCTTGATTTTGTGCCCAAGATGTTCATACTGTTACAATCACTGTGAGTTTGCATGTGATACTGTATAGTTGTGTCCTAAAACCACTGTTACATTAGTCATTCACTGCTTCTGGCTCTTACAATCCTTCCATTCTCTCTTCTGCCAGGATCTCTGAGCTCTGGAAAGAGGGGTTGAAATCACTCTCAAATCTTTTATTCCCAGCATGTTGGCCAGTTGTGAGTCTCTGAGTTAGCCATCTGCTGCTAAAGAAACATCATTCAAAAGGGTTGGGAGACATATTCATTTATGTGTGTAGCAATAAGAAATTAGGAGTTGTTTTAATACTATGTTTATTTAGCTGAGTAATAGTATGACCCCAGTAACTATGACATTTCTAGCCACAAGAACATGCCACACATGGAGTCTATCTTCTGAAATTGACCTTAAATTTAAGCAGAGGGTTTATTTTTTTATTCTTGTAACATTTATGTCACTGATGGTCATTAAATAGCCTGTTAGGACTTGCATTACTTCAGATTCAGACCCCATCTTTCAAAAATTTCTTTGAGAAACCAGCAGTAATTCTGATGTATTTTACTTTATTTGTGACTTGGATTTTTTTCTTTTGAAGTTTTCAATACACTTTCTTTGTTCTGTATATTTAAAGTTTTAACTATCATATACTATGTTTTTTTTCTGGTACTATTGATTAGTGTTCTGTGTGCTTCTTTTGCCTATATTGGTTTGGAGAAGTCCTTTTTTTATGATTTTGTTAAGGGTCTGGCCTATATTATAGACTAGGATTATTTTCTCTTCTTTATGCCTATAATTTGATGGTTAGAGTTTTTTTTCTTTCATGGTGTTCCACATTTTTTGTGTGTTTTCCTTTCTTTTGCTTTACTTTTTAAATTTTTTTCAAAATTATTGTTTATTTGGTCTATATCCTCTATTTTATCATCAAGTTCTGATAGTTTTTATGTTTGATTCATTCTATTTGAAGAGCTTTCCATTGACTTTTCTTTTTGAGTTACTGAGATATTCAATTCCATCTTTTTTTTTCAATTTGAGTCCTCCTCAATGTTTCGTCTCCCCATTGAATTTATTTGTTAATCCTCTAGGTTGTTTTGTCATTTCTATCGGACTTAACCTTTGTTTTTGTCTTTGACTTCACCCAGGTATTCATTCCTCTTAAATTCTTTTTTCCTTAATTGCCTTGAGCTATTTCTTAATGTCTTTTTAAAATTACTTGAAGTGTTTGATGCTGTTTATGATTGTTTTCTTAAATTATGTGTTCTTGGGTCAATCTAGCTAATTTTCATTGACCAACATTTCTACAGGACTGGTAGATTTTGGAGAGTTGATACTGGTTTAATTTTACTTATTGGTAATTTTGTGATGAAGTCTGTGTGTGTGGACTTCTTTTTAGTTACAAGTCTAATATGGACAGAGCAGCTTGGGTTGGAAGAGATGATGTATGTTCAGTGTGGGCCCTATGGTTGGAAATAGCCTGGGGGAAAGTTCAGGCAGACCCATAGGACCGAATTGATGTACAGCATGTGCTTACTTCAGTGTAAAGGTATATATGCCTATGTGGATAGGCTGGAATATTCTGTCAAAGGGGCCTAGGTGTTGGAGGAAAGGTAGGGAATGTCTAGACAGAAGCCTGGCGATCATTCGTGGTATAGACAGAGGCCAGGGTAGATGGAGCCCTAAATGTGGGACCCTGGCTTGATCTTGCCAGGGAGAATGGTTGAATGGGTACAGGCCAGAGAGACTCATTAGGTGAGATCATGTATAAGGAAGTGGCTGATCCTAGTCTCTGGCTATTACAAATACGGCTCCTATGAACACAGTTGAGCAAGTGTCTTGTGGTGTACTGGAACATATTTCGGGTATATACCCGGGAGTGGTATAGCTGGGTCTTGAGGTTGAACTATTCCAAATTTCCTGAGAAGCCTCCATATTGATTTTCAAAGTAGTTGTACAAGTTTGTACTCCTACCGGTAACAGAGTGGGAGATCTGACTGAGTACAGAAGCTGGGTGTGACACACAGGGATCTGTGGTTGGTGGCTGATATGTCAGGTCATGTTGAAAGCCCAGTGGTTGGTTGCAGCTCATAGAGTTGGCCTGACTAGGGAGGAACATTGTATGTGGGTCCTGGGCTAGATATGCAAGTGATCTTAAATATCAAGCCGTCTCTATAGCTTCTGTCTATCTACCATCTATCCATCTGTTAGGAAATCAGTAATCTATCTAAACGATTTCATTGTATCAGGAGTCAAGTTACATGGTGTGTGTATAGATTCGTTTTGTTTTATTCACACTGAATCTGAACTGTTTATTGGTCCTGTGGATGACAAACAGCTTTCACAAGATGAGCTGAATAATAATACATAATTATCTCATCCAACAACGAAAAGGCATCATTAAGAAACGTGATAATACAATTATATTTGGGAACAATGATTGGCATGCGTTTATTTTATTTTTGTTGCTGTATGGTCTCATTACTATAAGACATTTTGCTTTACTTTGTTTACAAGGCCTGTAAACATTAAGTTTTTACATTGGCATATAGAGTTGTCATTTATTCAGTTTACATGAAAACAACTCAATAAGTATTTTTTTAACTAAAATAGTTGTTTGAGAAAGTTTATGAATTTATATTTTATAGTTATCTTTGGCTGCATATCAGGGGTTGAACACATTTGCTGGCCCATTTAAAGAAACTAAATATCACTGTTGTGCCATGGAATTGTTTTAGAGATTACATTAAGTTAATTAGCTGTGTGATCCTATTATTAGCTTGGTAGTGATGTGCATAGTCTCTCTTAAGTTCTTATTATCATGGCTCCCCATGGATAAAGCAGGAGCAATATAAATCTGTACTAACCCCTAATGTGAGTCTTACATTCAAATGGTGACTTTGCTTTTGGTGACCAGGTCATTTGATTTAACTTACTGAATTTTTTTTTTAAACTGCTAACGTGACCTATTTTAAAGGAAAAGTTACCTGTGGTATTTTACTAATATTGTTACAATAATCAAAAACAGTTTTAGTTATGCTAAGTTTTAAGTCTTATTTATTTTTTGCTTAATTAGCAACCAAGTTTTTTTCAGTACAGAGCAGAAATTATAATATTTTCTGAAGAAAAAAATACCTTCATATATTTGGCATTTACCAAATTAAAAACGGTAAGAGAGAATGATAGTAAGAAAGTGTCAATTCTGGGTAATTTATAATAGGTGGTTGATGATAGGTATGCATGTTAATTTTCACTTATACATTATACCAAAAACCAAATGAAACACATGGGCTGCGTTTCATAAATGCTCCCCAGAATCTCTAGTTTAAACAGCTATTCATCTGCACATTGGCAGTGTGACAGGAATTCTTCCTGAGAAATAAATGCTGGGTAATGTGTTACTCTTCATTTTCTAATTTATTCACAAATGCTTAATATTTATGTTTGAGTTAGGAAGGGGAGGTTCTTGAGATAATTACAAGCACTTCTCCACACAACTTCTGTACTGTATGCAGTTTTGTTTGTTTGTTTTTCAAGACAGGTTTCTCCATGTAGTCTTGGCTGTTCCGGACTTTTTAGAGACCAGGCTGGCCTTGAACTCACAGAAATCTGTCTACCTTTGCCTCCCTGAGTGCTGGAATTAAAGGTGTGGGCTACTATGCCTGGCTTATACTTGTATGCAAAAAGGCCATGGGTTTTATTGAATATATTCAAAAATATAAATGTATAAGGTAAGAACAATGTGTTTTCAGTTATGCTGGGTACATGTTAGTCATATATTTTGGAAACAAACAGGGCACATCTATTACTCAGAATGTTATTGGTGAATGTACTACAGACCTATTTTAAAGAGTCAATTTTGTGTGAGTGAAAATAAAAATAATTCATTGTATTAACTAGAATTTACTCTCTAAAGATATTGTTCTTGTGACAGAGGTGTCATATTCATGTACTTACACCTTCTGTTCTGTTTTCACAGGTTAATTATATATGTCTGTAGGCAGAAGCTTAACATTTCCACAGGGCTGTGAGTGCTTGAGAACTTAAGAACTGAAATGACAGTTTTGTTTTAATCATTGTTATATACTCATTAACTAGCCCTCAACTAAAATGATGATATGCATATATTTTATTTTTATAGCAAAAATCTATTATATTTTATGATTCGAAGAGATCATTAAAGTTTATTTTCTCAAAAATTTTCCATAAAAGCTGCTTCTTCAGTAGAGAAAAATGTCACTCCTCCAGGGCTTGCTTGCTTATGTATGTATGTATGTATGTATATATATATGTACATATGCATGTTTTGAAGTAGGGTCTTCCTTTGTAGTCCAGGGTGCCTCAAATTCAAGATTTCCTTGTTTTAGCTACTTCATATAGGAATTAAAGCCACATGCCACAATAGCCACTTTACAAGACACTCTCAGGAATCCTAATATTCTTTATATATTTCATAGGAAAAATGATAGGAAAACCTTCCTTCCATTTTAAAATAAAAATCAGTTTGTATAGCTTGCATTATTTTTCATGCATTTTTAATTGACCAAATAAAATAATTATTATTTTTTACATAAAATTGGATATGGTAGTAGAATATTTCTTTTTGTTTTATTTTAACGAGCTTTTACACATAGATTTTCCTGACATGTGTTAGTAAAAAAAAAAAAAAAAAAAAAAAAAAAAAAAAAAAAACCTGTTTTCAAAGTGACAAAAATATTAATTTGAAGGTTTCAGTTAAAATCTTCCAAATAATCTGCTTACTGTTGCTATTAGGTATCCATTTAACTTACATGCCAGTATTTGTATCAAAAACATGCTTTTATAGTCATAAAAACATTTCTGTATTTATTCCTTCCAAATACAGATACTTGATTTTAGGAAGTAAAATGCCGTTCATATATATATATTTTATCCTAGTATTGACTTTATTTCTTATACATCTGCTAATTCCTAATATTTATTATTTTTATGAATCAAGGAATCTATATGTATTATAATTATATAAAATAAATTAAATCTAATAATGGGTACATGATATATCTATTCTATGTTATATTAATTTAGTTTGGAAGAATATATAAAATCATAAAATCATAGATATTATAAGTCTAAATGAAGCAAATGTCTATGAGATGGGAAAAATCATCAGCTTTCATGAATAAAATCACTTAATTAACAAATTGCTAATGACTATAAAAGGTAGACTGTCAAATGCTATTTAGCGTGCCAGGGGGGCTTTCTAAAGATAAGGAGTAGAAGATGAGTATTTAAAGAAATAGTATAAAAACACAAACTTTTTGGACAGCAGTGCTAATAGATAAAATCCATAATTGAACTGGAGCGATCAATCATAATTCACTATAGTCTGATATTTCCACTGTCCCAGATCTTCCTGTCCTCTCACTCTAATGTGCATTATTTACTTTTATTTTCATTTGGAATACTTTTTCAGAGACAAGAGATGGATGTCTACAATCTCACCACAGTGACTCAGTTTATCCTCATAGGGCTCTCTGACCTCCCTGAGGTGCGTTATCCTCTCTTTGTGGTCTTTGTCATCATCTATCAGATCACTTTGCTGGGCAACGGGGCCATCCTGTTGGCCATTGTGACTGAGAGAAAGCTGCAAACTCCCATGTATTACCTGTTGGCAAATCTGTCCCTGCTCGACATATTCTGCCCATCAGCTACTGTTCCCAAGATGCTCAATAATCTCTTGAGTGAGGATCACAGCATATCCTTTGTTGGGTGTGCTTTGCAGCTCTATTTCCTGGTGGCCCTAGCTGGGACTGAAGTTTTCTTGCTGGCTGTGATGGCTTATGACCGGTATGTGGCCATATGCTTCCCTTTGCGCTATTCCCTCATCGTGACCAAGGTTCGCTGTGTGCAGCTGTTGTTTGCGACCTGGGCAGCTGGATTTCTCAATTCACTCATGCATACAATGGCAACCTTCAGTTTATCTTTCTGTAAGTCCAACCGAGTTAACCAGTACTACTGCGATATCCCACCTGTGGTGGCCCTGTCCTGTTCATCCACCTTTATGGCAGAACTGCTTATTTTGTTGATGGGGAGTATTTTTGGGGTTGGTGCTTTTCTGATCACTTTGATCTCCTACATATACATCGTCTCCACCATCCTAAAGATCCAGTCAGTGGAAGGGAAGCGCAAAGCTTTCTCCACATGCGCTTCCCATCTTCTTGTCGTCTTCCTGTTCTATGGCACAACTATATTTACCTACATGCGCCCCTCCTCCAGTCAACACTCTCCTGCCAGAGACAGACTCATCTCTATGCTGTATGGGGTCATTACTCCCATGTTAAACCCCATTATCTACAGCCTGAGAAACACAGAAGTCAAAGGAGCACTCAGAAGAGTTTTACTTCTTAGGTTTTGTTCACAGAAAGCATGATGTAAGACTTGCTCAAACTCTTCCTAGAATGGATATATGGAAGCACGTAATATAGAACACGTGTACAGACATGAATTGATCACATACACATGTAACTTGAAATATAATTGTTTACACATAAACATATAATGGAAATCAAAATTGTTTTTTTGAAGATTTATTTATTTTGGTGTTATTTTTGTAATTGTTTTCCCTGAAGATACGTATGTATAACCGTTGTGTGCCTAATACCTATGGAGATGTGAAGGGATATTGGATCTCCTGGGCTTGGAGTTACCGATGGTTGTGAGCCATCCTGTGGATGCTAGAAATTGAACCTGCATCCTTTCCAAGGACAGCAAATGCTCTTAACTCTAAGACACCTGTCCGCCCTAGAAATAAAAATTTTCAATCTAAAATTAAATTTTTTTTGAGACTGAATAGATTTAGTAGGTCATCTGAAGTAACTATTGTGGCTTTATATCAACTTCTATATGCCTACAATTGTATTTATATGTGTCTGTTATCTGTTCCTTTTTGTGTTTGTAGTTACAGGTCTTTATTTGAAAAAATGTCTACTTTTATTTTAATTGATAATTATAATAAATATTTAAGGGAAGCAACATAGTGCTATATTTAAAAAAAACATTTATTTATTACAATCCATTTACTTTGTACCCTGGCTGTAGCCCCCTCATCCCCTACCAGTCCCACCCACCCAACCCTTTCTTCCCCCATATCTCTCCACTAGTCCAAAAACAGGGAGGACCTCCTCCCCTTCTATCTGACCCTAGCTCATCAGGTTTCATCAGGGCTGGCTGCATCATCTTCTTTTGTGACCTGTCAAGACTACAAAACCCAGAGAGAGGCGATCAAAGAGCTGGCCACTGAATTCATGTTAGAGAAAGCCCCTGATTCTCTTACTAAGGAACCAACCTGGAAACTGAGCAGCCTATGGCCTCCATTCGAGCAGGGAGTCTAGGTCCACTCCATGGATGGCCCTTCTATCTCCTTCTTCTTCCATAATGTTCCCTGCACTCTGCCCAAAGTTTGGCTATGAATTTCAGCATCTCCTTTAATACCCTGATGGGTGGAGTTTTTCAGAGCCCCCACGTGGAAGGCCCCTGTGCTGTTTCCTGTCTTCTCCTACTTCTGATGTCTAACTTGTTTGCCCTTCTGAATAAAGTTTCAGTCTTTTCCTTAGGGTCCTCTTTGTTGTTAAGCTTCTTTAGGACTATTGATTTTAGTATGTTTATCCTATATTATATGGCTAATATCCACTTATAAGTGAGTTTATTCAATGTGTGTCTCTCTGTTTCTGGGATACCTAACTCAGGATGATCTTTTCTAGTTCCCATCATTTGCTTGCAAATTTCATGAATTTGTTGTTTTTAATTGCTGAGTAGTATTCCATTGTGCAAATGTACCAAAATTTCTGTATCAATTCCTCAACTGAGGGGCATCTGGGTTGTTTCTGGTTTCTGGCTATTACAAATAAAGCTGCTACAAACATGGTTGAGCAAATGTCCTTGTTGTGTACTTGAGCAAATTTTGGGTATATGCCTAGGAGTGGTATAGCTGGGTCTTGAGGAAGCGCTATTCCTAATTGTCTGAGAAAGTACCAGATTGACTTCCAAAGTGGTTGGACCAGTTTACACTCCCACCAGCAGTGGAGAGAGGAGAACCATATCCTCTCCAGCATGTGTTGTCACTTGAGTTTTTGATCTTGGCCATTCTGACGGGTGTAAGTTGAAATCTCAGGGTTGTTTTGAGTTGCATTTCCCGAAAGACTAAGGACATTGAGCATTTATTTAAGTGTTTCTCTGCCAGTCAATATTCTTGTTGAGAATTCTTTGTTTAGCTCTGTGCCCATTTTTAAATTGGGTTACTTGGTTTGTTGGTGTCTAACTTTTTGAGTTCCCTATATATTCTGGATATTAGCTCTCTGTCAGATGTAGGGTTGGTAAAGATCCTTTCCCAGTGTGTAGGCTTGTTGTTGTTTTGATGACAGTGACCTTTGCTTTACAGAAGCTTTTCAGTTACAGGAGGTCCCATTTATTGATTGTTGATCTTAGAGCCTGTGCTGTTGGTGTTCTGTTCAAGGAGTTGTCTCCTGAGCCAATGAGGTCAAGGCTTTTCCCCACTTTTTCTTCTAACAGATTTAGTGTGTCTGGTTTTAAGTGAAGGTCTTTGATCCACTTGGACTTTACTTAATTTCAGGGTAATAAATATGAATCTATTCATATTTTTCCCCATGTAGACATCTAGTTAGACCAGCTCTATTTGTTGAAGAATGTATCTTTTCTGCATTGTATGGTTTTGGCTTCTTTGTCAAAAATAAAGTATCCTTGGGTGTGTGGGTTTGTGTCTTCTATTCGATTCCATTGATCTACCAGTGTATTTCTATGCCAGCACCAGGCTGTTTTTATTACCGTTGCTCCACAGTACAGCTTAAGATCAGGGATGGAGATACTTCTAGACGATCTTTTATTATAGGATTGTTTTAGCTCTTCTGGCTTTTTGATTTGTTTTTCCATATAAAATTGAGAATTATTTCTTTAAGGTTTGTAAAAAACTGTTTTAGTATTTTTATGGAAATGGCATTAAATCTGATTGCTTTTGGTAGGATGGCCATTTTCACTATGTAAATTCTACTGATCCTTAAGCATGGGAGAACTTTCTATCTTCTGAATTCTTCTTCAATTTGTTTAAGTTTTTTTTCATACAGGTCTTTCACTTGTTTGGTTAGCGTCACACCAAGGTACTTTATGTTATTTGTGGCTAATGTGAAGAGTGTTGTTTCTCCAATTTCTTTCTCAGCCCATTTGTTCTTGTATACAGGAAAGCTTCAGATTTTTTTTTAATTTTATTTTTTTCTTATCAGTTACATTTTATTAACTCTGTATCCCAGCCATGTCCCCCTCCCTCATTCCCTCCCAGTCCCTCCTTCCCTCCCTCATCTCAACCGTGCCCCTTTCCAAGTCCACTGATAGGGGGGACCTCCTCCCCATTCATCTGATCCTGTTTTATCAGGTATCTTCAGGACTGGCTGCAAAGCCCTCCTCTGTGGCCTAACAGGACTGCTCCTCCCTTGGGGGGTGGGGAGGCCAAAGAGCCAGTCATCGAGTTCCTGTTAGAAATAGTCCTTGTTCCCCTCACTATGGGAAACCAATTGGTTATTGAGCTACCACAGGCTACATCTGAGCAGAGGTTCTAGGTTATATCCATGCATGGTCCTTGGTGGAGTGTCAGTCTCAGAAAAGACCCTGTGCCCAGATATATTTGGTCCTTGTAGAGCTCCTATGCTTTCCCCATCAGACTAACTCCCCTTCTTTCTTATGATTCCCTGTACTCTGCCACAGGTTTGGTCATGAGTCTTTGCTTTGACAACACTGCTAGTTAGAGTCTTTCAGATGTGCTTAGTAGACTCGTGTCATACGTTCAATGCACACCCATCTGTCTTTCTAAAGGAGGATTGATCATCTTACCCCATGTCCACTCTCTTGATTATCTTTTTTAGGTGTATAGATTTCATTATGTTTATCATATCTTATAGGTCTATATAAGTGAGTATATACCGTGTTTGTCTTTCTCCTTCTGGGATATTTCACTCAGAATGATCTTTTCTAGATCCCACCATTTGCCTGCAAATTTCATGATTTCCTCCTTTTTGATTGCTGAGTAGTATTCCATTGTGTAAAAATACCACAATTTTTGTACCCATTTCTCCCTTGATAGACATCTGGGTTGTTTCCAAGTTCTGGCTATAAAAAAATAAAGCTGCTATAAACATGGTTGAGCAAATATCCTTGTTGTGTACTTGAGCAAAATTTGGGTATATACCTAGCAGTGGTATAGCTGGGTCTTGAGGAAGCACTATTCCTAATTGTCTTAGAAAGTGCCAGATAGATTTCCAGAGTGGTTGTATAAGTTTACATTCCCACCAGCAGTGGAGGAGGGTTCCCCTTTCTCCACAACCTCTCCAGCATGTGTTGTCCCTTGAGTTTTTCATCTTGGCCATTCTGATGGGTGTAAGGTGAAATCACAGGGTCGTTTTGATTTGCATTTCCCTGATGGCTAATGAGGATGAGCATTTCTTTAAGTGTTTCTCTGCCATTCGATATTCCTCTACAGAGAATTCTCTGTTTAGCTCTGTTCCCCATTTTTTAATTGGATTACTTGGTTTGCTGCTTTTCAGCTTCTTTAGTTCTTTGTATATACTGGATATTAGTCCTCTGTCAGATAATGGTTTAGTGAAGATTCTTTCCCAATCTGTAGGCAGTCGTTTTGTTTTGATGCTGGTGTCCTTTGCTTTACAGAAGCTTTTCAGTTTCATGAGGTCCCATTTATCGATTGTTGCTCTTTGAGCCTGTAATGTTGGTGTTCTGTTCAGGAAGTTGTCTCCTGTGCCAATGAGTTCTAGGCTGTTCCCCACTTTTTCTTCTAACAGATTTAGCGTGTCTGGTTTTATGCTGAGGTCTTTGATCCACTTGGACTTTAGTTTTGTGCAGGGTGATAAATATAGATCTATTTTCATTTTTCTGCATGTGGACATCCAGTTGGACCAGCACCATTTGTTGAAGGTGCTATCTTTTTTCCATTGAATGGTTTTGGCTTCTTTGTAAAAAATCGAGTATTCATAGGCATGTGGGTTTATTTCTGGGTCTTCTATGCGGTTCCATTGATCCTCCTTTCTGTTTTTATGCCAATGCCATGCAGTTTTTATTACTATTGCTCTGTAGTACAACTTGAGATTGGGGATGGAGATACCTCCAGATGATCTGTTGTTGTACAGGATCGTTTTGGAGATTTTGGGTTTTTTGTTTCTCCATATGAAGCTGAGAATCTTTTTTTCAAGGTCTGTAAAGAATTGACTTGGTATTTTGATGGGAATTGCATTGCATCTGTAGATTGCTTTTTGCAAGATGGCCATTATCACAATGTTAATCCTACCAAACCATGAGCACGGGAGATCTTTCCATCTTCTGAGATCTTCTTCAATTTCTTTCTTCAGAGACTTGAAGTTTTTCTCAAACAGGTCTTTCACTTGCTTGGTTAGTGTCACCCCAAGGTACTTTATGTTATTAGTGGCTGTTGTGAAGGGTGTTGTTTCCCTAATTTCTTTCTCGGCCCTTTTGTCTTTGGTATACAGGAGGGCTTCTGATTTTTTTGAGTCGATTTTGTATCCTGCCACTTTGCTGAAGGTGTTTATCAACTGGAGAAGTTCTCTGGTTGAATTTTTGGGGTCGTTCATATATACTATTATATCATCTGCAAATAGTGACACTTTGACCTCTTCCTTTCTGATTTGTATCCCCTTGATCTCCTTTAGTTGTCTTATTGCTCTGGCTATTACTTCAAGTACTATGTTGAAGAGGTAGGGAGAGAGTGGGCAGCCTTGTCTTGTCCCTGATTTCAGTGGGATTGATTTAAGTTTCTCTCCATTGAGTTTGATGTTGGCTATAGGCTTGCTGTATATTGCCTTTACTATGTTTAGATATGTACCTTGTATCCCTAATCTCTCCAAGACTTTAAACATGAATGGGTGTTGGACTTTGTCAAATGTTTTTTGGCGTCTAAGGAAATGATCATGTGGTTTTTCTCCTTCAGCTTGTTTATGTGGTGGATGACATTGATGCATTGAACCGCCCTTGCATGCCTGGGATGAAGCCTACTTGATCGTGGTGGATGATATCTTTGATGTGTTCTTGGATTCGGTTTGCAAGTATTTTATTGAGTATTTTTGCATCAATGTTCATAAGAGAGATATGTCTGAAGTTCTCTTTTTTTGTTGGGTCTTTGTGTGGTTTAGGTATCAGAGTGACTGTCGCTTCATAGAATGAGTTTGGTAGTGTTCCTTCTGTTTCTATTTTGTGGAATAGTTTGAGGAGAATTTGCATTAGCACTTCTTTGAAGGTCTGGTAGAATTCCGTGCTGAAACCATCTGGCCCAGGGCTTTTTTTGGAGGGGAGACTGTGAATGACTGCTTCAATTTCCTTGGGAGATATAGGGCTATTCAGTCTTTCTATCTGACATTGACTTAATGTTGGTAGATGGAATCTATCATGAAAATTGTCCATTTCATTTAGATTTTCAATTTTTGTGGCATATGGGCTTTTGTAGTATGACCTAATGATTGTTTGAATTTCCTCAGTGTCTGTAGTTATGTCACCCTTTTCATCTCTGATTTTTTTGATATGGATAGCTTCTCTCTGCTTTTTAGTTAGTTTGGTTAAGGGTTTGTCTATCTTGTTAATTTTCTCAAAGAACCAGCTTTCTGTTTCATTGATTCTTTGAATAGTTTTATTTGTTTCTAATTGATTTCAGCCCTGAGTTTGATTATTTCCAGCCGTCTGCTCCTTTTGGGTGTATCTGCTTCTTTTTTTTCTAGGGTTTTCAGTTGGGCCATTAAGTTGTTTGTATGTGATGTTACGAATTTCTTCTTGCACGCACTTAGTGCTATAAATTTTCCCCTGAGCACTGCTTTCAATGTGTCCCATAAATTTGGGTATGTTGTGCCTTCATTTTCATTGAAGTCTAGGAAGTCTTTAATTTCTTTCTTTATTTCTTCCTTGAACCAGCTGTCATTGAGTAGTAAGTTGTTCAGTTTCCATGTGCGTGTCGGCTTTTTGTTATTTCTGTTGTTGTTGAGGTCCAGCTTAAGTCCATGGTGGTCAGATAGAATACAAGGGATTATCTCAATCTTTTTGTATCTGTTGAGGCTTGCTTTATGACCAACTATATGTTCTATTTTGGAGAAGGTTCCATGCAGTGCTGAAAAGAAGGTATACTCTTTTGAGTTTGGATGAAAAGATCTGTAGACGTCTATTAGGTCCATTTGATTTAGGGTCTCTGTAAGTGTTTTTATTTCTCTATTTGTTTTTTGTCTAGTTGATATGTCCCTTGTTGAGAGTGGAGTGTTGAAGTCTCCCACTATTAGGGTTTTAGGATCAATGTGTGATTTAAGCTTTAACATTATTTCATTTACGAATGTAGGTGCTCTTGTATTTGGGTCATAGATATTAAAAATTGTGATGTCCTCTTGGTGGATTTTTTCTTTGATGAGAATATCGTGGCCATCCTTATCTTTTTTGACTAACTTGGGTTGAAAGTCTATTTTATTAGATATTAGTATGGCTACTCCAGCTTGTTTTCTGGAACCATTTGCTTGAAAGAGAGTTTTCCAGCCCTTTACTCTGAGGTAGTGTTTATCTTTGTTTCATAGGTGTGTTTCTTGGATGCAACAGAATGTTGGATCCTGTTTCCGCAACCATTCTGTTAGTCTGTGTCTTTTTATTGGGGAGTTGAGTCCGTTGATGTTGATAGAAACTAGTGAGCAACCATTGTTACTTACTTTAGATGTGGGGTTGGTGGTGTCACTGAGTTTCATTGCTTGTATTTTTTTTTTTTTTTTTTGTGTAGTTATCTATTTCCTCTGTTTCCTTAGATGTAGTTGTTTTCTTTGGTTTGGAGTTTCCTGTCTACTAACTTCTGTAGAGCTGAGTTACTATGTAGATATTGTTTAAATTTGGTTTTGTCTTGGAATATTTTGAATTCTCCGTCTATGTTGATTGAAAGTTTTGCTGGGTATAGTAGTCTGGGTTGGAATCTGTGGTCCCTTAAGGTCTGTATGATTTCTGTCCAGGCCCTTCTGGCTTTCATAGTTTCTGTTGAGAAATCTGGTGTGATTCTGATAGGTCTACCTTCATATGTTACTTGGCCTTTTTCCCTTGCTTTTTTAGAATTTTTTCTTTGTTCTGTAGGTTCAGTGTTTTGACTATGATGTGACATGAAGGATTTCTTTTCTGGTCTAGTCTACTTGGTGTTCTGTAGGCCTCTTTTATGTTTATGGCCATCTCCTTCTTTAAGTTGGGAAAGTTTTCTTCTATAATTTTCTTGAAAATATTTTCCGGACCTTTGAGCTTGTTGTCTTCTTTTTCTTCTACTCCTATTATTGTTAGGTTTTGTCTTTTCATGGTGTCCTTGATTTCTTGGATGTTTTGTATTTGGAACTTTTCTGATTTTATTTTTTCTTTGAGAGACATGTCAATTTCCGCAAGTGTATCTTCAGCTCCTGAGATTCTTTCTTCCATCTCTTGTATTCTGTTGGTGATGCTTACCTTTGTAGTTCCTGATCTTTTCTCTTTGTTCTCCAGCTCCTGGTTTTTCTCTAGTTGTGTTTTCTTTATTGATTCTAATTCTGTTTTCATGTCTTGCACCATTTCCTTCATCTGTTTGAATGTGGACTCCTGCTTTTCAATGATGGCTTCTATTTTTTTGTCCGTTTCCTCTCTATGTATCACTAATTGTGCCTCTACTTCTTTGGGTATAATTGCCTGTATTTTTATGAGAGCTTTGTTTATTTCTTCTGTATTTGCCTTCATTTGTGTGGACATTTCTTTGAGAGCTTTGTGCATTTCTTCTTTGTTTGCCTCAATTTTCGTGGTCATTTCTCTGAGAGCACGATTTGTTTCCTCTTGGTTAGTCTCGATTTCTTTGGCTATTTCTTTGAGGGCTTTGTTCATTTCATCTTTATGGGCCTCTAATAGCTGGAGAAACATAGTTTTGAGGTCATTTTCTTGTATATCTAGTGAATTGAAGTGTCCACTGTTTTGTGGGGTTGCTGGTGAGGTCATTATGTCCTGATTTTTGTTGGGAGTGTTCTTACGTCTGCCTCTAGCCATCTGGTTATTTATAATCCTCACTGTTTGTTCCTCGAGATTGGAGTTTGGGCTATGATTGTCTCTTTCTGTTTTCTGGACTGTTTTTTTTTTTTCAGGGAGATGAGAGAGGTTCACTGGTTTGGGAGTGTGCGCTGTGGTTTCAGTTTTGCCTAAGTGAGGAATGTGATGCTGGCACTATTCGCGTGTGCTTTTAGCGGGCGCAGTGTGCATGCATGGATTCTCTGACTATTGCAGTGGCTTGCAAGCCACTCTCACGCTGTTCTGTCTGAGATCCAGGGATTGTTTCCCTGGATTACACTGGTGGACCCGCAAGGCAGAGGCTTCAATGATGGGGTCGCTATCCTAAGAATCTCTATGATGCCCACACTAGGGGTGTGGGTGGCAGGGATCTCGTCTGGTTGCTTCTGTGGAGAGGCCCTGGGTCTGGGGCAATCTCTCCCTAGAAGGCTCTCTCACTCTCTTGCAGGACCAGTTGGAATGCACAGAAGTTCCCCTTGATCTCTACTCTCTGATTTGGTCCTGCTTCGGAAGTACATGGGTAGGCTAATAGTCAGCTCTGTGACACTGTGGCCGCAGGACTCGGTGTCTACCTTTCCTGTGTGCTGCCTCTTTGTCCTTTCCCTCTGCCAGGAGGGGTTATGTTGACTGGTCCCGGGGTGGAGCGGGAAAGAGTTAGGTTGAGTGTTCTCAATCCCAGATCCCGGGCCCAGATTTCTCTGCCAGAAGCAGCCTAGCGGTAAAATCTCTGTTTGCTGATCCCAAGAGAGTACCAGGTAGGGTTGAGTGTCCTCAGATCCAGAGCTTGGGTTTCTCTGCTAGGGGCCGCTGGGTGAGCTGGAGAGAGGGTGTTGTGTCCTTGGCAGGCTGCCTCTCTGTCCTTCCCCTCTGACCTTCCCCTCCGCTAGGGCAAGCTTATGGCAGTGTTCTCAGGGGAGTGCCAGAAGGGGTTGGAGCTTCTCAGTCCGATCCTGAGCTGGAGTTTCTCTGCCAGGGGTTGGGGAGGGGGGCGCTGGTGATAGAACTTGCTGCTAGACCTTATTTCTCTGGACCCAGGAGAATCTCAGGACGTGTAGAATGACCACAGTCCCAGATCCCGAGCTGAACTGTGTTTGCTAGGAGCAGCAGGCAGCACTGGAGTTTTGGCACTGTAAAGCCGCTGTGTGCCTCTTTATCTTTCTGCTCCGCTGCGGCAGGGTTATGGTGGCGTTTGGGGGAATGCCCGAAAGGATTGTGTTTTCTCAGCCCCAATCTCGGGTTGGGGTACAGACAATGTGGTCTGTGGCAGATTCTGCTGGACGCCTCCTGCCTCCTCCCAAGAGGGAGTAGGGATTTTGAGCTGGGTGAGCAGCTGCTCTCCGTGCGTGGCGGTAGCTCAGTTGTGATGGCGGCAGGTACCCGTGGTCAGCGAGTCCTTCCAGGGAAAGACTGGGTGACCCGTGATGAGTCTTGCAACTTTCCTTCCCCGTGGGGTTTTCTTGCGACTGGGACTCCCAGTTTCTGGCACCGTTGTGCCCACCAATCAGCCTGGGAAAGTGATCTGGACACGCAGGCTTGCGGCACCAGCCCAGAGACCCAAAGCATGCGTTACTGGGGATTTCTTCCGGGTTCTGGCTGGGCAGCGGAGAGTGGACCCGACCGATTCCCACGCCGTGGGAGGCTCCCCTCACCTGGGAAACACGATAGCAGTTGTTTTAGGGCTCAGAGTTCAGTCTCCTGGTCGTTGCATGGAGTGTATTGTCAGGCTTCTCAGACACAGTGTTCTCCCCGAGCCGCCATCTTGGCCCCCTTTGAATAAATAAAAGATTATAATAAAAAAAAAAAAACCAAAAAAAGAAAAAATAAATAAATAAATAAATAAATAAAAAAAAAGAAAATTTTCCTCGAGCTTCAGATTTTTTAAAGTTAATTTTGTATCCAGACACTTTGCTGAAGGTGTTTCTCAGCTGAAGTTATTCTGTGGTAGAAGTTTTGGGGTCACTCATGTATCCGATCATATCATCTGCAAATAATGATACTTTGACTTCTTTTTTTGTGATTTGTATCCCTTGATCTCCTTTAGTTGTTTTACTGCTCTAGCAAGGACTTCAAGTACTATGTTGAAAAGATATGGAGAGAGTGGGCAGATTTGCCTTGTCCCTGATTTCAGTGTGATTGATTTAAGTTTCTCTCCATTGAGTTTGATGTTGGCTATAGGCTTTCTCTATATTGCCTTTACTATGTTTAAGTATGTGCCTTGTATCCCTGATCTCTCCAAGACTTTCAACATGAATGAATGTTGGATTTTGTCAATTTTGTCAACATTTTTTTCAGCACCTAAGATATTATCATGTGTTTTTTTGATTTCAGTTTGTTTATGTGGTGGATCGCATTATTGGATTTCCATATACTGAACCATGCCTGTCTACCTGGGATGAAGCCTACTTGGTCATAGTGGATGATGTCTTTGATGTGTTCTTGTATTTGCCAGTATTTTGTTGGGTATTTTTTCATCAATGTTCATAAGGGAGATTGGCCTGAAATTCTCTTTCTTTGTTGGGTCTTTGTGAAGTTTAGGTAACAAAGTGATTGTGACTTCATAGAATGAGTTTTGTAGTGTTCCTTCTGTTTTTATTTTGTGGAATAGTTTGAAGAGTATTGGTGTTACCTTTTCCTTGAAGGTCTGGTAGAATTGTGTGCTGAAACCATCTGGCCCTGGGCTTTTTTTTTTTTTTTTTTTTTTGGGTGGGAGACTTTTGATGACAGCTTCTATTTCCTTAGGGGATATAGGACTATTTAATTGATTTACCTGGTCTTGATTCAGGTTTGATAAGTGGAATCAAGAAAATTGTCCATTTTGTTTAGATTTTCAAATTTTGTGGCATATAGGCTTCTACTTGATTTATTTCCTGTGTTTTCCTGAAAGTAGTTAGTTTTCTTGGGTTGTATTTTTCCTTCTAGTATCTTCTGTAGCACTGGATGTGTAGATACTTTTGAAATTTGTTTTTTTTTTTTTCATTGAATATTTTGTTTTCTTCATCTATGAGGACTGAGAGTTTTGCTGGGTATAGTAGCCTGGGCTGACATCTGTGTTCTCTTAGGTTTACATGATATCCCTCCAGGCCCTTCTGGCTTTTATAGTCTCTGTTGAGAAGTCAAGAGTGATTCTGATGGGTTTTCCATTATATGTTACTTGGCCATTTTCCCTTGCAGCTTTTAGTAATTTTTCCTTTTTCTGGATACTAACTGTTTTGATCATTATGTGGCAGGAGGGTTTTTTTTTCTGGTCTAATTTATTAGGTGTAATTTATTAGGTATAGTCCTCTTGTATGCTAATAGGCATCCAAGTTGGGGAAATTTTCTCTTATGATTTTGTTGAAAATATTTTCTGGGCTTTGGAGGAGGGAATCCTCCTGTTCCCCTATTCCCAGTATTCTTAGGTTTTGTCTATTCATGTTATCTTGAATTTCTTGGATGGTTTGTGTCAGTAATTTTTTAATTTATCATTTTCTTTGATGGATACATTGACTTCTTCCACTGTATCATCCACACCTGAGATCCTTTCTTCTACCGCTTGTAGTCTGTTGGTTATGCTTACCTCTGTAGTTCCTGTTTTCTTTCCCAAGTTCTTCCTCTCCATGATTTCCTCAATTTGTATTTTCTTTACTTTTTCTAATTCAATCTTCAGATCGTGAACCATTCTGTTGATTTCCTTCACCTGTGTGATTGTATTTTCCTGTTTTTCCTTCAATTCCTACACCTGTTTGTTTGAACATTGCTCTGTTTCTTTCATTTCTTTCAGTGATTTAATCATTTCTTTTCTGAAAGCCACACACTGTTTGGCTGCATCTTCCTGTATTTCTTACGGATGGCCATAATCTGTTTGATTTTATCTTCCTCTAATTCTTTATGCATTTTATTTGTTTCCTCCATTAACCTCTTCATAAGTACAGATGTAAGGTCATCTTCTTGAATTTTACTTATGTTACGGTGTCCAGGGCTACTTTCCCTGGATAACTGGGTTCTGGGGATGCCATGTTGCTTTGCCTTTTGTTCGTTGTGCTTTTATGCTGGCCTCTACCCATCTGGCTGTCTCAGGTGTTGACTGTTAATTTCTGGTGCCTGCTGGAGTCCTAGGGTGGGGAGAATCCCCTTGGTATGGTTCTGAAGCAGGTCACCTCAACTTTTTGGGTATGGTCAACTGAATGGTGGTGCTTCTTAGGAATTGTCACAGTTAACCTCAGGCATAGATGTGTGGCTCTGTCTTGCTGGTGACTGGGTGCTTGGATGCCTGCAGGAATCCAGGAACTTTTCTAGGAATCCAGAGAATTTTTTTGGGGGTGGTGGTGTGGGCTGCGTGCTTTGATGTCAGACCTGCTATTTCCCTCACTGTGGGTTTCCAACCAACAGAGAAACTCAGTCTCTGGTGCCCTGGAGCACACAGTTCTGTCTGGGACAGTGAGTAGAATATGCATGCATGACTCTGGGCTGGCGGCTGTGCACCCCACTCTAGGCTGGCTGCTGGGTGCCTACCAGACCCCGTGTCTTTTTCCAGGGATTGTCTGGGTGACCTAAGGTTGGTCCTGATCGCTTCCTGCATTATGGGACTGAAAATCCAAGTCTCTGTCTTGTGGGGCCCACAGTTTAGTCTGTGACAGTGATCAGAGCACACTGCTGTGCTTCTCTGGGCTGGTAACTGAGCACCTGGCAGGATCCAGGAACTCTTCTGCAGATTAGCTGGGTGACTTAAAGCTGATTGAATCCCACACCGTGGCTTTTCCTCTCACCTGGAAAACACAGTCACTGGTGTTTTAGGGCCCAGAGTTTTGACTGCTGGTCACTGTGCAGACCCTGCTGTGCTGCTGGTCAGAAAGAGTGTCCTCCCGGCACCACCATCTTGGATTCCCCCTTATTTAATTTTTTTTTGTTGTGAAGTTATCTATATCCTATGTTTCCTTGGGTGTAGTCTTTTTTGTTGGATTTGAGTTTCCTTCTAGTATCTTCTGTTGGGCTGGACTGCTGTGTAGATATTGTTTAAGTTAAGTTAAGTTAACTTAAGTTTTGTTATTCAATAGTTTCTTTTCTCCATCTATGTTTTTTTTTCATTTCATCATTTATTTTTTTATTATTATTCTCATTAGTTACATTTTGTTAATTCTGTATCCCAGCTGTATCCCTCATTCCCTTCCCAATCCCACCCTTCCTCCCTCATCTCCTCCCTGCCCCTTTCCAAGTCCACTGATAGGGGAGGACCTCCTCCCCTTTCATATGACTTCGTTTTGTCAGGTATTTTCAGGACTGGCTGCAAAGTCCTCCTCTGTGGCCTAACAGTACTGCTTCTCCCTTGGAAGGTGGGGAGGTCAAAGAGGCAGTCATTGAGTTCCTTTTAGAAATAGTCCTTGTTCCCCTTACTATGGGAAACCAATTGATAACTGAGCTATCACGGGTCACATCCGAGCAGAGGTTCTAGGTTTTATCCTCTCATGGTCTTTGGTTGAGTGTCCATCTCAGAAAAGACCCTGTGCCCAGATATGTTTGGTCCTTGTGGAGCTCCTATCCTTTCCACATCAAACTCCCCTTCTTTCATATGATTCCCTGCACTCTGCCAAAGGTTTGGTTATGAGTCTTAGTATCTACTTTGGAACACTGCTAGGTAGAGTCTTTCAGATGCTTTCTGCGGTAGACTGCTGTCATACGATCAATGCGTATCCCATTTGTCTTTCTAAATGAGGATTGATCATCATACCTCGTGTCTGCTTTCTTGATTATCTTCTTTAGGTGTATAGATTTCATTATGATTATCATATCTTTTAGGTCTATATAAGCAAGTATATTCCATGTTTGTCTTTCTTCTTCTGGGATACTTCACTCAGAATGATCTTTTCTAGATCCCACCATTTGCCTGAAAATTTCATGATTTCCTCTTTTTTGATTGCTGAGTAGTATTCCATTGTGTAAAAATACCACAATTTCTGTACCCATTCCTCTGTTGATGGACATCTGGGTTGTTTCCAAGTTCTGGCTATTACAAATAAAGCTGCAACAAATATGGTTGAGCAAATGTCCTTATTGCATACTTGAGCAAATTTTGGGTATATGCCTAGCAGTGGTATAGCTGGGTCTTGAGGAAGCACTATTCCTAATTGTCTGAGAAAGCACCAGATTGACTTCCAAAGTGGTTGGACCAGTTTACATTCCCACCAGCAGTGGAGGAGGGTTCCCCTTTCTCCACAACCTCTCCAGCATGTGTTGTCACTTGAATTTTTCATCTTGGCCATTCTGATGGGTGTAAGGTGAAATCTCAGGGTCGTTTTGATTTGCATTTCCCTAATGGCTAATGAGGTTGAGCATTTCTTTAAGTGCTTCTCATCCATTCGATATTCCTCTACAGAGAATTCTCTGTTTAGCTCCGTTCCCCATTTTTTAATTGAATTATTTGGTTTGCTGCTTTTCAGCTTCTTTAGTTCTTTATATATACTGGATATTAGCCCTCTGTCAGATAAAGGGTTGGTGAAGATTCTTTCCCAATCTGTAGGCAGTCGTTTTGTTTTGATGCTGGTGTCCTTTGCTTTACAGAAGCTTTTCAGTTTCATGAGGTCCCATTTATTGATTGTTGCTCTTAGAGCCTGTGCTGTTGAAGTTCTGTTCAGGAAGTTGTCTCCTGTGCCAATGAGTTCTAGGATGTTCCCCACTTTTTTCTTCTAACAGATTTAGCGTATCTGGTTTTATGTTGAGGTCTTTGATCCACTTAGACTTTAGTTTTGTGCAGGGTGATAAATGTGGATCTATTTTCATTTTTCTGCATGTGGACATTCAATTAGACCAGCACCATTTGTTGAAGGTGCTATCTTTTTTCCATTGAATGGTTTTGGCTGCTTTGTCAAAAATTGAGTATTCATAGGTACATGGGTTTATTTCTGGGTCTTCTATGTGGTTCCATTGATCCTCCTTTTTGTTTTTATGCCAATGCCATGCAGTTTTTATTACTATTGCTCTGTAGTACAACTTGAGATCGGGGATGGAGATACCTCCAGATGATCTGTTGTTGTACAGGATCGTTTTGGAGATTTTGGGTTTTGGTTTCTCCATATGAAGCTGAGAATCTTTTTTTCAAGGTCTGAAAAGAATTGAGTTGGTATTTTGATGGGAATTGCATTGAATCTGTAGATTGCTTTTGGCAGGATGGCCATTTTCACAATGTTAATCCTACCAATCCATGAGCACGGGAGATCTTTCCATCTTCTGAAATCTTCTTCAATTTCTTTCTTCAGAGACTTGAAGTTTTTCTCAAACAGGTCTTTCACTTGCTTGGTTAGTGTCACCCCAAGGTACTTTATGTTATTAGTGGCTATTGTGAAAGGTGTTGTTTCCCTAATTTCTTTCTCAGGCCTTTTGTCTTTTGTGTAAAGGAGGGCTTCTGATTTTTTTGAGTTGATTTTGTATCCTGCCACTTTGCTGAAGGTGTTTATCAGCTGAAGGAGTTCTCTGGTTGAATTTTTGGGGTCACTCATGTATACTATCATCTCATCTGCGAATAGTCACACTTTGACCTCTTCCTTTCCAATTTGTATCCCTTTGATCTCCTTTAGTTGTCTTATTGCTCTGGCTAGGACTTCAAGTACTATGTTGAAGAGATATGGAGAGAGTGGGCAGCCTTGTCTTGTTCCTGATTTCAGTGGGATTGATTTAAGTTTCTCTCCATTGAGTTTGATGTTGGCTATAGGCTTGCTGTATATTGCCTTTAGTATGTTTAAATATGTGCCTTGTATCCCTGATCTCTCCAAGACTTTAAGCATGAATGGGTGTTGGACTTTGTCAAATGCTTTTTCGGTGTCCAAGGAGATGATCATGTGTTATTTCTCCTTCAGTTTGTTTATGTGATGGATTACATTGATGGATTTCTGTATGTTGAACCACCCCTGCATACCTGGGATGAAGCCTACTTGGTCATGGTGGATGATATCTTTGATGTGTTCTTGGATTCGGTTTGCAAGTATTTTATTGAGTATTTTTGCATCAATATTCATAAGAGAGATATGTCTGAAGTTCTCTTTTTTTGTTGGGTCTTTGTGTGGTTTGGGTATCAGGGTGACTGTGGCTTCATAGAATGAGTTTGGTAGTGTTCCTTCTGTTTCTATTTTATGGAATAGTTTGAGGAGAATTGGTGTTAGTACTTCTTTGAAGGTCTTGTAGAATTCTGCGCTGAAGCCATCTGGTCCAGGGCTTTTTTTGGAGGAGAGACTGTTAATGACTGCTTCAATTTCCTTGGGAGATATAGGACTATTCAGTCTTTCTACCTGATCTTGACTTAATTTTGGTAGATGGAATCTGTCAAGAAAGTTATCCATTTCATTTAGATTTTCAAATTTTGTGCCATATAGGCTTTTGTAGTATGACCTAATAATCGTTTGGATTTCCTTAGTGTCTGTAGTTATGTCCCCATTTTCCTTTCTGATTTTGCTGATTTGTATGGTTTCTCTCTGCTTTTTAGTTAGTTTGGCTAAGGGTTTGTCTATCTTGTTGATTTTCTCAAAGAACCAGCTTTTTGTTTCATTGATTCTTTGGATAATTTTATTTGTTTCTAATTGATTGATTTCAGCCCTGAGTTTGATTATTTCCAGCAGTCTGCTCACCTTGGGTGTATCTTCTTTTTTTTTTTTCCTAGGGTTTTCAGTTGGGCCATTAAGTTACTTGAATATCATGTTACAAATTTCTTCTTGCAGGCACTTCATGCTATAAATTTTCCTCTGAGCACTGCTTTCAATGTGTCCCATAAATTTGGGTATGTTGTGCCTTCATTTTCATTGAATTCTAGGAAGTCTTTAATTTCTTTCCTTATTTCTTCCTTAACCCAGCTGTCATTGAGTAACAAGTTGTTCAGTTTCCATGTGCATGTAAGTTTTTGGTTATTTCCATTGTTGTTGATGTCCAGCTTTAGTCCATGGTGGTCCAATAGAATATAAGGAATTATCTCAATCTTTTTATATCTGTTGAGGCTTGCTTTGTGACCAACTATATGGTCTATTTTGGAGAAAATTCCATGAGGTGCTGAAACGAAGGTATACTCTTTTGAGTTTGGCTGGAAAGATCTGTAGACGTCTATTAGGTCCATTTGATTTAGGGACTCTGTAAGTGCTTTTATTTCCCTATTTGCTTTCTGTCTAGCTGATCCGTCCCTTGGTGAGAGTGGGGTGTTGAAGTCACCCACTATTAGGGTATTGCGATCAATGTGTTGTTTAAGCTTTAATAATGTTTCTTTTATGAATGTAGGTGCTCTTGTATTTGGGGCATAGATGTTTAGAATTGTGATGTCTTCTTGGTGATATTTTTTTTTGATGAAAATATAGTGTCCCTCTATGTCTTTTTTGATTACTTTTGGTTGATAATTTATTTTATTAGATATTAGGATAGCCACTCCTGCTTGTTTTTTGGGTCCATTTGCTTGAAAAACTGTTTGCCAGCCTTTTACTCTGAGGTAATGTTTATCTTTTTTGTGTAGGTGTGTTTCTTGGATGCAGCAGAATGTTCGTTCCTGTTTCCATACCCATTCTGTTAGTCTGTGTCTTTTTATTGGATAGTTGAGTCCATTGATGTTGATAGATAATAATGACCATTGAATGTTATTTCCTATTATTGTGGAGTTGGCGATGTTACTGTGAATCATTGCTTGTTTGCTTTTGATTTTTGTTGGAAATTATCTTTAACCTATGTTTTCTTGGATGTATTTGTTTTCATTGGATTGGAATTTTCCTTCTAGTATCTTCTGTAGGGCTGGTTTGCTGTTCAAATATTGCTTAAATTTAGTTTTGTCATGGAATATTTTTATTTTCTCCATCTATGTTGATTGAAAGCTTTGCTGGGTAAAGTAGTCTAGGTTGGCATCTGTGGTCCCTTAGGGCCTGCTTGATATCTCCCCAGGCCCTTCTGGCTTTCATAGTTTCTGATGAGAAGTCCGGTGTGATTTTGATAGGTTTGCCTTTATATGTTACTTGTCCTTTTTTCCTTGCTGCTTTTAGTATCTTTTCTTTGTTCTGTAGATTAAGTGTTTTGACTATGATGTGGCATTCGGAGTATTTTCTCTGGTCCAGTCTATTTGGTGTTCTGTAGGCCTCTTGTATGTTTGTGGACATCTCTTTCTTTAGGTTGGGAAAATTTTCTTCTATGATTTTCTTGAAAATATTTTCTGGACATTGTAGCCTGGACTCCTCTTCTTCTTCAATTCCTATTATTCTTAGATTTTGCCTTTTCATGGCATCCTTGATTTCTTGGATGGTTTGTGTTTGGGATTTTTCTGATTTTATTTTTGTTTTGAGAGAAGTTTCAGTTTCTGTGAGTGTATCTTCAGCACCCGAAATTCTCTCTTCCATCTCTTGTATTCTATTAGTGATGCTACCTTTGTGATTCCTTCTCTTTTCTCTAAGTTCTTCAGTTCCAGGTTTTTCTCGGTTTGTGTTTTCTTTATTGATTCTAATTCTGTTTTCATGTCTTGCAACATTTCCTTCATCTGTTTGAGTGTGGATTCCTGTGTTTCCAAGATGGTCTCTATTTTTTTGTTTGTTTCCTCTCTTAGTGCCTCTGCTTCTGCCTCCAATTGTTTGGCTATATTTGCATGTGTTTCTTTAAAGTTTCTTCGTTCACTTCGTTTTTCTTTGTTTCTATTTGGGAGGCCAAATCTTTAAGGGATTTTTTTTGTATCCTCTTTAACTGTTTGAATCTCTGTGACTATTTCTCTGAGAGATTTGTTGGTTTCCTCTTTATGTGCCTCAAATAACTGGATAATCATAGCTTTAAAATAATTTTCTTGTGTTTCTGCTGAGTTGGAGTGTCCAATAATTTTGGAGGTTGCTGGTGAAGCCATGATATCTTGATTTGCGTTGGTTGTGTTCTTTTGCCGACCTCTGGCCATTTGGTTATCCGTAGTATTCACTATCTGTTCCTGGCTTCTGCAGGTCAGACTGGTTTTTCTCTGGTATCTGGAGAATTCTTCAGGAAAATGGGTGAGGTCTAGTGGTTTCAGTGTGTGAGTTGGTTATTCAGCTATACCTGTAGAAGGAAAGTTCGCAGGCGCAGAAGGACAAATGCGGGGTAGCGTGTGTTTGAGCGTGTGCTTGTGGGTGTGTCCTAAGGGACAGGGTGTTGGTGAATGAAGAGGCCTTCAGTGTGTGAGAGGGGTGCCCTGCAGGCACTGAAGTTGTTGCAGGTGCTAAGGGATCGCAAGTGCTAAGGGATCGCAAGAGCTGTTGAAGTATGTGCGCATGTATTGATTTTACAAGTCTGCTGGTCTTTGGTGTCTATTCAGCTGGTTTTCTGCCACTGAGGGGTTGGATGGCCCATACAATCACTGGCTGGGCAGCCCTGTGTATTCCGTGCTGCCACTTGCAGACTTGGGGCCTGGGAAGGGTTGTACTGTGGATCTGAGTCTCTGTGGCTAGCACTGTACTGGGTGTCCGCTCTGGCAGGGTGGAGTACGGCGGTGCGTGCACTCCTGCAGAGCCGGGTGGTGGTGGTAGTGGGGGGTGTGTTCCGCGGGTCAAGAGCTCGGCTAGAGGGCCCTAGGTGGGGTGTGTTCTCTGAGTGGTGGCGCTTCCTATCTATAAGATTGCCTTTGGTAGGATAACCATTTTCACCATGCTAATCTTACCAAACCAGGAACAATGGCTATCTTTCCATCTACATATATCTTCTTCAATTTCCTTCTTCTAGGACTTGAAGTTCTTGGCATACAGGTTTTTCACTTGCTTGTTGAGAATTACATCAAGATGTTTTCTATCATTTATGGCTATTGTGAAGGGTGTAGTTTAATTTCTTTTTCACCCTCTTTGTTGTTTGTGTACGGGAGGGCTACTGATTTTTTTGAATTAATTTTGTATCCAGCCACTTTGCTGAAGCTGTTTATCAGCTGTGATACTTCTCTGGTGGAATATTTTGGGTTACTTACACACTTACACACTATCACATCATCTGCAAATAGTGATACTTTTACTTCTTCCTTCCCGATATATATATGCCTTTGATCTCCTTTAGTTGTCATTGCTCTAAGTAGTTCTTCTAGTACTGTATATAAGAGGTATGGAGAGTGTCTTGTCCCTGAGTTTAGTGGAATTGCTTGGAGTTTTTCTCCATTTAATTTGATATTGGCAATCAGCTTGCTGTATACAGCCTTTATTATGTTTAGATATGGTCCTGGTATGCCTGATCTCTCCAAGATTTTCATCATGAAGGGATGTTGGATTTGTCAGAGACTTTTTCTGCATCTAATGAGATGATCGTGTAATTTTTTCCTTTGAGTTTGTTTAAATAGAGGATTATGTTGATCAATTTTCATATATCGAATCATCTCCTCTTCTCTGGGTTGAAGCCTGCTTGATCATGGTGGATGATGCATTTGAAGTGTTCTTGGACTTGGTTTTTTAAGTATTTTATGGAGTATTTTTGCGTCGATGTTCATGAGTGAAATTGGGCCAAAATTCTTTTTCTTTGTTGAGTCTCTGTGTGGTTTAGGTATCAGGATGACTGTGGCTTTATACAATATATTTGCCAATGTTCCTTCAGTTTCTATTTTGTGGAATAGTTTGAGGTGTATTGGTAATAAGTATGGGTCTATTTGAATTCTTCTATATGCAGCTCATCAATTTGATCAGCACTATTTGTTGAAGATGCTGTCTTATTTTCTAATGTATATTTCTGGCTTCATGTCCATAGGTGTATGGAATTATGTCTGTGTCTAAATTTGATTCCATTGATCAATGTGTCTGTTTTTGTGCCAACACCATGATTTTTTCAATAAAATATTTTTATAGTACAGTTTAAAGCCAAGGATGGCAATACATCCAGCAGTTCTTTTACATTCAAGGATGTTTTGGCTATGCGTGTGTGGGTTTACAAATGTAGCAGAAGATTTTCTTTTCAACATCTGTCAAGAATTGTGTTGGAATTCTGACGGGGCTTGCATTGGATACATCAATTGCTTATGGTAGGATGGCTATTTTTGCTATACTAATCCTACTTATCCGCGATCATGGAAGATCTTTCAACCTTCTAGTTTCTTCTTTAATTTTTCATCATAAATTTTAAAAAGATTTTGCATCTATTTATTTATTTATTTATTTATTTATTTATTTATTTATTTATTTATTTA
>NW_026596046.1:22528254-22533535 GCF_907164565.1 Psammomys obesus
TTATTTATTTATTTATTTATTTATTTATTTATTTATTTATTTATTTAATGTAGATGAGAGCAGTATGTACACCTGTATGTCAGAAAAGGGCATCAGACCCCTGTATAAATGGTATGAGCCACCATGTGCTTGCTGAGAATTGAACTCAGGACCTCTGGAAGAACAGCCAGTGCTCTTAACCTCTGAGCCATTTCTCCAGCCCCCATAGATTTTTTTTTTTTTTACTTGCTTGGTTAACGTTACCTGAAGATATTCTTTCTTTTGAGGCTGTTGTGGAATATATTCTTTCCCTGGTTTATTTTTCATCCCATTTGTCATTTTCATACAGGAAGACTAATAATTTTTGCATATTATTTTGGTATCCATCTATTTTCCTGAAAATGTTTGATCAGCTGTAGGATTTTTCAGTGGAATTTTTAGGGTTACATCTATATCTATATCTATATCTATATCTATATCTATATCTATATCTATATCTATATCTATCTCATGTGAAAATAACAATACTTTGATATCTTTTCCAATTTGAATCCTCTCGGTCTCCTTCAATTGCCTTGCTGCTCTAGCTGAAGACTTCAAGTACTGTAATGAACACGTACGGATTGAATGGACAACTTATCTTGTTTTTTGTTTTAGTGGATGTGCTCCTGAAGTTTTTCTCCATTTAGGTTGATGTCGGTTGTGGCTTGTGGTAAATCTCTTGCATTTAGGTATGTTGAGGTATGTACCTTTTCACCTAGTATCTCCAGATTATTATTATAAAGGAGTGTTAGATCTTATCAAAGGCATTTTCTACATGTAATACAGTGATTATGTGATTTGTATGTTGATTTATATATGTTGAACTATCCCTGCATCTTTTGGATGAAGTCTACTTTATCATGGTGGATGATCTTTTGGATTTGTTCTTGGATTCAGTTTGCAAGTATTTTATCAAGAATTTTGGCATGTATGTTTACAGGGAAATTAGTCTGTAATTCTCTTTCTTTGTTGAGTCTTTATGTTTCATTTAAAGTTTCCAGTTTTGTCCAGGTTTTTAAAGCATGTCCTTAGAATTCTCTGGGTTTCCTCAGTGGCTTGTTATATCCCTATTTTTATTTCTAATTTTACTAATTTAGGTCTTCTTTCTTTGTATTTTGGTTAATTTGGTTAAGGGTTTGTTAATCCTATTTATTTTTCAAATAACCAATCTTGTTTCATTGATTATTATTATTACCATTATTTTATTTATTTCAACCTTGAGTTTGATAACTTTTTGCCATCTATTCCCTTGTGTGTTCTTTTTTTCTAGAGATTTCAGCTATGCTGTTACATTATTAATATGAGATCTTTCTAATTTTTTATGTATGCATTTAATGCCATGAACTTGCCTTGTAGAACCACATTCATTGTTTCCCATAAGTTTGGGTGTATTTTGTTTTCATTTTCATTCAATAATAATAAGATTTAACTTGTTTATCAATTTTTCTCTTAAACACATCCATTAAACCTTCTGTTGTTGATACCCAGCTTTAATGCCTGGTGGTCTGATAAGATAAGCAGTTTTCTTGAATCTTTGAGACTTGCTTTGTGCCAGAGTATGAGTTCACTTTTGGAGAAATTTTTATAAGGTGTTGAGAAGAAGGTGTATTCTTTTTGTTATGGTGAAATGTTCTTTAAATATCTGTTATGTACTTTTGGTTTATAATGACAGCTCTGGCATTTTTCTGTTTAGCTTTTGTCTAAATGACCTGCCTATTGGTGAAAGTGAGGTATGGAAGTCACCCACTATTTTGTGATGGTCAATTAATTATTGTTATTGTTATTATTTTACTATAGCAGTGTTTCTTTTTTTAAATTTTTTTTATTAATTACACTTTATTCATTTTGTATCCCCCCATAAGCCCCTCCATCCTCCCCTCCTGATCCCACCCTCCCTCCCCTTTCTGCATGCATGCCACTCCCCAAGTCCACTGATAGGGGAGGTTCTCCTCTTCTTTCTGATCTTAGTCTATCAGTTCTCATCAAAAGTGGCTGCATTGTCCTCTACTGTGGCCTGATAAGGCTGCTCCCCCCTCAGGGGGAAGGGATCAACGAGCAGGCCAATCAGATTATGTCAGAGGCAGTCCCTCTTCCCATTACTATGTAACCCACTTGGACACTGAACTGCCTTGGGCTACACCTGTGCAGGGGTTCCAGGTCATCTCCACGAATAGTCCTTTGTTGGAGTATGAGTCTCTGGGAAGTTCCCTGTGTTCAAATTATCTTGTTCTGTTGCTCTGCTTGTGGAGTTCCCATCCCCTCCAGCTCTTACTATTTCCCACTTCTTACATAGAATTCCATTCACTCTGCCCATAAGTTGGCCATCAGGCTCAGCATCTGCTTTGACAGTCTATACTGCAGAAGCTTTCAGAGGCCCTTTGTGGCAGGTTTCAAGGTTGTTTCCTGTTTTCTTCTGGCTTTCAGAGGCCCTCTGTAGCAGGTTCCGAGGTTGTTTCCTATTTTCTTTTTCTTCTGATGTCCATCCTCTTTGCCTTTCAGGATGGGGATTGAACATTTTAGTTAGGGTCCTCTCTTTTGCTTAGTTTGTTTAGATGTACAGATTTTAGTGAGTTTATTCTACATTGTATGTTTATATGAGTGAGTATATACCATGCGTGTTTTTTTTGCTTCTAGGACAACTCACTCAGGATGATCCTTTCCAGGTCCCACCATGTACCTGCAAATTTCATGATTTCCTTATTTTTCATTGCTGAGTAATACTCCATTGTATAGATGTACCACACACAGTTTCTGTATCCATTCTTCAGTTGAGGGGCATCTGGGTTGTTTCCAGCTTCTGGCTATTACAAATAAAGCTGCTACAAACATGGTTGAGCAAATGTCCGTTTTGTGTACTTGTGCCTCTTTTGGGTATATGCCTAGGAGTGTTATGGCTGGATCTTGAGGAAGCGCTATTCCTAGTTGTCTGAGAAAGCGCCAGATTGATTTCCAGAGTGGTTGTACCAGTTTACATTCCCACCAGCAGTGGAGAAGGGTTCCCCTTTCTCCACAACCTCTCCAGCATGTGTTGTCCCTTGAGTTTTTCATTTTGGCCATTCTGATGGGTGTAAGGTGAAATCTCAGGGTTGTTTTGATTTGCATTTCCCTAATGGCTAATGAGGTTGAGCATTTCTTTAAGTGCTTCTCTGCCATTCGATATTCCTCTACAGAGAATTCTCTGTTTAGCTGTGTTCCCCATTTTTTAAGTGGATTACTTGGTTTATTGCTTTTCAGCTTGTTTAGTTCTTTATATATATTGGATATGAGTCCTCTGTCAGATAAAGGGTTGGTGATGATTCTTTCCCAATCTGTAGGCAGTCGCTTTGTTTTGATGCTGGTGTCCTTTGCTTTACAGAAGCTTTTCAATTTCATGAGGTCCCATTTATTGATTGTTGCTCTTAGAGCCTGTGCTGTTGGTGTTCTGTTCAGGAAGTTTTCTCCTGTACCAATGAGTTCTAGGGTATTCCCCACTTTTTTTTTTTTCTAGCCGATTTAATGTGTCTGGTTTTATGTTGGGGTCTTTGATCCACTTGGACTTCTGCAGGGTGATAAGTATGGATCTATTTTCATTTTCTACATGTAGACATCCAGTTGGACCAGCACCATTTGTTGAAGATGCTATCTTTTTTCCATTGTATGGTTTTGGCATCTTTGTCAAAAATCAGGTGTCCGTAAGTGTGTGGGTTTATTTCTGGGTCTTCTGTTCGATTCCATTCTGTTTCTATGCCAGTACCATGCAGTTTTTATAACTGTTGCTCTATAGTACAGCTTGAGATCAGGGATGGAGATCTTTTATTGTAGAGGATTGTTTTAGCAATTCTCGGTTTCTTGTTATTCCATACTAAGTTGAGAATTTTTCTTTCCAGGTCTGTAAAGAATTGTGTTGGCAATTTGATGGGAATTGCATTAAATCTGTAGATTGCTTTTGGTAAGATGGCCTTTTTTACTATGTTAATCCTGCCAAGCCATGAGCATGGGAGATCTTTCCATCTTCTCATATCTTCCTCTAATTCTTTCTTCAGAGACTTGAAATTTTTTTCATACAAGTCTTTGACTTGCTTGGTTAGGGTTACACCAAGGGACTTTATGTCATTTGTGGCTATTGTGAAGGGTGTTGTTTCTCTAATTTCTTTCTCAGCCCTTTTGTCCTTTGAATACAGGAGTGCTACTGATTTTTTTGAGTTAATTTTGTATCTGGCCACTTTGCTGAAGGTGTTTATCAGCTGTATGAGTTCCCTGGTAGAGTTTTTGGGGTCACTCATATATACTATCATATCATCTGCAAATAGTTATAATTTGACTTCTTCCTTTCCCATCTGTATCCCCTTGATCTCCTTCAACTGTCTTATTGCTCTAGCAAGGACATCCAGCACTATGTTGAAGAGATATGGAGAGAGTGGGCAGCCTTGTCTTGTCCCTGATTTCAGTGGGATTGCTTTAAGTTTCTCTCCGTTCAGTTTGATGTTGGCTATAGGCTTGCTGTAAATCGCCTTTACTATGTTTAGATATGTGCCTTGTATCCCTGATCTCTCCAGTACTTTAAACATGAATGGATGTTGGATTTTGTCAAATGCTTTTTCAGCATCTATGGAGATTATCATGTGGTTTTTTTCTTTCAGTTTGTTAATATGGTGGATCACATTGATGGATTTCCGTATATTGAACCACCCCTGCATACCTGGGATGAAGCCTACTTGGTCATAGTGGATAATATCTTTGATGTGTTCTTGGATTCGGTTTGGAAGTATTTTGTTAAGTATTTTTGCATCAATGTTTATAAGGGAGATTGGCCTGAAATTCTCTTTCTTTGTTGAGTCTTTGTGGTTTAGGTACCAAGGTGACTGTGGCTTCATAGAATGAGTTTGGTAATGCTCCTTCTCTTTCTATTTTGTGGAATAGTTTGAAGAGAATTGGAGTTAGCTCTTCTTTGAAGGTCTTCTAGAATTCTGTGCTGAAGCCATCTGGTCCTGGGCTTTTTTTGGATGGGAGATTTTTGATGACTGCTTCTATTTCTTTCGGGGATATAGGACTATTTAATTGATTTACCTGGTCCTGATTCAGCTTTGGTAAGTCAAATCGATCAAGAAAATTGTCCATTTCATTTAGGTTTCAAATTTTGTTGAGTATAGACTTTTGAAGTAAGTCCTAATGATTGTTTGGATTTCCTCAGTGTCTGTAGTTATGTCCCCCTTTTCATTTCTGATTTTGTTGATTTGGGTGGTGTCTCTCTGCCTTTTAGTTAGCTTGGCTAAGGGTTTGT
>NW_026596046.1:22533545-22588961 GCF_907164565.1 Psammomys obesus
TTTTCTTTGTTCTGTATACTTACTGTTTTGATTATTATGTGGTGGAAGAATTTTCTTTTCTGGTCAAATTTGTTGGGTGTTCTGTAGGCCTTGTGTATTCTTATTGGCTTCTCCTTTAACTTGGGAAATTTTCTTCAATGATTTTGTTGAAAATATTTTCTGGGCCTTGGAGAAGGGAGTCTTCTTTTTCCTCTATTCCTATTATTCTTAGGTTTTGTCTTTTCATATTGTCTTGTATTTCTTGGACGGTCTGTGTCAGGAATTTTTTGGATTTAACATTTTCTTTGACAGATACGTCAATTTCTTCCATTGTATCTTCTACACCTGAGATTCTTTCTTCCATCTCTTGTAGTCTGTTGGTTATGCTTACCTCTGTAGTTCCTGTTTTCTTCCTCTTCCTCTCCATTATTTCCTCCATTTGTGTTTTCTTTAATTTTTCCAGTTCTATCTTCAGGTCTTGCGTTGTTTTGTTTACTTCCTTCACCTGTCTGATTGTATTTTCCTCTTTTTCTTTTCTTTTCTTTATTTATTTTTTAATTTTTAATTTTTTTAATTTTATTTTTCTTTTTAGTTACATTTTGTTGACTCTGTGTCCCAGCTGTATCCTGCTCCCTCATTCCCTCTCCAACCCCACACTCCCTCCCTGGTCTCCTCCCTGCCCCTTTCCAAGTCCACTGATAGGGGAGAACCTCCTACCCTTTCATTTGACCCTGTTTTATCAGGTATGTTCAGGGCTGGCTGCAAAGTCCTCCTCTGTGGCCTAACAGGACAGCTCCTCCCCTGGAGGGGGGGGGTCAAAGAGCCTGCCCTTGAGATCCTGTTAGAAATAGTTCTTCTTCCCCTTACTTTGGAAAACTACTTGGTTACTGAGCTACCACGGGCCACATCCGAGCAGAAGTTCTAGGGTATATCCATAGATGGTCCTTGGTTGAGTGTCAGTCTCAGAAAAGACCCTGTGCCCGGATATATTTAGTCCTTGTAGAGCTCCTATCCTTTCCATATCATACTAACTCCCCTTCTTTCATATGATTCCCTGCACTCTGCCGAGGGTTTGGTTATGAGTCTTAGTGTCTGCTTTGAAACACTTCTAGGTAGAGTCTTTCAGATGCCTTTTGTGGTAGACTCCTGTCATACGTTCAATGCACATCCCATTTGTCTTTCTAAATAAGGATTGATCATCTTAGCCTGTGTCCACTTTCTTGATTATCTTTTTTAAGTGTACAGATTTCATTATGTTTATCATATCTTATAGGTCTATATAAGCGAGTATATACAATGTTTGTCTTTCTACTTCTGGGATATTTCACTCAGAATGATCTTTTCTAGATCCCACCACTTGCCTGCAAATTTCATGATTTCCTCCTCTTTGATTGCTGAGTAGTATTCCATTGTATAAAAATACCACAATTTCTGTATCCATTCCTCCGTTGATGGACATCTGGGTTGTTTCCAAGTTCTGGCTATTAAAAATAAAGCTGCTACAATCATGGTTGAACAAATGTGCTTGTTGTGTACTTGAGCAAATTTTTGTGTATATACCTAGGAGTGGTATAGTTGGGTCTTGAGGAAGCACTACTCTTAGTTGTCTGAGAAAGCGCCAGATTGACTTCCAAAGTGGTTGTACCAGTTTACATTCCCGCCAGCAATGGAGGAGTGTTCCCTTTTCTCCACAACTTCTCCAGCATGTGCTATCACTTGAGTTTTTCATCTTGGCCATTCTGATGGGTGTAAGGTGAAATCTCAGGGTTGTTTTGATTTGTATTTCCCTAATGGTTAATGAGGTTGAGCATTTCTTTAAGTGCTTCTCTGCCATTCCATATACCTTTTTCAAGAATTTTCTGTTTAGCTCTGTTCCCTATTTTTTAAGTGGATTACTTGGTTTGCTGCTTTTCAGCTTCTTTAGTTCTTTATATATACTGGATATTAGCCCTCTGTCAGATAAAGGGTTAGTGAAGATTCTTTCCCAATCTGTAGGCAGTTGTTTTGTTTTGATGCTGGTGTCCTTTGCTTTACAGAAGCTTTTCAGTTTCATGAGGTCCCATTTATTGATTGTTGCTCTTAGAGCCTGTGCTTTTGGTGTTCTGTTCAGGAAGTTGTCTCCTGTGCCAATGAGTTCTAGGCTGTTCCCCACTTTTTCTTCTAACAGATTTAGAGTATCTGGTTTTATGTTGAGGTCCTTGATACACTTTGACTTTAATTTTGTGCAGGGTGATAAATGTGGATCTATTTTCATTTTTCTGCATGTAGACATCCAGTTGGACCAGCACCATTTGTTGAAGATGCTGTCTTTTTTCCATTGAATGGATTTGGCTTCTTTGTCAAATATTGAGTATTAATAGGTGTATGGGTTTATTTCTGGATCTTGTATGCGGTTCCATTGATCCTCCTTTCTGTTTCTATGCCAATACCATGCAGTTTTTATTACTGTTACCCTGTAGTACAGCTTGAGATCGGGGATGGAGATACCTCCAGATGATCTGTTGTTGTACGGGATCATTTTGTATATTCTGGGTTTTTTTGTTTCTCCATATGAAGCTGAGAATCTTTTTTTCAAGGGCTGTAAAGAATTGAGTTGGTATTTTGATGGGAATTGCATTGCATCTGTAGATTGCTTTTGGCAGGATGGCCATTTTCACAATGTTAATCCTACCAATCCATGAGCACGGGAGATCTTTCCATCTTCTGAGATCTTCTTCAATTTCTTTCTTCAGAGACTTGAAGTTTTTCTCAAACAGGTATTTCACTTGCTTGGTTAGAGTCACACCAAGGTACTTTATGTTATTAGTGGCTATTGTGAAGGGTGTTGTTTCCCTAATTTCTTTCTCAGCCTTTTTGTCTTTGGTATACAAGATTGCTTCTGATTTTTTTGAGTTGATTTTGTATCCTGCCACTTTGCTGAAGGTGTTTATCAGATGAAGGAGTTCTCTGGTTGAATCTTTGGGGTCGCTCATGTATAGTATCATATCATCTGCGAATAGTGACACTTTGACCACTTCCTTCCCGATTTGTATCCCCTTGATCTCCTTTAGTTGTCTTATTGCTCTGGCTAGGACTTCAAATACTATGTTGAAGAGATATGGAGAGAGTGGGCAGCCTTGTCTTGTCCCTGATTTCAGTGGGATTGATTTAAGTTTCTCTCCATTGAGTTTGATGTTGGCTATATCCTTGCTGTATATTGCCTTTATTATCTTAAGGTATATGCCTTGTATCCCTGATCTCTCCAAGACTTTAAACATGAATGGGTGTTGGACTTTATCAAATGCTTTTTCAGCATCTAAGGAGATGATCATGTGGTTTTTCTCCTTCATTTTGTTTATGTGGTGGATTACATTGATGGATTTCCATATTTTGTACCACCGTTGCATGCCTGGCATGAAGCCTACTTGGTCATGGTCGATGATATCTTTGATGTGTTCTTGGATTCGGTTTGCAAGCATTTTATTGAGTATTTTTGCATCAATGTTCATAAGAGAGATAGTTCTGAAGTTCTCTTTTTTTGTTGGATCTTTGTGTGGTTTAGGTATCAGGGTGACTGTTGCTTCATAGAATGAGTTTGGTAGTGTTCCTTTTGTTTCTATTTTTGGAATAGTTTGAGGTGAATTGGTGTTAGCACTTCTTTGAAGGTCTTGTAGAATTCTGCGCTGAAGCCATCTGGTCCAGGGCTTTTTTTTGGAGGGGAGACTGTTAATGACTGCTTCAATTTCCTTGGGAGATATAGTGTTATTCAGTCTTTCTACCTGATCTTGACTTAATTTTGGTAGATGGAATCTGTCAAGAAAGTTATCCATTTCATTTACATTTTCAAATTTTGTGGCATATAGGCTTTTGTAGTATGACCTAATAATCATTTGGATTTCCTCAGTGTCTGTAGTTATGTCCCCATTTTCCTTTCTGATTTTGCTGATTTGGATAGTTTCTCTCTACTGTTTAGTTAGTTTGGCTAAGGGTTTGTCTATCTTGTTGATTTTCTCAAAGAACCAGTTTTTTGTTTCATTGATTCTTTGAATAGTTTTATTTGTTTCTAATTGATTGATTTCAGCCCTTAGTTTGATTATTTCCAACTGTCTGCTCCTCTTGGGTGTATCTGCTTCTTTTTTTTTCTAGGTTTTTCAGTTGGGCCATTAAGTTGTTTGTATGTGATGTTACGGATTTCTTCTTGTAGGCACCTAGTGCTATAAATTTTCCCCTGAGCACTGCTTTCAACGTGTCCCATAAATTTGGGTATGTTGTGCCTTCATTTTCATTGAATTCTAGGAAGTCTTTAATTTCTTTCCTTATTTCTTCCTTAACCCAGCTGTCATTGAGTAGTAAGTTGTTCTGTTTCCATGTGCGTGTCGGCTTTTTGTTGTTTCTGTTGTTGTTGATGTCCAGGTTTAGTCCATGGTGGTCAGAGAGTATACAAGGGATTATTTCAATCCTTTTGTATCTGTTGAGGCTTGCTTTGTGACCCACTATATAGTCTATTTTGGAGAATGTTCCATGCGGTGCTGAAAAGAAGGTATACTTTTTTGAGTTTGGGTGAAAAGATCTCTAGACGTCTATTAGGTCCATTTGATTTAGGGATTCTGTGAGTGCTTTTATTTCCCTATTTGGTGTCTGTCTAGTTGATCTGTCCCTTGGTGAGAGTGGAGTGTTGAAGTCTCCCACTATTAGGGTATTAGGATCAATGTATGATTTATGCTTTAATAATGTTTCATTCACGAATGTCGGTGCTCTTGTATTTGGGGCTTAGATATTCAAGATTGTGTTGTCCTCTTGGTGGATTTTTCCTTTGATGAGAATATAGTGGTCCTCCTTATCTTTTTTGATTAACTTTGGATGAAAGTCTATTTTATTAGATATTAGGATGGCTACTCCAGCTTGTTTTCTGGAACCATTTGCTTGAAAAACATTTTTCCAGCTCTTTACTCTGAGGTAGTGTTTATCTTTGTTGCATAGGTGTGTTTCTTGGATGCAACAGAATGTTGGGTCCTGTTTCCGTCACCATTCTGTTAGCCTGTGTCTTTTTATTGGTGAGTTGAGTCCATTAATATTGACAGATAATAGTGACCAATGCATGTTAGTTTGTTTTGTAATGGAGTCGGTGATCTTACCCTGTTTCATTGCTTGTTTTCTCTTCATTTTTGTTGGGATATTATCTGTATGCCCTGTTTTCTTGGGTGAATTTATTTTCGTTGGATTGGAGTTTTCCTTCTAGTATCTTCTGTAGGGTTGGTTTGCTGTATAGATATTACGTAAATTTACTTTTGTCATGGAATATTCTGTTTTCTCCATCTATGTTGATTGAAAGCTTTGCAGGGTATAGTAGTCTGGGTTGACATTTGTGATCTCTTAGAGTCTCCATGATACTTTTCCAGGCCCTCCTGGCTTTCATAGTTTCTGATGAGAAGTCCGGTGTGATTCTGATAGGTCTACCTTCATATGTTACTTGGCCTTTTTCCCTTGCTGCTTTTAATATCTTTTCTTTGTTCTGTAGATTTAGTGTTTTGACTATGATGTGACATGATGTGTTACTTTTCTGGTCTAGTCTATTTGGTGTTCTGTAGACCTCTTGTATATTTATGGACATCTCTTTCTTTAAGTTGGGAAAATTTTCTTGAAACTCTTTCTGGACCTTGGAGCCTGGAGTCTTCTTTTTCATCAATTCCTATTATTCTTAGATTTTGTCCTTTCATAGCGTCCTTGATTTCTTGGATATTTTGTGATTGGAACTTTTCTGATTTTACTTTTTCTTTGAGAGAAGTATCAATTTCTGCAAGTGTGTCTCCAGCTCCAGAGATTCTCTCTTCCATCTCTTGTATTCTGTTGGTGATGCTTACTTTTGTGGTTCCTGATCTTTTCTCCAAGTTCTCCAGCTCAACGGTTTTCTCAGTTTGTGTTTTCTTTATTAATTCTAATTCTGTTTTCATGCCTTACACCATTTCTTTCATGTGTTTGAATTTGGATTCCTGTCTCTTTACGATGGACTCTATTTCTTTGTTCATTTCCTTTTTATATGCCACTAATTTTTTCTCTACTTGTGCCTCTATTTGTTTGGCTATGTTTGCCTGTGTTTCTTTAAGGGTTTTTTTCTATTTCTTCTTTCTTTACCTCCAATTGACTGGCCAACTCTTTGAAAGATTTGTTCATTTCCTCCTTATGAGCCTCAAATAATTGAGCAAGCATGGCTTTAAGGTCATTTTCCTGTGCTTTTGATGAATTGGAGTATCCATCAATTTTGGGGTTTGCTGGTGAAGTCACAATGTCCTGATTTATGTTGGAAGTGTTCTTTCGCCTACCCCTGGCCATTGGCTTATCTGTTTGTTTTTGGATTTAGACCTTCCCTGTTTGTTTTTGGATTCTGCAGATCAGACTGGTACTGTCTCTCTCTGGAGTCTGGAGAATTCTTCAGGAAGCTGAGAGAGGTCCCGTGTCCTTAGCGTGTGCTGAGGACTAGCTGTACCTGTGGGAGAAAAGTACGCAGGCGCAAACGGGGCAAATGCAAGCGTGTGTGTGTGTGTGTGTGTGTGTGTGTGTGTGTGTGTAAGTGTGTGTGGGCATGTGTCTCAAGGGACAGAGTTATGGCTAATGTTGAACCTTTGAGTGTGTGGGAGGGGCTCTGCACTGTATATGTCGCAGGCGCTAGTGATGATCGCAGCGCAATTTCTGGCATTAACTGCCTTAACTCCTCAATTAGACCCACAGAGCAGGAGCTTCAATGTCCCAAGTGCCCCTCTGTTTCCCAAAGTGGGTATATGGGTGGGAGGGGGTTCGATGCCTGGCTTCTCTTTTAGAAGGACCCAGGATCAGTGAAGCTGCAGATTCTCAAGGGTGCACTCACTTACAGGCAGGTCACTTGGCAGAGATCCTGGTATCTGGGCTCTCTGCTCTCTGGTTTGGCCCTGCTTCTTTGATGTGCTCCGCCAGTTCCCTGCTGCTGTCACTGCCAGGTTATGAGGTCTTGCTGCAGCTGGATATTTCAGGGTGGTCACGTCAGTAGGAATCGGGGTAACCAGGCTTTCTGTTCTCTGGTTTGGCCCTGGTTAGTCTTAAACTGGAGGGCTGATGTGCCCCGCCAGCTCATTGCTGCTCCCCCGCCAGGTTAGAAAGTCCCACTGTAACTGGAGACTGGGTTGCTAGTCCAGATGCTTTCTGGGAAGTCCTGGGGTCTCTTCACTGTGCTCTCCAAGCTTCGGAGGCCCAGCGCCTGGTGTGTCTAGCTTGTATGGCGTTTCTGCCTGGTTTTGATGAGTATATAGCGTATTCTCTGTCACTGTGGGATTGGGCGGGCCGTACTATCAGTGATCTCATCCTGCAGAGCTAGTATGGCGCCTAGCAGACTCGGGCCCTGGGAGGATGGTGCAGCTGCTGGGCGAATCTGGGACTCTGAGAAATGTACTGCTGGCCTTTGCCGATAAAGGGCTTGGGGCTCCGCCTCAGTGGCGTCAGGCCCCAGGCAGTTAGGTCTGCTCTGAGAAAGACGAGTCCTCTGTGTTGAGGAGGAGGGAGGTCTGGGGGAGGGGAGTGCAGCGAGATCAAATGATCATTTCTCACCTTCCCCAAACAAGTCCCCGGGGTCACCCGAGACCAAGGTTTTCACCTTCTGCGATGTTCCCTGCTGTTTAGAAAGTCTCTCCGTTGTTTCCCTGGCTTCAGAAGTCCTTCCACTCACCAACTCAGAACTTTATTTCTTCCACAGTTTGGAAACTGTGTTTGCTAGTCACCATCTTGGCTCTGCCCTTCCCTCTTTTTCTTTTAGTTCCTTCAACTCTGTTTCTTTTATTTCTTTCAGTGATTTAATTATTTCTTCTCTGAAAGCTGCAAACTCTTTGGCTGCATCTTCCTGTATTTCTTCACGGATGGCCATAATCTCCTTGTCTTTAACTTCCTCCATTTCTTTATGGATAGCCATGATCTATTTGGTTTTATCTTCCTCTAATTCTTTACGTATTTTATTTGTTTCCTCTATTAACCTCTTCATCAGCATAGATGTAAGGTCATCTTCTTGATTTTCTATTATGCTGTGTTGTCCAGGGCTGTTCACCCCTGGATGGCTGGGTTCTGGAGATGCCATATTGCTCTGTCTTTTGTTGGTTGAGCTTTTACGCTGATCTCTACCCATTGGGCTGTTTTATGTGTTGGCTGTTAATTTCTGTGCTTCCTGGAGTTGAGGTAGGGAGAATCCCCTTGGCCGGAAGATGATTTTTCCTGTAGGAGTCCTCCTCTGCTTTTTGGTTATGGTCACTGTATGGCCAGTGTTTCTCAGGAATTGCCACTGCTCACCTCAGGTATATAGCCTTGAGTAGTAGCTGTGGTCTTTGTTAGGCATGGGGGGATCTCCTCTTACCCATAGAAGTTCTCAAGACAGCTGCCTCACTGCTGGGTTTCTCGTTATAAATTTAGTGAGCTGCTGCTGTTGTTACAGTTTTCCAGGTACAGTCCTCTTGAAGAACCTGCTGATTCCCTAGCTGTGGGGTTTTCTCCCAACAGGGAAACTCAGTCTGTTATCCTGGGGCACACAGTTCTGTCTGGGAAAGTGAGAGGTGGGCCCAGCAAGTCTCTGGGTCAGAGGCTGAGTGCTCAGCTCTGGGCCTGGAGAATGTACACCTAGGTTGAGTTGGCGCCTGGGGGCATTGCTCTGGTCTGTAGGCTGGGTGCCTCACTCTGGACCAGAAGCTGTGTGTCCCTGTCTGGGATGGTGGCTGTAGGCACTGCTCTGGTCCAGACACTGTGGGTGCAGCCCTCTTGAAGGACCAGGGATTCCCACAGTTTTGTCAGTCTAGCTAGGGATAACTGGTTGATCCTTGGCACAGTATCTGAGGGCTGCTGTAATGGCTCTCTGGCTTTTGTAGGTCTGAGGATGCAGCTGTGTGCCCCAGTGCCCTAGGTGTACTCAATAATGGTGGCTGAGCACAGCATTCCTGCCTGCATTAGAAAGCTAGAGCCTAGAGTCTGCGTGAATCCAGAAAGTCTTTTGGTGATGGGTGTCCTGAGCATTAGACCTAATGATCCCCCCCCTGCTGGGGGTTTCCTCCTGCTAGAGACACCCAGTCTTTGCTTTGGGAACCACCGTTCTGTCTGGGGTGGCGAGTAGAACCCAAAGGCACAGATGCCCGCCCGTGGCTTCACCTTTCTGGTTTTTGGGAGCCTGGGCGGCTGCCTAAACTGGATAATTTTCCCAAGACCTTTTTGGGGTGGGGGTGTCGGCTGAGTGCTCTGAGATTAGACCAACCGTTTCCCTCCCTGTGGGTTTGCACCTGACAGTGAGACTCAGTCTGTGGTGCCTTGGTGCCCTGGTGCCCACATTCTATCTGAGGCAGCAAATCAGGCAAGCAGGCAGGGCTCTGTGAAGGTGCCTCGGTCCCTGGCTCTGGCTCCAGGCTGGCTCCTGGGGTGCCTGTGGAACCTGAGTCTTTTCCAGGGGATGTCTGGGTGACCTAAGGTCGGTCCCAATCGTTTCCTGCTCCGTGGGGTTATCTCTCGACTGGAACATCCAGTCTGTGATGTTCTGGGCCCACAGTTCAGTCTGAGACAGAGACCAGATCACCCTGGCATGTAGCTCTGGGCTGGCGACCAAGCGCCTGGTGGAACCAGGATCTCTTCTGCAGTTTAGCAGGGTGAGTTAAAGCTGATTGAATCCCCCACTGTGGGGTATCCTCTCACCTGTGAAACACAATCACTTGTGTTTTATGTCCTTGAGTTCTGATTGCTGGTCACAGTGCCAATCCTGCTGTGCTGCTACTCAGAATGAGAGTCCTCCCGGCGCCACCATCTTGCCAACCTGGCACTTTCTCAGACAATAAGGAATAGTGCTACCTCAAGATCCAGCTATACTAGTATATTTATATATACTAGGCATATATCCAAAAGATGCTCAAGTTATACAACAAGGACATTTGCTCAACCATGTTTGTAGCAGCTTTATTTGTTACAGCCAGAATCTAGAAACAACCCAGATATCCCTCAACTGAGGAATGGATACAGAAATTGTGGTATATTTACACACTAGAATACTACTCCGTAATTAAAAACAAGGAAATCATGAAATTTTTAGGCAAATGGTGGAAACTAGAAAAGATCATCCTGAGTGAGGTATTCCAGAAGCAGAAAGACACACATGGTATACACTCATCTATAAGTGGCTTTTAGACATATAATATATAATAAACATTAAAATCTGTACACCTAAAGAAGCTGAGAAAGGAGAACTGGGTAAGATGCTCAATCCTCATTCAGGAAGGCAAACTGGATACATCAGAAGAGGGAGAAAACAGGGAACAGGACAGAAGTCTACCACAGAGGACCTATGAATGACTCTACTCAGCAAGTATCAAAGCAGGTGGTGAGATTCATAGTCACACTTTGGGCAGAGTGCAGGTAATCTTATGAAAGAAGGGGGAGATAGAAAGAGCTGGGGGTGGGGAGAAAGGAGCTCCACAAGGAGAGCAACAGAACCCAAAAATCTGAGCTCAGGGGACTTTTCTGAGACTGACACTCCAACCCAAGGACCATTCATGGATACAACTCCTCAGAGATGTAGCTCATGGCAGCTCAGTGTCCAAGTGGGTTCTCTAGTAATGGGAACAGGGGCTGTCTCTGACATGAACTCAGTGGCTGGCTCTTTGGTCACCTCCCCCTGAGGTGGTAGCCTTACCAGGTCACAGTGGAAGACAATGCAGCTAGTCCTGATGAAACCTGATAGGCTAGGGTCAGATGGAAGGGGAGGAGGACCTCCCCTATCAGTGGACTGGGGAAGGGGCATAGAAGGAGATGAGAGAGTGAGGGTGGGATTGGGAGGGGGTTACAGCTGGGATACAAAGTGAATAAATTGTAATATATAAAAAATAAATCAAAAGGAAGAAAAAGAAAGTCCTTCTCTTGCATTTTTTAGACTAACTACATTTTTCAGGTGGCTGATAAGGTTTATGATTGTTCATTTAAATTTTGTGCCCTGGGGTTCATCTGTGTAATTCTCACTGGAAAAAAATTTCTATAGGAATGGTAGGTTTTTGAGGGAAGATACTGGCTTTATCTTTCATATTGGTAGCTCTGTTATAGGATGTGGGAATGTGGATTTTCTTTATTAGTTTTAGGAATGGTAGGTTTTTGAGGGAAGATACTGGCTTTATCTTTCATATTGGTAGCTCTGTTATAGGATGTAGGAATGTGGATTTTCTTTATTAGTTCTACGTGTAATATGAACAGAACATATTGGGGAAAATGAGAGGATGTGCAGGAAGCGTGGACCTAGAAATTTGATATGACTTATATGTAACGAAGTCAGGTAAAGAGAAGGTACTGGGCTGGTGTACAGGCTGACTCCTTATCTAAGCCTGGAATATATGGGTAGATCTGTTTGGGTGATAAGGTTGAGCATGTTGTGGGAGGAGCCTGTATGTTCGGAGATAGGTAGCAAAGGTTCTGGAAGAAGCCTATAGTTCTTGTGACATAGACAGGTAATGCCAGAGTAGGCTGATGCACCGGATGTGGGACCAAGGCCATATCCGGTCAGTTGTGGAGATCTGAATGGGGAAGGCCAGGAATGCTTTTCATGGTAGATTTTGGAGAAAGGTGTGGGAAATTTATGGTACAGAAGGTCCTGTGGGTGGTAGCAGGAAGACAGAGCCCAGAAATTATTTACAGACCAGGAGGGCATGACAAGAAAAAGTCAGACAACTGGATGTGGGACCTGGGCTAGATATGGTGAGTTTCAGAAGAGTAGTAGATTGGGAGGTTCAGGGAGACTCAATGGGATAGACTCTGGACAAGAATTTCGGAGATCTGGTTGACTGGAACAGTCTGATGTGGTCCAGAAAGGTCCTGTGCATAGTTTAGATAACGTAGTTCCTGCTGGATGACTAAAGTCTTGTTGTGGCACAGGCAGGGGTGGCTAAACTTAACATGGGTACTTGATTTGGGACTCTGACTAAATTTGTAGAATGGGGAGAAGGTGTGGATAGGGATGTTAGAGGAACTCAACAGTATGAATCCTGGAGAAGGAAGCAATTTATTTTGATTATATTCATTTCCCTTCTCAGTTCTTCCCAGATCCTTCTCACCTACCCAAACTCCCCCAACTCTATGCCTTTTCTTTCTTTCTAGCCAAAAAAAGATGCAAACCAACAACCTTTCCAAGCAAATCACAATTAAAAATATACAAGAAACACACACACATCATAAAAACACAAGGTCAGACAAGATTGGAAACCATATTATACAGGCAAAAGACCCAATAGAAAAAAAAATTCTAAACAAAGTAATGTGAAACAAAAACTCTACAAAAATATCACTGAGTTTGTTTTGTGTTGTCCATCTACTGCTGGGTATGAGGACTACTCCTAAGTGTGATTGGTATAGCCAGTGAGATTCCATTGGAGAACATTAATTTTTCATTTGCAAGTGAGTGTCAGTTGCAGATAGTTTCTTGTGTAGGTGTAGGAACTCATGTCTACTTGTTCCTTTCAGTCATAGGATACAGTCTGGCTTGAATATATATAGGTCCTGTGCATGCTACCTCACTCTCTGTGAATTCATATGTACACCAGCCCTGTTGTATATGGAAGACACTGCATCTTTGGAGCCATCAAACTCCTCTGGCTCTTAAAATATTTCTATTGCCTCTTTTTCATAGATCCCCAAATCCTTAAGGAAAGAGTTTGATGGATAAATCCCACTTAGGACAGAAATTTTCAAAATCTCTCTCTTTATATTGTTCAGTTGTGTTAGTTCCTAAAAGAAGAGGCTACTCTGATGATGGCTGAATGAGGCATTGACTTATGGGTATAGCAGAATGTCAATACTTCTATAGGAGACATTTTTAGTTTTATTATGCTACTTTAGCAGGAAAATAGTATTTATTTTCCTCTAGGCACTTAGCATACCAAGTCAAAAGTTCATGGCTACTCTAGCAGTGTCAGGCATGGATTCTACCTCATGGAATGGGCCTTAAATCCAATCTGATAGTTGTTGGTTTTTCCAAATGTTTGTGCCAATATTTCATTGATATAACATGAAAGCAGGTCACTGCAGATTTCAAGGATTGTAGCGGGGTTGATGGTACCTTTCTCCTTTGGTAGCACACAGAATTCCAGTACCATAAACACTAGTCAGTAGGATAAAGACTCTCGTTAGGCAAGACCTTCATAGAGTTCTCCATGTTCAACGAGATATGTAAGTGTTGTCTTCAGCAGTATCAACTTATTATCTGTTTGTGGAAAGCAACCAAGAGTCTTGAAAAAAAATATATATTTTGTTTCCACGAGGTGATTTTGGCCAACAACTCATTGGCACTGGAGGTTTTGCTTAGTGATGAAGGATTTCTAGTTGGATAATTGTCTTCCCATGTTATATAATGGCTCTATTTACATATATTTCATCTATGTATGTATTTTAAGAAGTCTATGCAGTAGCAGGTTTCCATACGATCCTTCAAGTAGCCCTTAGTGTTGGTTGCCTCTCCTCATATTCTATCTCTTATCCTTCTCATACACCCCGTTCCCGATTTAATCATCTTATTCCAGTCTCCCCTTGTCTTTCAAAGTATGTATTATTTTCTCCTTCTTTATGAGTTTCCCACCTAGCCCTTAACTGACACATAATCTTTGTGATTGTACAGTTGGGAGCATGCTAACCAAATGCTTAAAAGCTAGCACCCACATATAAAAAGATATAATATTTTTCTTGTTGGGTCTGGATTATCTTTTCAAGGATGAGTTTTTCTTGTTCCATACATTTATATGCAAATTTCACGTTTTTAACAGCTAAATATAAATATCCTACTAGATAAACACTACATTTTTACTATTTATTCATTGGTTGGTCTACACCTAGGATGTTTCCAATTTCTGAATATTTTATGCATAGGGCAGCAATAAATATGGTTGAAAAAATGTCTCTGTAGTAGGATGTAGAATCCTTTGGATATATACCAAAGGATGGTGTACAGCCCAATATTATGTCAACTTAACACAAGCTAGAGTCATCTGAAAGGAGGAAACCTCAGTTAAGAAAATGCTTCCATAAAATCTGGCTATAACGCATTTTCTTAATCATTCATGCACTGTGTCAGGCCACAGAATAAAGAAAGTCTTTACCAATTACACATCTAATAGAGGGTTTCTATAAAAATTACATAAAGAAAATCTGGACACCAAAAAATGACCCAATTTGTCAAATTTAATAGCAGCTCCATTCGTAATAGCCAGAATCTAGAAACAACTTAGATGTTCCTCAGTGGAGGAATAGATATAGAAATTGGGGTACATTTACACAATGGAATACTATTCAGCTATTAAAAGCAAGGAAATCATGAAATTTGCAGGCAAAGGGGAGGGGGTAGAAAAGATCATCTTGAGTGAGATAACCCAGAAACAGAAAGACACACATGGTATATACTCACTCATAAGTAGATATTAGCCACATAATGTAGGCTATACATACTAAAATTTACACTCGTAAGGAAGCTATACAACAAGGAAGACCCTAGGGAAGATGTTCAACCCTCATTCAGAAGGACATATGCGATAGACGTTGGAAGCAGGAGAAGACAGGGAATAGGACAGGAGTGTACCACAAATGGCCTCAAATGGTATCAAAGCAGAGGCTGAGACCCACAGCCAAACTTTGGGTAGAGTGCAGGGAATCTTATGAAAGGCGGGGGAGATAGAAAGACCTGGAGGGGACAGGAGCTCCAAAAGGAGACCAACAGAGCCATGAAAACTGGGCACTGGGGGCCCTGAAGAAAATGATACCCCAACCAAGGAAAATGCATGGAGACGACCTAAAACCCTGACTCAGATGTAGCTTATAAGACTCAGTCTCCAAGTGGGTTCCCTAGTAAGGGGAGCAGAGGCTGTCTCTAACATGAACTCAGTGGCAGGCTCTCTGATCACCTCCCCTTGGGGAATGCAGCCTTGCCAGTCCACAGAGGAAGACAATGCAACTAGCTCTGATGAGACCTGATAGGCTAGGGTCAAATAGAAGGGGAGAAGAATCTCCCCTATCAGTAGACTAAGAGAAGGGCATAGGGGGAGAGAGAGGAAGAGAGTGAGTTTGGGAGGAGATGAGGGAGGGGACTACAGCTGGAACACAAAGTGAATAAATTGTAATAAATAATAATAAAGGGAAAAATAAAGTACAGATATAAACAGAGAATTTTCAAAAGAGGAAATAAAAATGGCTGAGAAGCACATAAAGAAATGTTCAATATCCCTAATCATCAGAGAAATGCAAATAAAAACTGCTTTGAGATTTCTTCTTGTACCGGTCAGAATTTTAAGGAGAATTTTCAGTCTTAGAATGTGTGTCACAGAACTTTCGTACAGAACTTATCTCTGGTCTGAACAAAATTATGATGCACTTTGGAGCAAAAATACAAACAAGCAGCCCTGCACTGGAAGCCAAGATAGAAAAAATCTCCACAACCACTGTTGCCTTTCCCTTGGTGCTGTGGTAGACAGGGAGAAAAGTGATCCACACACTACAGAACACCAGCATGCTGAATGTCAGGAACTTGGCTTCATTGAATGTGTCAGGCAGATTCCTGGCCAGGAAGGCTACAGTGAAACTCCCTAGGGCCAGTAAACCCAAGTAACCAAGGACACAGTAGAAGGCAATAACTGAACCTTCGTTGCAGACAATAATGATGTGGCCATGTTCAAAATATGAATCGGTGTCAACGAATGGAGGAGATGTTGCCAGCCAGGTTCCGCAAAGAATCAGCTGGATTATAGTGCAGACGGGAATGATATAGTTAGGTGCCCCTATACTAACACCCATCTCATCTTTTTTCTTGGATCAATGATCTTGAAGGCCATTATTACAGTAACTGTTTTGGCCAAAATAGTGGAAACAGCTACAGTGAACACAACTGCAAATGTGGTCTGCTGTAGGATGCAGGTAGCCATCTGGGGATGGCCAATGAAGAGCAAGGAACATAGAAAACAAAATATGAGGGAGATAAGCAGAACATAGCTGAGGACTTGATTATTTGCCTTGACAATGGGAGTGCCTTTGTGCTTCAAAAAGACACTGAGCACAACAGCTGTAAGAGCAGAGAAGCACAGGGCCAAGCAGGCCAAAGTCATTCCCAAGGGGTCTTCATAAGCCAAAAAATCCATGACTTTTTTTAGACAGTCAGTTTGTTCTGTGTTGGCATACTGATCATTTGGACACTTCACACATTGATCCATGCCTGGTATAGAAAAGGAAGTATCATCAGTCTTAATTTTTCTCCATTATTCACAAAAATATTAAATTAATGCATTGGAAAGGTTTAGCCATGTTGGCATTATTTGTTACTGTAGATAGAAATTCAAATATGTTCATTTATATGAATTATTTCTGTCTCTTTCAAACCCAATATTTATCAAATTTATGCATGCTAAACAAAATTATTACTACTATTCATAATACATATTTATGGCTTTTTAGTATTTTGCATGATAACAAATATATGCTCAGATAGAATATTCATGATTGCAAAATAAAAACAACTTTAAATAATTCATAGAAGCATATATTTACTATTCAATGTTCTGTAGCAATACAAGAACATAGAACTAGCTGCTGCTATGTATGTTATAAACTGCCTATGTAACATCAAAGTAAGTTCCAAATGTCAAAGTTCTTGAATAGTTTCTTGAACATACACATTCCTCCAAATTTGTTTTAAAGGCCATAACTACTACTCTTTAGAAAGGCAGAAACTATGAAGTAATTAGCACCTAGTGTCACTACATCTTAATTTTTTTTTTTTTTTTTTTGGTTTATGTTTCAATGTGAGTTAACAGGCTAGAGTACTTCATATTTTCACTGTTTTTTTTTTTTATTAGGTTTGGGTGTTAATATACTCAAAGGACAAGTACTCACCGAGAAAACATCATTGAAATAATGTTTTCTGGTTCTGTTGCTCTCCTTGTGGAGCAAGGTCTTACTCTCCAGGTCTTACTATCTCTCCCTTCTTTCATAAGATTCCTTGCACTCTGCCCAAAGTTTAGCTATAAGTCTCAGCATCTGATTTGGTACCCTGCAGGGTAGAGCCTTTCAGAGGCCCTCTGTGGTAGGTTCCTGCCCTGTTTCCTGTTTTTTCTGTCTTCTGATGTCCGTCCTCTTTATCTTTTGGAATCGAGATTGAGCATCTTAGCCAGAGTCCTCCTTCTTGAATAGTTTCTTTAGGTGTAGAGATTTTTGTATGTTTATCCTATCTGGGCACATGGGTCTTTTCTGAGACTGATACTCCAACCAAGGATCATTCATGTAGATAACCTAGAACCCCTACACAGATGTAGACCATGGCAGTTCAGTGTCCAAGTGGGTTCCATAGTAATGGGAACAGGGACTGTCTCTGACATGAACTGATTGCCCTGCTCTTTGATCACTTTTCCCTGAAGAGGAGCAGCCTTACCAGGCCGCAGAGAAAGACAATGCAGCCACTTCTGATGAGACCTGATAGACTAGGATTAGAAGGAAGGAAAGACCTCCCCTGTCAGAGCTACAGGGATGATAGAAAGTGAATAAACTAGTTAACAAAAATAAAAATAAAAAAACTACAAAAAAGATGAAAAAATGTTTCCCATCTCTTTTTTCTTTTTTAATTAAATTTTTATTTTTATATTAATTACAGTTTCTTAACTTTGTATCCCAGCTGTAGCCCCCTCCCTCATTCCCTCCCAATCCCACCCTCCATCCCTCACCTCCTCCCATGCCCCTCTCCAAGTCCACTGATGGGGGTCCTCCTCCCCTTCCATCTGACCCTAGCTTATCAGGTCTCATCAGGAGTGGCTGCATTGTCCTCCTCTGTGGCCTGGCAAGGATGCTCCCTCCTCAGGCTGAGGTGACCAAAGAGCCAGCCACTGAGTTCATGTCAGAGACGGTCCATTTTCCATCTCTTAATGATAAGCAATGACACATAAAACCAGATGGATGCAAGAACCTTCATCCAAACTTATCTTGGAATTTACACTACAGTAATTCAATTTTAAAATTTCAATTGAATTGGAAAATCACATCTAATTGCATCCAATCTTTCTAATACAAGGCTTTCCATCAAGAGCCTACTTTATTATTCACTTATTTTAAGCTTCATCTTATTTTTCTAAAGTGATATCTTAGCATGTGGGTAACAGCATTTACTCTAGTGGTTCTCAACTTGTGTGTCAGAACCCCTATGGGGGTTGAATGACCCTTTCACAAGGGTCACCTAAGACGCTTGGAAAGCAGACATTTATTTACATTGTGACTTATAATAGTAGCAAAATCACAATTACAAAATAGTAATAAAAACAATTTTATGGTTAGCGTCATCACAATGTGAGTAACTGTATTAAAGTGTCTCTGTGTTAGGAAGGTTGAAAACCAGTGGTTTATTTTTATTTTTTATTTTTTGAAATTTTGTAACCATTTTCATCGTTACTAAATAAAAATGGTATGCTTTTTCAGTTTTCTAAATACATTTAACTAGCAAGTTAAATGAAAAGAATTGCAATAGTATTATTCTGTGTTCAACTGACAAAGTTAATGCATTTAACACATTAATTTTTATTTTATACTTATGCCATTTGTTGTCATTTGAATAACCATAATTTTTACTGCATTATTTAAATACTTTATTCATTTCAACCTTTTCCCCCTCATATTACTCACTATGTTCTGTAGCCCAAAATGTGAAATACTTTTGTTGTTGTTGTTTATTTTTTCTTTTTTTAAAATTTTATTTATTATTTATTACAATTTATTCACTTTGTATTCCTGCTGTAGTCCTCTCCCTCATCTCCTCCCAGTCCTACCCTGCCTCTCTCTTCTTCCACTATGCCCCTTCCCTAGTCCATTGATAGGGGAGGACCTCCTCCCCTACTAGCTGACCCTAGCCTATCAGGTCTCATCAAGTCTGGCTGCATTTCTTCCTCTGTGGCCTGACAAGGCTGCACCCCCCAGGGGAAGGTGATCAGAGAGCCAGCCACTGAGTTCCTGTCAGAGACAGTCTTTGCTCCCCTTACTAGGAATCCCACTTGGAGGCTGACCTGCCTATGAGCTTCCTTCTCTGTGCATGGTCCTTCGTTAGAGTTAGCTGTCTTTGCAGGCCTTCCTGAGCACAGATTTTTTTTTGTTTGTTTGTTTGTTTTGTTGATCTCCTTGTGAAGCCCCTGTCCCCTCCAGGTCTTTTTTTTTTTTAATAGGTGTCTGTGTTTTATTTGATTGTGATAGCAAGTTAAATAATACTGCTACAATGATTATAGGGCTAAGAATCATAAACAACATTTAGCCCAACACCCATTGTTTTCTTTTCTCTTTTTAAAATTTTTATTATTAGTTACATCTTATTAACTTTTTATCCCAGCTGTATCCTGCTTCCTCATTCCCTCCCAAACACTCCCTCCCTCATCTCCACCGTGCCCCTTTCCAAGTCCACGGATTGGGGAGGACCTCCTCCCCTTTCATCTGACCTTGTTTTATCAGGTATCTTCAGGACTGGCTGCAAAGTCCTCCTCTGTGGCCTAGCAGGATTGCTCCTCCCTTGGAAGGTGAGGAGGTCAAAGAGCCTGCCATTGAGTTCCTGTCAGAAATAGTCCCTGTTCCCCTTACTATGGAAAACCAATTGGTTACTGAGCTACCACAGGCTACATCCGAGCACAGGTTCTAGGTTATATCTATACATGGTCCTTGGTGGAGTGTCAGTCTCATAAAAGACCCCGTGCCCAGATATATTTGGTCCTTGTGGAGCTCCTATCCTTTCCAAGTCCCTCCAGGTCTTTTTATCTCCCCTTTCTTTCATAAAATTTCCTGTTGTTTGTTTTTTCTTTTTTTAATTAAATTTTTATTTTTTAATATTAGTTACAGTTTATTAACTTTGTATCCCAGCTGTAACCCCCTCCTTCATTCCCTCCTAATCCCACTCTCCTTCCCTCATCTCCTCCTCCCCTTTTCAAGACAGGGTTTTTGTGTGTAGCTCTGTCCTGGAACTCAGTATAGAAAACAGGCTGCTCTTTAACTCACAGCGATTTGCCTGTCTCTTCCTCCTAGAGTGTAACTGTTGGGTTTAAAGATATGCACCACCACTCCCCAATTTAATGCTGAGAATTCTAATGCATTTTTTTGGGTCTAAATCCTACATCCATTTCCACTTTGCTCATGTTAAAATTATATTTAACTATTTTCACACTGAACTTGACAATGCAATTTAGTTTTATTGTTTATCTATTTCTACTCCCTCCTACAATAATTCCTTCGATGTGTCAGTTAACCCCATGTGCTTATAAAATCCCTAGCATCTCTGTAATATCATGTATTGCAGCATCGTGACAGCTTCTTTATTACACACATCTGCATGTTGGCTGCCAACTCACCTGTGCACAGAGAAGATCCACTACCAATTCGTAAGGCATAATTACCTGTCCTGTTGGAAATTTCATTATCTGGACATGGGGTACAGTCAAAACAGCAGACAGCCTTTCCTTTCTGAAGGGATTTTTGGAATCCTACACCGCAGGGCATACTGCATACTGAATGTGGTATCTAATAAAAGTCAGATATATACTAGTAAAAATAATTGACCTACTCCACAATAAGGACTGTGATTTACACAGTCAGTGAACAATTTCATTTATATACAGGTACAACAAATTAAAGAGTGACACATTATTGTGTTTTAAAATAGTATTATAGACATACTTTGATATATGTTTTGTTATACAAATTGTATAGAAGTAGGTGATGTTTATAAACATTACTTATTCATTTATAATTAAGAATTATAGGTGAGTCCAACTTACCTGTCTAACGTCCAGGGCCCACTCTATCATGTCTTCAGTCATATATAATTGCTGACCAGGCAGGAAATGTTTGGAAAATTTTCCTATTTTCACCTTAAGTCTAAGACCTGGTAGAAAATTCATATTGTAGAGAATGTCGTATTCTGTATTCAGTTTTTCTTTCTGATTCTTGTTGAACTGATATCCAGAAGGATTTGTAAGTTCATTATTCTTTAGGAAAGGGGCCATCTGAAATACATGTATTATTTTAGTTTAAACTATGCCTGCACGTTAGGGCATAAAATCTAAAAATCTGAATGCTTCTAATCTCATTTATCTGTCCTAAAAATGTGATATTATTAGATGTCATCCACATAGCAGAAGATAAGAAGATACATCTAGAATTAAATATCATTATGCGTTGGAAACATCAGTTTCTTAGTGGAGTTAATGGCCTACAACGTGTTGAGGTACATTTAAACAATGGAATACTGCTCAGCTATTTAAAACAAGAAAATCGTGAAATGTGCAGGCAAATGGTGGGAGCCAGAAAAGATCATCCCAAAGGAAGTATCCCAGAAGCAGAAAGACATGTATATATATATATATATATATATATATATATATATATATATATATATTCACTTTTAATAGGATATTAGTCATATAATATAGGACATCTGTAATAAATCCATAGACCTAAAACAACTAAATAACAAGGAAGACCCACGAGTGGATGCTTAATTCTCATTCAGAAGGACAAATAGAATAGATACCAGAAACAGCTGAAAGGAGGGAACAGGATGAAAGCCCATCATAGATGTCCTCTGAAAGATTCCACCCAGCAGGGGATCAAAGCAGATGCCGAGACTCACAGCCAAACTTTGGACAGAGCACCGTGAATCTTATGGAAGAGTGGGAGGATAGAAGACCCAAGGGGACAGGAGCTCCACAAGAAGACCAACAAAGCCAACAAATCTAGGCCCAAGGAGTCCTGCAAAGACTGATGCACCAACCAGGGACCAGGGAAGAGGGAGGGAGGGTAGAATCAGGAGGAGATGAGGCACTACAACTAGGATACAAAGTGAATAATATTAAAAAAATGATAATAAAAAAGAAAAAATCATCAAACACTTATGGTTCTTACAAATTTTCTATCTGCTCTTTGAAATAGATACCTGATCCCTGAGGGGACTGCTGTGATAAAGACATTTATCCCTTTTGGGGACAAGTTCTTCAGAGAATCTCACTCTCTGCACATTGTCCAGTTATGGGTCCCTGTATTAGTTGCCATCTACTTCGGGAAGAAACTTTTTTGGTAAGGGTTAAATGGTGCCCTGATCTATGTCATTAAGAGTTGTCTTATTGCATGCTCATTTAGCAGAACAGTTTTCCCTTGGGCCCATGGCCTATCCATTCTGAGATTCTGGCTTCATTAACAGTGTTAGACATGGGTACTATCTCATGGATTGGATCTTAAATCTAATGAGCAAGTTGTACTTAGGTTAGTTAAGCCCCTAATATTTGTGCCACCATCATGTAGGCATGCCATTAGTATAGATTTTAGGGCTTACAACTTGGAGAAATTGATGATTTCTGTTTTCTTCCAGCAGTCATAACAGCACCTTCCAGCACTATGGACACTAGTTAGTAGGAGTGGGACTTCCAGTTGAGCACAAGCTCAATTTCTCCATAGTCTGTGTCATCACTATTTATGTGGTGTCTTCAGCAACTGGGTCTTATGTCATATTGTGGAGAATAACCAATAACACCGATTATAAAGCTTACAGTATGCTGTTGTCTGTTGAAGTTAACTTATACCAGTAATTAGGTTTATGTCATATTTAGCAAAAGGGTACCTAAATAAACCCTTTTGGGAAAAAGTATTGCAGAACACTTGTATTTAGAATCTACGGTAAACTTAAGTCCTATTTTTGACACTTATATTAATCAGTGGATATACTGTTACCTGCCAGGAGTAAATTTCAAGTCCTTTCCCAGTATTCCTTGGCCAATGTTCTATTTGTTGAACAAGTACTTCATGAAGTGCACCAGCCACAGCATAGACGGCATTGTATAAGTTGTAACTTGTCTCTCTCATGGACACTTCAAACTGGTGCCTAGATAACCATTCTAGTAGGAGTTTGGTTGAACAATTTTTCAGTGTCTTACAATGAGATGACAATGAACAGTTAAAATACATCCACCATAACCTGGCAAGGGAAGTATCTTTATTGTAGTTGGAAGGGTGCTCTGTCTGGATGAATTTTTTAAAACCAGAAATCTCAGCATGACGATGTGAAAAAACGAAAATCCCGTGGAAGGAGTTGAATGGGGAGTCTCTTTTATTTGTAGTCGTGTCCCACTGTGAGGTGGTGATCCAGAGTCTCTGAATGCCTAAATGTTGCCATAGTCTAAAGTGTATAGTTAGAGTGTCTGTGTACCCATAAATGATAATAACTTTTGCTGATGACATCATGATCTGGTTATTATACTTTGCAGTTCTTTTGTGGTATAACTGGATATTTTCTGTGATCATATTCACAAAGGCTAAACAGACTCTGTGTCTGTGCATCTCACCTCTCAATTCAGAGAGAAATTGAATGCCTGGGTCATCATCTGAAACAACTAGTCCTACCCAATTCCAGCTAAAATGAACCACCAAGGCCGTCATGGCCACAGTCAGAAAAGTGTCCTTTGGAGACATCTGGTACAGATAAGGACAGTGTTTCTGGTCACTCAGGAGAGGATGAAATGGCCCATAGTGAAGCTAAAGAACAAAGAATATAAACAATATGAAAAAGATAAATGCATAAATCTCTATTTCTAAGCATGATAAGTTAAATCTAGGATCACTGGGAAGTATGAATTATAATTACAATTCTACCTTTTTTGTGATTTTTCTCAAAAACCACTGATAAGACTGTATCTTACATTAAACCACTTCACATCTCTACTCTTTCATATCTATTTACAATAAAGGTGTCATGTACATGCTAGAAAATGAATATTTATGCTTCAAACTCTGTATTAGAATAGATATAAAACAAGTTTATGGCTTTCAATCTGTTTTGGTACCCAGAATGTTGGCAGGAAAGGAGACAGGGTTTCATTACAAACCCAACCCAACCTCACCTGTGGTATTGCAAAGATGTACAAGAGTGGCCCAAGTATAACAGATGAAAACCACCTTGGTCCTGTAAGTACACTTAACAATCTTCTTTCTCGTCTACAGTTGTAGTTAGGAAGAATTGAATCTCTGTTTGAGAATATGCTAGTTATTTTCAGATCTTTCTTTTTAGCACACGTGACCTTAACTATCAGAGAAACATTGGGTAAAACATGAATGTTCCTGTTTATTTGTTTTATTGCAAAATATAGAGACAAAATCAAGTGGATGTTCTTGGTTGTCAATCTGAAAACAGAACATAATGATCACTAGAATTTAGGTTCCAAACATGATAGATTTAGATTATATTTACTGTACTGATTATGTACTGAATGCCTTCTCCTGATCCATTTCAATGTCGACACAAGTCCCATTGCTGTGGTATGTGAGAATATGAAAGCTGTGGAAGAATATAAAAATATTTGAAAGTATTTTTTTGGGGATAGATTTCACTCAAATGGGACTTTGTTATTTTTGAAAATTCATGTAGTTCACCTCTGTTGTCTATGGACATGATACAGAGCCTGTGTGCTGTCCATGTACCAGAAAGTAGGCATTAGCCAGCACTAAGTCTGCTCATTGCTTTATCTTGGTATTTAAATAGTTATGGTATGTAAAAATTAATAAGCCATCAATATCTAAGACCATAATGTAGTAAACAAGAAACGGTTAATCAAATCTTACCTGAATAAACTGTTCTTGGGAGGTTATGGGATTCATAGGCAATGTAAATAACATTTCTTATTCTTCCCTCTCTCCCCTATAAATGTTTTTTTCCTTTTAATTTTTGAGGCTGTGCAGTTTTGAGTGATAGAAGGCTGAGGATAACAATAACTGTTTATTATAACAATAACTTATTATAACAGTTATTATAACAATAACTGTTTATAAGAAACAGTGAGCTCTCTTCACTTCCCAGAGGTCCTTGAATTCCCTTTAATGTGCTTTATACTTAATCAACTGACCCTCGCTGCATTGACCTGATTTACGTTGTTTGTGTTTCAATCTTTCAGGAATTTATCTTCCTTCTACCATTTTCTCCCTTTGCTCAGGTGTCTGCAGAGCAGCTCAGGAGTACTCAGTTGTGGCCACAACCCATTTAGTGGCTTGTGCTGTAGGAGGTTCTGACCAGTGGTCGTGGCTGGCTGGGCACTCCAATCTTCAGTAGGGAATTGCTGGGTGGATCTAGAGGACACCTTCACATGCTGTGATCAGTCTGTCACCTCCAGCTGAGCAGCAGCGAACTCCATCCACCCTTGGTCATACCCTTCTTAACAGCAGTCTACTCTTCTCTCTACATATCCCCTGGGTCTCTGTAGTAGAGATCAGGCCTATCCTCCTAGGGGTGGTCATGGGAGATAGTGTCACACAGGTGGCATACTTCCCTGGACCAGCACCCACCACATTAGCTCCACTGAATGAACTCCCTTGGTGTTGCATGGGATGGCAATTTCTATGTAGCACAGAAGGAAGTTTATGTTATATAGAGAAACGGTGGGCAGGTTGACATAGATGCCTCTGTGAGGGGCTGGTGGTCAGTCCTGGGATAGCTGTGGTTCCTTGTAGGCTTCTTGGATCTGGTTAGTGAAGGCATAAAACAGCTAGCAATTGTAGTGACTCCAGTTTGGGGAGCAAACCTCAGGACTTCTCACTAGCCATTGTTACTGAAGGAGATGATGCTGACATCAGGAGGATTCTCAATGCCAGTGGTAGCATGAGCTGCAAGCAGCAGCTGTTCCCATATCCTCTTCAGAGTTAAGACATAGATACTTCATTCACCTTTTCTTTTGTAGATCTATTGTTTCACCTGAAAATCAATGTTGGTGCCACTTAAGTGGATTCCTGCAGCAAGGAATTTGAGGATATCACCCTCCTTTATTTGCAGGACACCACAGGCTCTGGACATTGTGTAACTGTCCCTTTAAGCTGCTATAGGAATCAAGAACAATGACTTATGGACCCATACATGTGGAAAGGTTGAGGTTTTTTTTGTTTTTGTTTTTTTGTAAAGATTTGTTTTTTCTTTTTACCTTGATTTTTATTTCCAAAATTTTTATTTAATATTTTTTAACAGGATATATTGATAATTCCTCTTTTTCCATGGTCTCTCAATAGTAGTTCTGGCTAGCCAGTTTCTTTTGTGTATATATGGAGACCAAGCTAGTCTCAAAAATTAGAGAACTCCATCTGCTTTTCTACCCCTAGTGTTAGGATTAAAGGCAAGGGTACACATGCTTGTCAAGTTTGACAATTTTTAACAATTGTCAAATTGTTAAATTTGACAAGAATTTGAATAATTTCAGTATTTTTACTTATGAATGCTTATATTTTATATAGTCTGTGTATTTTGTAGTGTTTTACAACTACAGTACATATCAAAATATGTACTATATTGTTGCTATATATCTGCTATTATATTACATGAACAATTTATGTACTTTTTAATTCTTTGTTTTCCATGCTTAAATAACTTATTTCTAGAGTGTTTTATTAATTTAGTTCTTAAAAATTCTCTTCCATTCGTAAAGTCCTAGATTCTGCCTTGTTTTCTAGTTCCTTAGCATTCTGAGATGGATGTTTTATTCTCCGTTGTTGAGTTTGCTAAATAAACCATTTCTATTACACTTACATGAGTTTTTAATATCTGAAAATCATAGAATTGTTTTCCAAATAAAATTATCTTGGAATTAATCTATTCATCTTATTTTTTTAGGTTTCATTTCTTTCTTATTTTTTTTAAATTTTTCTTTATTAATTACACTTTACTCACTTTGTATTCCCTCCGTGGTTTTCTCCCTCCTCCCATCCCAATCCCTCCCTTCCTCCACCCTTTGCATGCATGCCCCTCCCCAAGTCCACTGATAGAGGAGGACCACTTTTCCTTCCTTCTGATCCTAGTCAATTAGGTCTCATCAGGAGTGGCTGCATTGTTCTCTTCTGTGGCCTGGTAATGCTGCTTCCCCCTCAGGGGGAGGTAATTAAAGAGCAGGCCAATCAGTTCATGTCAGAGACAGTCTCTGTTCCCATAACAATGGAACCCACTTGGACACTGAACTGCCATGGGCTACATCTGTGCAGGGGTCTTAGGTGATCTCCATGCCTAGTCCTTGGTTGGAATAGCAGTCTCAGAAAAGACCCCTGTGCTCAGATTTTGTGGTTGTGTTGCTCTCCTTATGGAGTTCCTGTCCTCTCCAGATCTTACTGTTTCCCACTTCTTTCCTAAGATTCCCTGCACTCTGCCCAAAGGTTGCCCATAAAGTCTCAGTATCTACATTGATAGTCTGCAGGGCAAAGCCTTTCAGAGGTCCTCTGTGTCAGGCTCCTGACTTGTTCCCTCTTTTCTCCTTCTTCTGATGTCCAGCCTCTTTTCCTTTCTGGATAGGAATTGAGCATTTTAGCCAGAGTCCTTCCTCTTGATTAGTTTCTTTAGGTGTACAGATTTTAGTAGGTTTATTCTATATGATATGTCTATATGAGTGAGTGTATGACGTGTGCATCCATCTGCTGCTGGGACAGCTCACTCAGGATGATCTTTTCCAGATCCCACCATTTACCTGCAAATTTCATGATTTCCTTGTTTTTTATTGCTGAGTAATATTCCATTGTGTAGCTATACCACAATTTTTATATCCATTCCTCCACTGAGGGGCATCTGGGCTGTTTCCAGCTTCTGGCTATTACAAATAAGGCTGCTACAAACATGGTTGAGCAAGTGTCCTTATTGTGTACTTGAGAAACTTTTGGATATATTCCTAGGAGCGGTATAGCTGGATCTTGAGGAAGCACTATTCCTAGTTGTCTGAGGAAGCACCAGATTGATTTCCAGAGTGGTTGCACAAGTTTACATTCCCACCAGCAGTGGAGGAGGGTTCCCCTTTCTCCACAACCTCTCCAGCATGTGTTGTCACTTGAGTTTTTGATCTTAGCCATTCTGATGGGTGTAAGGTGAAATCTCAGGGTTGTTTTGATTTGCATTTCCCTGAAGGCTAATGAGGTTGAGCATTTCTTTAAGTGTTTCTCTGCCATTTGATATTCCTCTGCAGAGAATTCTCTGTTTAGCTCTGTTACCCATTTTTTAATTGGATTACTTGATATTTTGCTGTTTAACTTCTTTAGTTCTTTATATATACTGGATATTAGCCCTCTGTCAGATAGAGGGTTGCTGAAGATCTTTTCCCATGTAGACTGTCGTTTTGTTCTGAGGGCAGTATCCTTTGCTTTACAGAAGCTTTTCAGTTTCATGAGGTCTCATTTATTGATTGTTGTTCTTAGAGCCTGTGCTATTGGTGTTCTGTTCAAGAAGTGTCTCCTGTGCCAATGAGTTCAAGGGTATTCCCCACTTTTTCTTCTAAGCAGTTTAGTGTGTCTAGTTTTATGTTGAGGTCTGTGATCCACTTGGACTTTAGTTTTCTGCAGGGTGATAAGTATGGATCTATTTGCATTTTTCTACCTGTAGACATCCAGTTAGATCAGCACCATTTGTTGAAGATGCTATCTTTTTTCCATTGAATGGATTTGGCATCTTTGTCAAAAATCAGGTGTCCATAAGTGCGTGGGTTTATGTCAGGGTCTTCTATTCGATTCCATTGAGCCACCAGTCTGTTTCTATGCCAGTACCATGCAGTTTTTAGTATTGTTGCTCTATAGTACAGCTTGAGATCAGGGATGGAGATACCTCCAGAAGATCTTTTACTGTAGAGAAATGTTTTAGCAATTCTGGGTTTCTTGTTGTTCCATATTAAGGTGAGAATTTTTCTTTCAAGGTCTGTAAGAATTGTGTTATTGTGTTGTTAATTTGATGGGAATTGCATTGAATCTGTAGATTGCTTTCGCTAAGATGGCCATTTTTACTATGCTAATCCTGCCAAGCCATGAGCATGATAGATCTTTCCATCTTCTCATATCTTCTTCTAATTCTTTCTTCAGAGACTGGAAATGTTTTTCATACAAGTCTTTGACTTGCTTGGTTAGGTTCACACCAAGGTACTTTATGTCCTTTGTGGATATTGTGAAGGGTGTTGTTTCCCTAATTTCTTTCTCGGCCCTTTTGTCCTTTGTATACAGGAAGGCTATTGATTTTTTTGAGTTAATTTTGTATCCAGCTACTTTGCTGAAGGTGTTAATCAGCTGTAGGAATTCCCTGGTAGAGTTTTTGGGGTCACTCAGGTATACTATCATATCATCTGCAAATAGTGATACTTTGACTTCTTCCTTTCCAATCTGTATCCCCTTGATCTCCTTCAATTGTCTTATTGCTCTAGCAAGGACTTCCAGAACTATGTTGAAAAGATATGGAGAGAGGGGACAGCCTTGCCTTGTCCCTGATTTCAGTGGGAATGATTTAAGTTTCTCTCCATTGAGTTTGATGTTGGCTATAGGCTTGCTGTATATCGCCTTTACTATGTTCAGGTATGTGCCTTGTATCCCTGATCTCTCCAAGACTTTAAACATGAATGGAGATGAGGGCGGGAGGGAGGGGCTGGGAGGGAAGAAGGGATTGGGACACGGCTGGGATACAGAGGTAATAAAATGTAACTGATAAGAAAAAATAAAATTAAAAAAACATGGATTTTGTCAAATGTCTTTTTAGCATCTAAGGAAATGATCATGTGGTTTTTCTCCTTCAGTTTGTTTATCTGGTGGATCACATTGATGGATTTCCGTATATTGAACCACCCTTGCATGCCTGGGATGAAGCCTACTTGGTCGTAGTGGATGATGTCTTTGATGTGTTCTTGGATTCAGTTTGCAAGTATTTTGTTGAGTATTTTTGCATCAATGTTCATGAGGGAGATTGGCCTGAAATTCTCTTTCTTTGTTGGGTCTTTGTGAGGTTTAGGTACCAAGGTGACTGTGGCTTCATAGAATGAGTTTGGTAGTGTTCCTTCTGTTTCTATCTTGTGGAATAGTTTGAAGAGTATTGGTGTTAGCTCTTCTTTGAAGGTCTGGTAGAATTCGGCGCTGAAACCATCTGGCCCTGGGCTTTTTTTGCATGGTAGACTTTTGATGACAGTTTCTATTTCTTTAGGGGATATAGGACTATTTAATTGGTTTACCTGGTCTTGATTCAGCTTTGGCAAGAAAATTGTCCATTTCATTTTGATTCGTTTCAGATTTTGTTGATTTGGATAGTTTCTTTCTGCCTTTTAGTTAGTTTGGCTAAGGGTTTGTCTATCTTGTTGATTTTCTCAAAGAACCAGCTCTTGGTTTCATTGATTCTTTGAATTGTTTTATTTGTTTTTAATTTATTGATTTCAGCCCTGAGTTTCATTATTTACAGCCGTCTAGTCCTGTTTGGTGTGTCTACTTCTTTTTTTTCTAGGGCTCTTAAGTGAGCCATTAAGTTGCTTGCATGAGATGTTTCAAATTTCTTTTTGAAGGCACTTAGTGCTATGAACTTTCCTCTTAGGACTGATTTCATTGTGTCCCATAAGTTTGGGTATGTTGTGTCTTCATTTTCATTGAATTTTAGAAAGTCTTTAATTTCTTTTTTTATTTCTTCTCTGACCCAGCTGACCCAGTCATTTCGAAGCAAGTTGTTCAGTTTCCATGTGTGTGTAGGCCTTTTGCTATTTTTGTCATTGAGGTCCAGTTTTATTCCATGGTGATCAGATAGGATACAAGGGATTATTTCAATCTTCTTATATCTATTGAGGCTTGCTTTGTGACCAACTATATGGTCTATTTTGGAGAAGGTTCCATGAGGTGCTGAGAAGGTAAATTCTTTTGATTTTGGGTGAAAGGTTCTGTAGATGTCTGTGAGATCCATTTGATTCATGACCTCTGTCAGAGTTATTGGGTTTTTTTTTTTTGTTTAATTTCTGTTTTGTTCACCTGTCTTTGTTGAGAGTAGGGTATTGAAGTCTCCCACTATTAATGTGTGGGGGTCTATGTGTGGCTTAAGTTTTATTAAATTTTCTTTTACAAATGTGGGTACCCTTGCATTTGCGGCATAGATGTTCAGGATTGTGATATCTTCCTGGTGGATTTTCCCCTTGATGCATATGAAGTGTCCTTCTCTATCTCTTTTGATTGATTTTGGTTGAAAATATACTTTATTAGATATTAGGATGGCTACTCCTCCTTGTTTCTTGAGTACATTGCTTGGAAAACCGTCTTCCAGCCCTTTACTCTCAAGTAATGTCTATATTTGTGATTTAAGTGTGTTTCTTGTATGCAACAGATTGTTGGGTCTTCTTTACTCATCCATTCTGTTAGTCTGTGTCTTTTTATTGGAGAATTGAGTCCATTGATGTTGAGGGAGATTAATGACTAGTGGCTGTTAGATCCTTTGATATTGATGTTGGCCATGGTAGTGTGTTTGTGTGTTTGGCTACTTTTGTTTTGCTGTGGTGAGGTTATTTATTTCCTATGATTTCTTGAAAGTAGTTAGTTTTCTTGGGTTGTATCCATTGCTTCCACCCATTGTATATTTCTCGCTTTTTCATAAAAAAAAATCAGGTGTTCATATATGTGTGCATTTATGTTTGGGACTTTGATTTAATTCCACTTATCAACCTTTCTGCTTTTATGACAATACCAGATACTTTTCATTACTATAGCTCTGTAGAAGAGCTTGAAACCAGGGATGGTGATGCTTTCAGAGTTCTTTTATTGTACAAGATTGTTTTAACCATCCTGGATTTTTGTTTTTTACATACGAAGTTAAATATTGTTCTTTCAAGATAGCATACATTTATTTATAAGAATATAAGTATATTCTCCTAAATATAACCTGCTCATTCTACATAATTTGTACATGTATAAATTATATAATTTGTATGCATATTTTCAGGGCTAACAATTTGGAAATCAATCTTTCTCAGACAATTAGGAATAGTGCTTCCTCAAGATCCAGCTATACCACTTCTAGGCATATATCCAAAAGAGGCTCAAGTACACAACAAGGACATTTGTTCAACTATGTTCATAGCAGCTTTATTCATAATAGCCAGAATCTGGAAACAACCCATGTGTCCCTCAGTGGAGGAATGGATACAGAAATTGTGGTACATTTACACAGTTGAATACTACTCAGCAATTAAAAACAAGAAAATCATGAAGTTTGCAGGCAAATGATGGGATCTAGAAAAGATTATCCTGAGTGAGGTATACCAGAAGCGGAAAGACACACATGGTATATAGTCACTTATAAGTGGATGTTAGACCTATAAGATAGGATACACATACTAAAATCTGTACATCTAAGGAAGCTAATCAAGAAGGAGAATTCCCTCTTTTTGCTTTATTGCATCAGCTAGTACTTTGAGCACAGTGTTGTAAAGGAGTAGGGAACTGGATATCCCTATCTTGTTTCTGAATTTAAGTAGGATTGTTTAAGGTCTTCTTTATTTAGGATGAAGATGGCTGTGGGCCTCCCATATGTAGCTTTTATTTTGCTATGTCCCTCTTGCCCTGCATTCTCCAGGACTTTTATCATGAAGTCATGTTGGATTTTGTCAAAGGTCTTTTCTGCATTGATTGCGATGATCATATGATTTTGTCTGCAAGTCAATTTATGTGAGTTTTGTTTATTGACTTGTGCATGTTGAACCACTCTCACATTGCAGAGCTAAAGCCAACTGGTCATAGTAGATCATTTGTTTGGTATATGTTTGTAATATGTTTTTAAAGATTTTTTGAAAAATTTTGAGACTATGTTCATCTGGAATATTGGCTTGAAGTTTTCTTTTTATGTTATATTTTACTATTAGCGTGATACTGGCTTCATAGAAGGAGCTTCGGAGGGCTTCTACTGTTTCTATTTTATTTATTTTTAATTTTTTATTTTATTTTTATTAACTACAGTATATTCAGTTTGTGTCCATCCACCATCCTCTTCCAATCCCACCTTTCTTCCCTCTTCTTCTCCTATGCCCTTCTCCCAGTCCAATGGTAGAGGAGGGCCTCTTCCCCTTTCATCTGACCTTAGTCTATCAGATCTCATCAGGACTGGCTTCTTTGTCTTCCTCTGTGAACTGGTAAGGCTGCTCCCCCCATCAGGTAGAGATGATCAAAGAGCCAGCCAATTATTTCATGTCAGAGATGGTCCCTGTTCTTATTACTGGGGAATCCTCTTGGACACTGAGCTGCCATGGGCTACATCTGTGCAGGGGTTCTAAGTTTTCTCCATGCATGGTCCTTGGCTGGAGTATCAGTCTCAGAAAAAAACACTGTGCCCAGATTGTTTGGTTCTGTTGCACTCCTTGTGGAGCTCCTGTTCCCTCCAGGTCTTTCTATCTTCCCCTTCTTTCATAAGATTCCCTGCACTCTGACTGAAGTTTGGCTAGCAAAACAAGAAGAGGTTCTGGGGTAAGATGATCAATCCTCACTTAGAAAGATAAATGGAATGGACATTGGAAGTAGGTGAAAACAAGAAACAGGACAGGAGCCTACCACAGAGGGCCTCTGAAAGACTCTACCTAGCAGTGTATCAAAGCAGATGCTAAGACTCATAACCAAATTTTGGGCCGAGTGCAGGGAATCCGATGAAAGAAGGGGGAGTTAGTAGGACCTGGAGAGGGTGGGAGCGCCATCCCCTATCAGTGGACTTAGAGAGGGGCATGGGAGGAGATGAGGGAGTGAGGGTGGTATTAAGAAGAAATGAGGGAGGGGGCTACAGCTGGATACAAAGTAAATATATGTAATTAATATAAAAATAAAAAATAGAAAAAAAGTTTGGCTATGAATCTCAGCATATATTTTGATACCCTGCTGGGTAGAGTCTTTCAGAGGCCCTCTGTTCCCTGTTTTCTTTGTCTTCTGATGTCAATCTAATTTGCTTTCTGAATGAAGATTGAGCATCTTACCAGGGTCCTCCTTCTTGATTAGCTTCCTTAGGTGTACAAATTTTAGTATGATTGTCATATATTATATTTCTAATGTCCACTTATAAGTGAGTATACACCATGTGTGTCTTTCTTCTTCTGGGATACCTCACTCAGGATGATCATTTCTATATGTGGGAAAGAGCCTTGAACTCATTGGCACAGGAGACAACTTCCTGAACAGAACACCAACAACAAGGCTCTAAGATCAACAATCAATAAATGGGACCTCATGAAACTGAAAAGCTTCTGTAAAGCAAAGGACACCGTCATCAAAACCAAATGATTGCCTACAGATTGGGAAAGAATCTTCACCAACCCTTTATCTGACAGAGGGCTAATATCCAGTACATATAAAGAACTAAAGACATTAAACAGCAAGAATTCAAGTAATCCAATTAAAAAATGGGGTACAGAGCTAAACAGAGAATTCTCAATAGAGGAATGTCGAATGGCAGAGTAACACTTAAAGAAATGTTCAATGTCCTTACTCATCAGGGAAATGCAAATCAAAACAACAGTGAGATTTCACCTTATACCTATCAGAATGGCTAAGAGGAATAACTCAAGTGATAACACATGCTGGAGAGGTTGTGGAGAAAGGGGAACCCTCCTCTCTGCTGGTGGGAATGTAAACTTATACAACCAGTTTGGAAATCAGTCTGGTGCTTTCTCGGACAATTAGGACTAGCGCTTCCTCAAGATCCAGCTATACCACTCCTGGGCACATATCCAAAATATGCTCAAGTACACAACAAGGACATTTGCTCAACCATGTTCATAGCAGCTTTATTCATAATAGTGAGAACCTGGAAACAATCCAGATATCCATCAACGGAGGAATGGATACAGAAATTGTGGTACATCTACACAATGGAATATTACTCAGCAATTAAAAACAAGGAAATCATGAAATTTGCAAGCAAATGGTGGGATGTAGAAAAGATCATCCTGAGTGAGGTATCCCAGAAGCAGTAAGACACACACAGTATATACTCACTTATAAGTGGGTATTAGACCTATAAGAAAGGATAAACATACTAAAATCTGTACACCTAAAGAAGATAAACAAGAAAGAGGACCCAGGAAAGATGATCAATCCTCACTTAGAAAGACAAGTGGAGTGGACATTGGAAAACAAGTAACAGGAGAGGAGCCTACCATAGAGGGCCTCTGAAAGACTCTACCTAGCAGTGTATCAAAGCAGATGCTAAGACTCATAACCAAATTTTGGGCAGAGTGCAGGGAATCATATGAAAGAAGGAGGAGTTAGTACGACTTGGAGAGGACAGGAGCTCCATAAGGACAAATATATCAGGGCACAGGGGTGCTCTATGAGACTGTTTCAACAACCAAGGACCATGTATGGATATAACCTAGAACTCCTGCTTGTATGTAGCCCATGGTAGCTCAGTATCCAAGTGGTTACCCTAGTAAGGGGAACAGGGACTATTTCTCACATGAACTCAATGGCTGGCTCTCTGATCTCCTTCTCCCTGAGGGAAGCGCAGCCTTGCTAGACCACAGAGGAGGACATTGCAGCCAGTCCTGAAGATACCTGACAAGGTAGGGTCAGATGGATGGGGAGGAGGACCTCTCCTATCAGTGGTCTTGGAAAGGAGTAGGGAGGAGATGAAGGAAGTAGGGTGGGGTTTGGAGGGAATGAAGGAGGTTGCAATGACTGGGGTACAAAGTAAATAACCTGTGATTAATATAAAAAATAAAAATTATTGAAAAGAAAAAAACGGGGTACAGAGCTAAACAGAGAATTCTCAATAGAGGAACATCGAATGGCAGAGAAACACTTAAAGAAGTGCTCAACATCCTTAGTCATCAGGGATGTGCAAATCAAAAGGACCCTGGGAATTCACCTTATATCCATCAGAAAGGGGAACCCTCTTCTATTGCTGGTGGGAATGTAAACTTGTACAACCACTTTGGAAATCAATCTGGAAATTTCTCAGACAATTAGGAAAAGTGCTACCTCAAGATCCAGCTATACCATTCCTAGGCATATATCCAAAAATGCTCAAGTATACAAGAAGGACATTTGCTCAACCATGTTCATAGCAGCTTTATTCGTAATAGCCAGAAGCTGGAAACAACCCAGATGTCCCTTAGTTGAGGAATGGATATAGAAATTGTACATTTACACAATGGACTACTACTCAGCAATTAAAAACATATCATGAAATATTTTTTATTTTTATTTATTTTTTGTACTCATAGTTTTTAAAAATGTTTTTTTTTTCTTTCAGTTTGTTAATATGGTGGATCACATTGATAGATTTCCATATATTGAACCACCCCTGCATGCCTGGGATGAAGCCTACTTGGTTATAGTGGATGATATCTTTGATGTGTTCTTGTATTTGGTTTGCAAGTATTTTGTTGAGTATTTTTGCATCAATGTTCATGAGGGAGATTGGCCTGAAAACTACAAATATGAGCATTATCAACAAAATAGAAGAGATGAAATTGAGAAACTCAGACATAGGATAGAAGAAATTGATATATTGAAAAAGAAAAAGCTAATTATAAAAAGTTTCTGACACAAAAAATTCAAGAAAATTTGGACACATAAAAAGACCAAACCTAAGAATAATAGGAATAAATGAAGGAGGAAATCACTAGCTCTAATGTCCTGAAAATATTTACAACAAAAGCACAGAAGAAAATATCTCTAACCTAAAGTCAGGGATTCCTTGTAAACATACAAGAAGTACCAGGCCACAGTAGAGGACAATGCAGCCACTTTTGATGAGAACTGATAGACTAAGATCAGACAGAAGAGGAGAACCTCCCCTATCAGTGGACTTGGGGAGGGGCATGCATGCAGAAAGGGGAGGGAGGGTGGGATCGGCAGGGGAGGAGGGAGGGGCTTATGGGGGGGATACAAAATGAATAAAGTGTAATTAATAAAAAATTAAAAAAACATACAAGAAGTGTACAGTACAGCAAATAGATTAGACCAAAAAAAGAATATCCTTCCATCACATAATAATCAAAACACTAAATACAAAATAAGGAAAGAACATTAAAAGCCACAAGGGAGTAAAAGCCAAAAACATATAAGGGCAGACCTATTAGAATTACATGAGACTTGTCAACAGAGACTTTAAAAGCCAGACTTGGGCAGATTTTTTTTTTTTTTTTAGTCTCTAAGAGACCAAAGATGCCAGCCCAGACTACTATACCCAGCAAGTATTTCAATTACCATAGGCAGAGAACACAAGGTATTTCATGACAAAACCATTTTTAAACAACATCTTTCCACAAATTCAACCCTTAGATGATAATAAAAGGAAAACTCTAACACGATGAGGTTAACTATACCCCCAAACAGGAAATAAATAATTTCATACCAGGAAAACAAAAAGAAGACACAACACACCACACACACACACACACACACACACACACACACACACTACCACCACCAACATCAAGATAGAAGAATTATCAGCCGTTTGTCATTTATATCTCATATCTCTCAACATCAATGTACTCAATTCCCCAATAAAAAGACAGAGGGTAATAGAATGAAAGTGAAAACATGATCCATGATTCTGCTGCATACAAGAAACATGCCTTGACATCAACAATAGTCATTACCTCAGAGTATAAGGCTTAAAAAAGGTTTTCCACACATACAGAACCAAAAAGCAAGCTGGAGTAGCCATTTGAATATCTAATAAAATAGACCTTCAAAGAAAATTAATCAAAAGAGATGGAGAAGAACACTTCATACTCATGAAATAAAAAATCCACCAAGATGACATCTCAATTTTGAACATCTATGCCTCAAATGCTAGGGTAAAAGTATTTGTAAAAGTAACAGTACCCAAGCTTAAATCACACATCAAACCACACATGTTAATAGTGGGAGAGTTTAATAACCAACTCCCACTAATGGACTGGTCCTCTAGACAGAAACTAAACAAAGAAATAATGAAACTAACAGATGGTATGAATCATATGGACCTAACAGTTATTATAGAACATTTCACCCAAACCCAAAATATATTCCTTCTTCTCAGCACCTCTTAGAACCTTCACCAAAACTGGCCATATATTTGGCCACAAAGAAATTCTATTTAAAGAAATAAACATTTAATTAAAAAAGAAATTTCAATGGATACAAAAAATTAAAACAATTCCCTGTATCTTGTCATTCCACCATGAATAACAAGCTGTACCACTACAGCAGCAACAAAGAAACTACAAAACTCACAAAAACTGAACAACTCTCTGGTCAATGACCAATGGGTCAAGGAAGAAATGAAAAAATAAAGATAAAAAAAACCACTTAGAGAAAAGGAAGCCTTAGTAGTATCTTCTTTTCTAGGTCTTTCAGAACTAAGATAGTATAGCTAACACTCCTAGATATGATTCACATATGGTAAATATTCATTAAATATTAGTTAAGACCACAAATTTTATTAAAACTATGATTTCAATGAGTATTGAGTAGTTGTTTTCTATAGTCAATCCTACTCTATAGCCAAACCATGTTTTATTTAAGTTTAAATATTTTTATCACAGAATAAATTCTCAAAGCATCTCCATAGCATATGAAGACAAATTCATTACCAAGACTATCATATACGTACTAGTTTGCTTCCTGGAATGGCAAAGGAAGGAGGACTGAAGAACAAAGGCACATAAAAATATTTGTATACCTGAGGCATATATGTCTACATGAGCCATTTCTCTTATTAACAAATAGTGAACTTAGATTTCTTATATGTAAAAAGACAAAGTCAGAAATTTAGATAGGAAATTTTATGTCTTTGTCATGCTTTTTAAAATATCTCTAAATTAGAAAAATTTAAAGTACTTTTTAGACCTCTTTCATCTTATACCATGTAAGTATGTATGCCTGGATATTAAAAGAACCTTTGATTTCAGTTATTTGTTTTACAGACATAACATTTCTAACAAGAAAATCAAGGGAGATCATATTACTTAGGGACATTGGCTCATCAGATGATGAGATTGGAGTGTGGGTGATAAGAGGAAGCCCAAATGCTCTCATTTGAAGTCCAACAAGACAAATTTTCCCTCCAAAATTCTGAGGGCCAGAGGCTTAAAGTGTGCATAAGCACAGTTGAGCTTCACTTTTTATTTTCTCTTTCAAACACCACTGACCTTTCCCTCAGATCTTTCTCAACTCTGTCTTGTCTATTGGACCTTAGGATCATCTTTCCCCTGTACCATTTTATTACAAATACAGCTTTATTATGTGATCACTCTCAGAATGTTTCTCACCATTCATCTCCCATAAAAATATATTTGATATCTAGGCCAGTGATTATCACACACTGTATTAATCCAGCTTTACTAAACTTCCCCCTTCTTCCATTTCTTAGAAAATTCTCTCATCTGATCCACAGTCCCAAACATTCTCCTCTACTTTGGATTTAATTGATTCATATGTTATAGGTAACTGAATAAACCTTTGTCCCAAACTGTAAAACCCCACTGCGTTGGACCTCACAAATATAACATTGTCCCACATTAAAGAGTGTTACCAAACATTTGCTTTAATTGTAACAATTTCCTTAGCACACACTAGGAGATATTTGCCATGATTTTCCTAACACAAATTCCAGATTCTACACATCATATTACTGAATAAAATGATAGGCTACCATAAAAATCAAGAAGTATGTCATGTATATTTTCTCATAATAATCAAATATTTTCTATCACTAGAGAAAGAGGAAATAGTGATGCTAATTATGATAAATGTAATAAATTTTAAAATAGTGGGCAAAATCATAATTGAAGAGTATAAAGTTGATAAAACATCTTCAATAGTACTAAACTTGACCAAATTTGTTACCTTAATATTCCTCTCACAGACGCTGGCAGATACTACATAAAGTAACTTTCATTCTAGAACATGACAAAGGAAATAGCAAATTAATACTTGAAGTGACATCTCCTGTTCTAACAGGTGAAGAAATATTCTACTCAAATAACCTAAAGAGCTTCTAAATATATTTCTAACATAGAACTATAATAAAGATATGACATTTTTAATACAACAAATCTGTGGCTTTGCAGATGGTCAAATGAAACAGAATTCAAAGGAAAGAATAAAATTGTCATAATGACATTTTTTTCCTATTCTTGGTTGTACCTACAAGTCATAGTAATGCAGATAGAAATGAAGACATATAGATTATTCAAAGAAAAGATAAATATCTCTATAAGAAATGTCCCCATGAAGAAGATCAGCTCAGAAATATCAAGATCATTTCTGCATAGGAATTGGGCTGTTTGTACTAATGAAAGGAACACTAGTAGCCATTGAAAAACCACTTTACTGTAGCGCTTAATAAATGAACTCAAGGCCAGCTTTGCACTGTGTTTCTGGGGGATGTTTTATGACCATATCAAGAAAGAACTGTCACTATTAGATACATCACTCTAGGAACAAGGTAGAAAGATTATGTCATTCAGCCTGGCAACTGTTATTCTAAAGGGATGCTTGCTCATCAACAGAAAATCCCTAATTTAGAAACAGAGAAATAATCAGCACCAAAACACAAAACAAAATTTTGTTTCACCCTGGGGGTTGGAAATAGGGAAAGTAGACACAAAGAATTATGGTTAACCTGTCTATGGCCCACATTATTAACTATAATAAACATAAATGAATGAAAGAGGTACTTACTGAACATCTATATTTTCATTGAAATGATCATTCACCAGTGGACCCTGTCTTGTATAAATGTAAAAAAAACAATCATCCTCCACATCTCCATCCTTGTTTTCATTTTGTTTTATTCTCCAAAAGCACTTGGGATGTGTCATGCTTAAAAGCAAGAAAAACTCCAGGATCAGAGAGAAAAACACCAAAGATAACATTTTTATCACATCACCTATACCTTGAGCTTGAACAAAGGGCAATATGAATCCTTAGGCAGAAACCTAAGGACACCTGCAGTACACTTGTGTGTGTCTTTATTATTATATTTACTGTGGAAAGGCATTTATGACCCTCAGTACTTTTCTATTCTGCCTATTCTTCTCCTCTGGAGGATTCTTGAGCACCTTGTGGCCTGGGGCTCTCCATCTGAATATCTTTGCCCAGGTGACAAACAGGGTTGATAATTTTGTTTAATGATAGTCCCTCACCTCTCCACCTTTGATGATTCCATCCATGTGAGTGGACATGAAGGCCCCAGGCATGAATCCTCTTAAGATAATTTGCTAACGTGCTTAGTTCACCAAACTGTTTTTCTGATCACCGTATGAGTAGAATTGAAGTGGATTGCATCAGACATTCCAAATTGAGTTTTGAAGCTGAAGTGGTAGAGTCAGTTTATCATAGACGTTGTTCATTACGGAATACAGGAATCATGTCTAGAAGTGTCCATGACAGGGACTAGCATCCTCAAATATTCAGTGTCTGGAGAACCAGCGAGCATTTACCTGTGTGACTCACACACATCTCAGTGGGTGCCACTGTGCAGAATCCCCTAGAGCTGCATATGTTACATGAAGAACCAGTGATTTATCCCCACTTAGAAATACTTATCAGTACGTCAATATCAAAGCAGAAACTAAACCGTGTGCGAGTTGTAAAACAGGACTTAGGCTTTTGTCCCATTGACAGATTATATGATCAGGCATTTCTATACCTGGAGCATCAGTTTCCTCCATGTTTCCACATACGTTGGAACAGCGTACTAGCTGATATGTGACGCTACAATTAATTTATGAATATCTTCTGAGGATTCCACTTGTCCGGTAAGGAACTGTGTGTTATAATTGCATTCCTAAATATGTTTTTGCCAAGAGGAAAGTGTGCAGATTTGTTTTAAACCCGCCTGCTTCTGCCATTGAAATGAGACTTACTAGAAAAACTGCATTAATTCAAAGCAATCATTTTGTGGAAATGTAGTATATCCCAGAGTTTACAATGACACACAGAGGTCTTCTGCATAGGTTTGAGCACATTAATAATAAACACAGAATCATCAATGATGTGTTGATGTCACATTAAAGAAAGGAATCAAACAATTTCCAGTGGTGTAATTTAAGCAAAATTTTAATTCTCTGCTTCATTCTCTGTGTCTTTTGTCGTCCTTGTCTATTATACAGGCATACCTGTGTCTGTCTCAAAGTTGGCTTATGAATATGTCCCTCTGTTTGTATGTGTATCTGACAGTGTCTAACAAAGGACTTTGGTCTGCATATACTGAATAGCACAGAAAACGTTACATGGAGAATGAAGAGGGATACTTCACACAAGCCTTTTTAACAGAATTTTCCAAGGGATTAAGCCATTGTCTTAAACGGACCAAGATAACAAACCTGTGCATTATCAACCAATATCAAAATACTACTTCTAACATTTATGGTGGACACTTGTCTTATAAGACCACTTCTAGCCAAATATTTGTTTCCAGCAAATGAATATCATAGTACACATATGTAAATGCATTACTATGAATTAGGGGCATGCAAAAGTACGTAATTTAAGACTCCAGCTAGTATTACCTAAGAATGTAAAAGCTTACTACACGAGAATTCCAAGGCCAATAAAGATGGCTGCTGCATCGTTACACTGTTCTCTTTTTGTAATTTTTATTTTTTAAATATTAATCACAGGTTATTTACTTTGTATCCCAGCCATAGCCCCCTCCCTCATTCCCTCCCAATCCCATTCTCCCTCCTTCATCGCCTCCTGCCCCTTTCCAAGTCCACAGCAAGGGGAGGTCCTCCTCCCTTCCATCTGTCCCTAGCTTATCAGGTATCTACAGGACCGGCTGCCCTGATATATTTTGTCCTTGTGGAGCTCCTATCCTCTCCCTGTCATACTAACTCCCCCCTTTATCATATGATTCCCTGCACTCTACCAAAGGTTTGGTTATGAGTCTCAGCATCTGCTTTGATACACTGCTAGACAGAGTCTTTCAGAGGCTCTCTGTGATAGGCTCCTGTCCTATAACTTGTTTCCTCCTACTTCCAATGTCCATCCCATTTATCTTTCTAAGTGAGGATTGATCATCTTACCCTGGGTCCTCTTTCTTGTTTATCCTATAATACTTCAACAATCTTTACAAAAAGCCCATGGTCCCTGGGAATAGTTAGCTTCAGTATATAGATGACAGATGAATAATAGCATAGACACCATTTTAACTTATTTTGATTATTTCATATGTTAACTAGTGTGACATAATCATGTCTGTTCCTTGTTTTCCCATACAACTTTACCCACATCTCAATACACTTTTTTTTTTTAACTTCTTCGCTTTGGGTGTTGGTAACTCAGTATGCTCAGTTAGTGATGCCAAACTGCAGGTGTTTAGGGCTGTTTACTAAAGAGTGAGGGTTCTTTTTTAAAATTACATTTTTATTTTAATACTAGCTGCAGTTTACTCACTTTGTATCCCAGCTGTAGCACCCTTCCTCATTCTGCCCCAATTGCACCCTCTCTCCCTCATCTAAGAGTGAGGATTCTTTTTTTTTTAATTTTTTATTTAACTTTTATTAATTACACTTCATTCACTTTGTATTCCACCATAAGTTCTCTCTCATCCCCTCCTGATCCCACCCTCCCCTCCCTCTTCTTATCACATGCCCCTCTCCAAGTCCACTGATAGGGAAGATCCTCCTCTCCTTTCTGATCTTTGTCTATCAGTTCTCATCAAAAGTGGCTGCATTGTCATCTTCTGTAGCCTGGTAAGGCTGCCTCCCCCTCAGGGGGAGGTGATCAAAGAGCAGGCCAATCAGATTATGTCAGAGGCAGTCCCTCTTCCCATTACTATGTAACCCACTTGGACACTGAACTACCATGGGCTACATCTGTGCAGGGGTTCTAGGTTATCTCCATGAATAGTCCTTGGTTGGAGTATGAGTCTCTGGGAAGTTCCCTGTGTTCAAATTTTCTTGTTCTGTTGCTCTCCTAGTGGAGTTCCTGTCCTCTCCAGCTCTTACTATTTCCCACTTCTTACATAAGATTCCATTCACTCTGCCCAACAGTTGGTCATCAGGCTCAGCATCTGCTTTGATAGTCTGCAGGGCAGAGGCTTTCAGAGGCCCTCTGTGATAGGTTCCTAGGTTGTTTCCTGTTTTCTCTTTTGGCTTTCAGAGGGCTTCTGCGGCAGATTCCTAGGTTGTTTCCTGTTTTCTTCTTCTTCTGATGTCCATCCTCTACCTTTCAGGATGGGGATTGAGTGTATTAGTCAGGGTCCTCTCTCTTGCTTAGTTTCTTTAGATGTACAGATTTTAGTGGGTTTATTCTATATTGTATGTCTATATGAGTGATTATATATCGTGTGTCTTTTTGCTTCTGGGACAACTCACTCAGGATGATCCTTTCCATGTCCCATCATTTACCTGCAAATTTCGTGATTTCCTTATTTTTTATTGCTGAGTAATATTCCATTGTGTAGATGTACCACAATTTCTGCATCCATTCTTCAGTTGAGGGGCATCTGGGCTTTTTCCAGCTTCTGGCTGTTACAAATAAAGCTGCTACAAACATGGTTGAGCAAATGTCCTTTTTGTGTACTTGAGCCTCTTTTGGATATATGCCTAGGAGTGTTATGGCTGGATCTTGAGGAAGCACTATTCCTAGTTGTCTGAGAAAGCACCAGATTGCTTTCCAGAGTGGGTGTACACGTTTACATTCCCACCAGCATTGGAGGAGGGTTCCCCCTACCTCCACAACCTCATGTGTTGTCACTTGAGTTTTTTATCTTGGCCATTCTCATGGGTGTAAGGTGAAATCTAGGGGTTGTTTTAATTTGCATTTCCCTAATGGCTAATGAGGTTGAGCATTTCTTTAAGTGCTTCTCTGACATTCAATATTCCTCTACAGAGAATTTTCTGTTTAGCTCTGTTCCCCATTTTTTAAGTGGATTACTTGGTTTGCTGCTTTTCAGCTTCTTAAGTTCTTTATATATACTGGATATGAGTCCTCTGTCAGATAAAGGGTTGGTGAAAATTGTTTCCCAATCTGTAGAAGCTTTTCAGCTTCATGAGGTCCCATTTATTGATTGTTGCTCTTAGAGTCTGTGCTGTTGGTGTTCTGTTCAGGAAATTTTCTCCTGTACCAATGAGTTCTAGGGTATTCTCCACTTTCTTTTTTCTAGCCGATTTAATGTGTCTGGTTTTATGTTGAGGTCTTTGATCCACTTGGACTTCAGTTTTGTGCAGGGTGATAAGTATGGATCTATTTGCATTTTTCTACATGTACACATCCAGTTGGACCAGCTCCATTTGTTGAAGATGCTATCTTTTTTCCATTGTATGATTTTGGCATCTTTGTCAAAGATCAGGTGTCCATAAGTGGGTTTATTTCTGGTTCCTCTGTTTGGTTCCATTGATCCACCATTCTGTTTCTATGCCAGTACCATGCAGTTTTTAAAGCTGTTGCTCTATAGCACAACTTAAGATCAGGGATGGAGATACCTCCAGAAGATCTTTTATTGTAGAAGATTGTTTTAGCAATTCTGGGTTTCTTGTTATTCCATATGAAGTTGAGAATTTTTCTTTCCAGGTCTGTAAAGAATTGTGTTGGTAATTTGATGGGAATTTCATTGAATCTGTAGATTGCTTTTGGTAAGATGGCCATTTTTACTATGTTAATCCTGCCAAGCCATGAGCATGATAGATCTTTCCATCTTCTCATATCTTCTTCTAATTCTTTCTTCAGAGACTTGAAATGTTTTTCTTTTTATTTATTTATTTTTTATTTTTTTTTGAAGTTTTATCTTTTTTTCTTTTTTTATTATTTTTTCCTTTTTAGTTACATTTTGTTAACTCTGTGTCCCAGCTGTATCCCGCTCCCTCATTCCCTCCCCAACCCCACACTCCCTCCCTGGTCTCCTCCCTGCCCCTTTCCAAGTCCACTGATAGGGGAGGACCTCCTCCCCTTTCATCTGACCCTGTTTTATCAGGTATCTTCAGGGCTGCAAAGTCCTCCTCTGTGGCCTAACAGCACTGCTCCTCCCCGGGGGGGGGGGTGTCAAACAGCCTGCTCTTGAGATCCTGTTAGAAATAGTCCGTGTTCCCCTTACTTTGGAAAACTATTTGGTTACTGAGCTACCACGGGCCACATCCGAGCAGAAGTTCTAGGTTATATCCATAGATGGTCCTTGGTTGAGTGTAATTCTCAGAAAAGACCCTGTGCCCAGATATGTTTGGTCCTTGTAGAGCTCCTATCCTTTCCATACCATACTAACTTCCCTTCTTTCATATGATTCCCTGCACTCTGCCGAGGGTTTGGTTATGAGTCTTAGTGTCTGCTTTGAAACACTGCTAGGTAGAGTCTTTCAGATGCCTTTTGTGGTAGACTCCTGTCGTAAGTTCAATGCACATCCCATTTGTCTTTCTAAATGAGGATTAATCACCTTCGCCTGTGTCCACTTTCTTGATTATCTTCTTTAGGTGTGTAGATTTCATTATGTTTATCATATCTTGTAGGTCTATATAAGTGAGTATATACCAAGTTTGTCTTTCTCCTTCTGGGATACTTCACTCAGAATGATCTTTTCTAGATCCCACCACTTGCCTGCAAATTTCATGATTTCCTCCTTTTTGATTGCTGAGTAGTATTCCATTGTGTAAAAATACCACAATTTCTGTATCCATTCCTCCGTTGATGGACATCTGGGTTGTTTCCAAGTTCTGGCTATTACAAATAAAGCTGCTATGAACATGGTTGAACAAATGTCCTTGTTTTGTACTTGAGCAAATTTTGGGTATATATCTAGGAGTGGTATAGCTGGGTCTTGAGGTAGCACTACTCCTAGTTGTCTGAGAAAGCGCCAGATTGACTTCCAAAGTGGTTGAACCAGTTTACATTCCCACCAGCAATGGAGGAGGGTTCCTTTTTCTCCACAACCTCTCCATCATGTGCTATCACTTGAGTTTTTCATCTTGGCCATTCTGATGGGTGTAAGGTGAAATCTCAGGGTCATTTTGATTTGCATTTCCCTAATGGCTAATGAGGTTGAGCATTTCTTTAAGTGCTTCTCTGCCATTCCATATTCCTCTTTCAAGAATTCTCTGTTTAGCTCTGTTCCCCATTTTTTAAGTGGATTACTTGGTTTGTTGCTTTTCTGCTTCTTTAGTTCTTTATATATACTGGATATTAGCCCTCTGTAAGATAAAGGGTTGGTGAAGATTCTTTCCCAATCTGTAGGCTGTCTATTTGTTTTGATGACAGTGTCTTTTGCTTTACAGAAGCTTTTCAGTTTCATGAGGTCCCATTTATTGATTGTTGCTCTTAGAGCCTGTGCTGTTGGTGTTCTGTTCAGGAAGTTGTCTCCTGTGCCAATGAGTTCTAGGCTGTTTCCCACTTTTTTTTCCAACTGATTTAGAGTATCTGGTTTTATGTTGAGGTCCTTGATCCACTTGGACTTTAGTTTTGTGCAGGGTGATAAATATGGATCTATTTTCATTTTTCTGCATGTAGACATCCAGTTGGTCCAGCACCATTTGTTGAAGATGCTGTCTTTTTTCCATTGAATGGATTTGGCTTCTTTGTCAAATATTGAGTATTCATAGGTGTGTGGGTTTATTTCTGGGTCTTGTATGCGGTTCCATTGATCCTCCTTTCTGTTTCTATGCCAATACCATGCAGTTTTTATTACTGTTGCCCTGTAGTACAGCTTGAGATCGGGAATGGAGATACCTCCAGATGATCTGTTGTTGTACAGGATCGTTTTGGAGATTCTGGGTGTTTTGTTTCTCCATATGAAGCTGAGGGAATGTTTTTCATACAAGTCTTTGACTTGCTTGGTTAGGGTTACTCCACGGTACTTTATGTCATTTGTGGCTATTGTGAAGGGTGTTGTTTCCATAATTTCTCTCTCAGCCCTTTTGTCTTTTGTATATATGAGGGCTACTGATTTTTTTGAATTAATTTTGTATCCGGCCACTTTTCTGAAGGTGTTTATCAGCTGTAGGAATTCCCTAGTGGAGTTTTTGGGGTGACTCACGTATACTATCATATCACCTGCAAATAGTGATAATTTGACTTCTTCTTTTCCAATTTGTATCCCCTTGATCTCCTTCAACTGTTTTATTGCCCTAGCAAGGACTTCCAGAACTATGTTGAAGAGATATGGAGAAAGTAATACCTGATTTCAGTGGTATTGCTTTAAGTTTCTCTCTGTTCAGTTTGATGTTGGCTATAGGCTTGCTGTATATCGCCTTTACTATGTTTAGATATGTGCCTTGTATCCCTGATCTCTCCAATACTTTAAACATGAATGGATGTTGGATTTTGTCAAATGCTTTTTCAGCATCTAGGGAGATTATCATATGGTTTTTTTCTTTCAGTTTGTTTATCTGGTGGATCACATTGATGGATTTCCGTATATTGAACCACCCCTGCATACCTGGGATGAAGCCTACTTGGTCATAGTGGATGAAATCTTTGATGTATTCTTGTATTCGGTTTGCGAGTATTTTGTTGAGTATTTTTGCATCGATGTTCATAAGGGAGATTGGCCTGAAAGTCTCTTTCTTTGTTGAGTCTTTCTGAGGTTTAGGTACCAAGGTGACTGTGGCTTCATAGAATGAGTTTGGTAATGTTCCTTCTGTTTCTATTTTGTGGAATATTTTGAAGAGAATTGGTGTTAGCTCTTTGAATGTCTGGTAGAATTCTGCACTGAAGCCATCTGGTCCTGGGCTCTTTTTGGTTGGGAGACTTTTGATGACTGCTTCTATTTCTTTGGGGGATATAGGACTATTTAATTGATTTACCTGGTCCTGATTCAGCTTTGGTAAGTCAAAGCGATCAAGAAAATTGTCCATTTCGTTTATATTTTCAAATTTAGTGGCATATAGACTTTTGAAGTAAGTCCTAATGATTGTTTGGATTTCCTCAGTGTCTGTAGTTATGTCCCCCTTTTCATTTCGGTTTTGTTGATTTGGGTGGTGTCTCTCTGCCTTTTAGTTAGCTTGGCTAAGGGTTTGTCAATCTTGTTGATTTTCTCAAAGAACCAGCTCTTGGTTTCATTGATTCTTTGAATTGTTTTATTTGTTTCTAATTGATTGATTTCAGCCCTGAGTTTGATTATTTCTAGCTGTCTACTCCTTTTTGGTGTGTCTGCTTCTTCTTTTTCTAGGGTTTTTAAGTGGGCCATTAAGTTGCTTGAGTGAGCTGTCTCGAATTTCTTTTTGAAGGCACTTAGTGCTACGAACTTTCCTCTTAGCACTGCCTTCATTGTGTCCCACAGGTTTGGGTATGTTGCGTCTTCATTTTCATTGAATTCTAGGAAGATTTTAATTTCTTCCTTTATTTCTTCCCTGACCCACCTGTCTTTTAGTAGCAAGTTGTTCAGTTTCCATGTATGTGTAGGCTTTTTGCTATTTCTGTTGTTGTTGAGGTCCAGCTTTATTCCATGGTGATCAGATAGGATACAAGGGATTATTTCAATCTTCTTGTATCTGTTGAGGCTTGCTTTGTGACCAACTATATGGTCTATTTTGGAGAAGGTTCCATGAGGTGCTGAGAAGAAGGTAAATTCTTAAGTGTTTGGGTGTAAAGTTCTGTAAATGTCTGTTAAGTCCATTTGATTCATGACCTCTGTTAGAGATATTGTTTCTTTGTTTAATTTCTGTTTTTTTGACCTGTCCTTTGTTGAGAGTGTGGTGTTGAAGTCTCCCACTATTAGTGTATGGGGATCTATGTGTGGTTTAACTTTTATCAATGTTTCTTTCACAAATGTGGGTTCTCTTGTATTTGGGGCATTGATGTTCAGGATTGTGATGTCTTCTTGGTGGAATTTTCTCTTGATGAGTATGAAGTGTCCTTCCACATCTCTTTTGATTAATTTTGGTTGAAAGTCTATTTTATCAGATATTAGAATGGCTACTCCTGCTTGCTTCTTGGGTCCATTTGCTCAGAAAGCTGTCTTCCAACCCTTTACCCTCAGGTAATGTCTATCTTTGTGACTTAGGTGAGTTTCTTGTATGCAACAGATTGCTGGCTTTTGTTTACACATCCATTCTGTTAGTCTGTGTTTTTTATTGGAGAATTGAGTCCATTGATGTTGAGAGAGATTAACGTCCAGTGGCTATTAGATCCTTTGATTTTGATGTTGGCTGTGGTCATAAGGTTGTGTGTTTGGTTGCTTTTTGTTTTACTATAGTGAGGTCAATTATTTCCTGTGCTTTCTTGAAAGTAGCTGGTTTTCTTGGGTTGTATTTTCCCTTCTAGTGTCTTCTGTAACGCTGGATTTGTTTGTAGGTATTGAAATTTGTTGTTGTCATTGAATATCTTGTTTTCTCCATCTATGAGGACTGAGAGTTTTGCTGGGTATAGTAGCCTGGGCTGACATCTGTGTTCTCTTAGGGTCTGCATGATATCTGTCCAGGCCCTTTTGGCTTTCATAGTCTCTGTTAAAAAGTCAGGTGTGATTCTAATAGGTTTGCCATTATATGTTACTTGGCCTTTTTCCCTTGCAGCTTTTAGTATTTTTTCTTTGTTCTGTATACTTACTGTTTTGATTATTATGTGGTGGGAGAATTTTCTATTTTAGTCTAATTTATTGGGTGTTCTGTAGGCCTCTTGTATTCTTATTGGCCTCTTCCTTTAAGTTGGGGAAATTTACTTCAATGATTTTGTTGAAAATATTTTCTGGTCCTTGGAGCAGGGAATCTTCTTTTTCATCTACACCTATTATTCTTAGGTTTATTTTTTAAATTTTGTTTATTTTATCAATTACACTTTATTCACTTTGTATCCCCTCATAAGTCCCTCCCACCTCCCCTCCTGGTCCCATCCACTTTTTCCCTTCTTCACGCATGCCCCTCCCCAAGTCCACTGATTGGGGAGGTCCTCCTCTCCTTCCTTCTGATCTTAGTCTATCAGATCTCATAAGGAATGGCTGCATTGTCTTCTTCTGTGGCTTGGTAAGGCTGCTTCCCCCTCAGGGAAAGGTAATTAAAGAGCAGGCCAATCAGGTTATGTCAGAGGCAGTCCCGCTTCCCATTACCATGGAACCGACTTGGACACTAAACTGCCACAGGCTACATCTGTGCAGGGGTTCTATGTTATCTCCATGCCTGGTACTTGGTTGGAGTGTGAGTCTCTGGGAAGACCCCTATGTTCAAATTTTCTGGTTCTGTTGCTCTCCTGTGGAGTTCCGGTCCTCTTCAGATCGTACTATTTCCCAGTTCTTTCATAAGATTCCATGCACTCTGCCCAACAGTTGGCCATAAGTCTCAGCGTCTACTTTTATATTCTGCAGGGCAGAGGCTTCCAGAGGCCATCTGTGGCAGGTTCTTAGGTTGTTTCCTGTTTTCTTCTTCTTCTGATGTCCATCCTCTTTGCCTTTTGGGATGTATTATATGTCTATATGAGTGAGTATATCATGTGTATCTTTCTGCTTCTGGGACAGCTCGCTCAGGATGATCTTTTCCAGGTCCCACCATTTACCTGCAAATTTCATGATTTCCTTATTTTTCATTGCTGAGTACTATTCCATTGTGTAGATGTACCACAATTTCTGCATCCATTCTTCAGTTGAGGGGCATCTGGGCTGTTTCCAGCTTCTGGCTATTACAAATAAAGCTGCTACAAACATGGTTGACCAAATGTCCTTATTGTGTACTTGAGCCTCTTTTGGATATATGCCTAGGAGTGGTATGGCTGGATCTTTTTTTTTTTTTTTAATTTTTAGCACTTTATTCCAGGGAAAGAAAGTATGTGTGTACAAAGATGTATGTATTCAATTAAATATTTATCATAGCATTAGTGGCTAAAATGAAAAGTTAGAACGAGTTTAACTATTCATCAAAGAATGCTGAATAAATTAAAGCCATTTTACACATTGATTATTTCCCCTTGAGGGGGGAGAAGCCTTATCAGGCCACAGTAGAGGACAATGCAGCCACTTTTGATGAGAACTGATAGACTAAGATCAGAAAAGAGGAGAACCTCCCCTATCAGTGGACTTGGGGAGTGGCATGCATGCAGAAAGGGGAGGGAGGGTGGGATCAGGAGGGGAGGAGAGAGGGGCTTATGGGGGGATACAAAAGGAATAAAGTGTAATTAATAAAAATAAAAAAGAAATATATTGATTCATGTGATCCCAATTATGTAATTTTTCCAGAATTTTGCTTTTCTAAACAGTATTGGCAACTATTAATATTTCTTGAAACTGATGAGAGTTATTGAAAAGGACTTAAAAAGCAGATTATATCTGTACCATAAATTACCTATTGATGTGAAAATATATAAGGAACTAGCAAAGGAAACTCCATTATGTCTTACATGTAAATGCTACAATTTATTTTCATATACTTAAAATTATACACTTTCTAATCTGTTATTCTGTAATAAAATTAAAATATATGAAAAAATGGAACCATTAACCTATCAGGTAAATGGATGGGACAAAAAAAAATGGGGAACAGACCTAAACAGAGAATTCTCAATAGAGGAATATCGAATGGCAGAGAAGCACTTAAAGAAATGCTCAACCTCATTAGCCATTAGGGAAATGCAAATCAAAACGACTCTGAGATTTCACCTTACACCCTTGAGAATGGCCAGGATCAAAAACTCAGGTTTTGTCTTTTTATGTTGTCTTGAATTTCTTGGATGGTCTGTGTCAGGAATTTTTTAGATTTAACATTTTCTTTGACAGATACATCTGTTTCTTCCATTGTATCTTCCACACCTGAGATTCTTTCTTCCATCTCTTGTAGTCTATTGTTTATGCTAACCTCTGTAGGTCCTGTTTTCTTCCCTAAGTTCTTTCTTTCCACAATTTCCTCCATTTGTGTTTTCTTTAAGTTTTCCAATTCTATCTTCAGGTCTTGAGCCATTTTGTTGATTTCCTTCACCTGTCTGACTGTATTTTCCTGTTTTTCCTCAATTCTTTCAGCTGTTTGTTTGAACAATCCTTTTTCTTTCATTTCAATTCAGTGATTTAAACATTTCCTTTCTTTAGGCCATAAACTGTTTGTTTTTATCTTCCTCTATTTCTTTACGCATTTTATTTGTTTCCTCTGTTATATTCTTTGTGATCATAGATGCCAGGTCCTCTTCTTGCATTTCAATTATGCTGGGGTGTCTAGGGCTACTTGCCCCTGGATAACTGGGTTCTGGAAATGCCATATTGCTCTGGCTTTTGTTGGTTGATCTTTTACGCTGGCCTCTACCCATTGGGTTATCTTAGGTTTTTGAAGTTGGTTTCTGGTTTTTCCTGGAATCCTGTGGTGGAGAGAATCCCTTTGGCAGGAAGATGGTTTTTTTCTGAAGGAAGCATTCTCAGCTTTTTGGGTATAGTCACTGGATGGCTGGTGTTATTCAGGAGTTTCCGCTGCTCACCTCAGGCATAGAGACCTGAATGGTAACTGTGGTCCTTATTAGTCGAGAGGGCTCTCCTCTCACCAGGAGAAGTCCTGAAGACAGCTGCCCAGTTTCTTGCTGTGAATTTAGTAATCTGCTGCTGTAACCTGTGTGACCCGTGGTTTGGTCGGTTTTGTTAGGGATAACTGGTTGCCTCTTGGAGCAGTATCTGGGGGTTGATATCAGGGATCCTGGGCTTTTGTAGGTCTGAGTTTGGGGCTCTGTGCTCCAGTACCCAAGCAATAATCTGTGGCACGTGACTATTGCTCTCCTGGTAACAGCAGGCTATCTGGTGCACAGCAGGTCCCTGGTTTGTGCCAGTCTTCGGGACCTTTGCTGGGGATATACTGGATGGTCTAAGTCCGTCCCCTTTGGTTAATTCCTTGTGAGGATTTCTCCAGACAGTGACTCCAAGTCTGGTGTCCTGGGGCACACAGTTCTGTCTGTGAGGAATAGTTGGTACAAAGCAGGTCTCTGGGCTGGCGGCACAAGCGCCTGCCTGCTAGTCTGCAGGAGCTGGGTGCCCAACTACTCTTTGTGCTTCCTGCCTGGGGCCAGTTCAGTGATGGGGCTTGTACCCGCCGGTCTGTGAGAGACTTTCCACAGGTAAAGCTTGGGTGTCCCAAGTCAGTACTGTTTCCTTCCTTCCCTGTGGGGCCCGCTCCTGACAGGAACTCCCTGGCCCTGTTGCACTAGGGTGCGCAGCTCCTTCTGTGCTAGAGAGCTGGTGCGCAGCCCCTGTCTGTGCTGGCAGCGAGAGGCCAGTTCAGTGATGGCGGCTCAGACCCGCCAGTTTGCGAGACTTTTTCCAGTGAAAGACTGGGTGACCCATGGCCAGTCCCGCTGCCTCCCACAGTCCTTCCCTGTGGGTTTTTCTCGCGACTGGGACTCCCAGTCTCTGGTGTTTTTGTGCCCACCAATCAGTCTGGGAAGGTGATCAGGACACGCAGGCATGTGGCTCTGGTCTGGGGACCTAGTACCTGCGCGACCCGGGATCTCTTCTGGGTTCTGGCTGGGTGGCCTGAATGTGGACCTGCCTGATTCCCACGCCGTGGGGGTTTCCTTTAACCTGCGAAACAGGATCGCTATTGTTTTAGGGCCCAGAGTTCAGTCTCTTGGTCGGTGTATGGATAATGTTGTCCTGCTTTTTAGATGCAGTGTTCTCCTGGTGCCGCCATCTTGGTTCTATGATTTATAGTTTGTTATTGTGCTGGAGAGGTAGCTAAGACTTCTATATCTGGGGTTTCAGGCAATGAAAAGAGAGACACTGCCTGGCTTGAGCTGCTGAAACTTCAAAGCCCACCCCCAGTAGTACATTTCCTCCAACAAGGCCACAGCTAACAGTGCCCCTCTTCATGAGCCTAAAGACACATTTTTATTCTAACCACCATATTTCACTTCCTGTCTTCCATGGGATTGTAGCCATATCAGAGTACACTGATTCATTTCATCCAACTTCAAAAGTACCCATAGTATGTAACAGTCTGATTACTGTTTAAAACTTCAAAGTTCAAGCTGGATATTTTGGTGAATATCTTTAATCATAGCACTCAGGGAGGTAGAAATGTGTGTATTGCTGTGATTTTGATGCCAACCAGGTCTATAAAGGGAGCTCAGGACAGCCAAAGCTACATGGAGAAACCCTGTCTCAAAAAAAAAAAGAAAGAAAGAAAAAAAAAAGGTCAAAGACTCAAGGCATTCTCTTATCTATAAACTCCTGTAAAATCAAAATGCAAAAAGCAACTTATGCATCTTCTAATGAACAGTAGCACAGCATACACACTACGTATCATAAGGGAAGAAAGGGAGCATAGTTAGGAAACGATGGACCAAAGCAAGGTTGAAAACCAGCTTGGCAAACTCCAAATTTTACATCTCCGTATCTGATGTCAAAGTGTTCCTCAGATGTCTAACTACTTTCACCTTTGTTGAAAAAAAAAACCACATTTCTTTCTCTAGGGATGGCTCCTCTCCCTGTTTACATCTCTTCTTGGGAGGTTTTCCACAGCTTGGCCTTCCCCAGCATCTTTGGGTCTCTAAGGCAACCAGACTTCACTTTCACAGCTTCATCCACAGGCCTCTCAAGACCTTCATTTAGGGACATCCTTTCCACACACCTGGCCTCTGTAGCTTTCCTTATTCATGGAGGGATATTCCATAACTCCTTTCTTCCAGCCTTGATTCTAAATCCTGAACCACATGTTCAAAGCTCCCAAGCTCTGCTGCTTCCTGGGGCTGGAACATGTCCCACCTTTTTCAATTACATTTTCTCCAGCTTTCTCTTGTCTCTTTCTTTCTTTCTTTCTTTCTTTCTTTCTTTCTTTCTTTCTTTCTTTCTTTCTTTCTTTCTTTCTT
>NW_026596046.1:22588971-22598753 GCF_907164565.1 Psammomys obesus
CTTTCTTTCTTTCTTTCTTTCTTTCTTTCTTTCTTTCTTTCTTTCTTCTTTCTTTTTTTGTTAGGTCCTGCTCTTTGTAACAGAACTGAAGCCATTTTGTTTTCAGAATCCATGTTTGTTTATAAGGTGAAATTAAGTAAAAAAAAAAAAAATTAACTCTGCTTCCTGAAAGGAGTAAATTAATGGGTGACACTAACACTCTGCCAGAGGATCAAGTTAACCTTCTATTTTATTATGACTCAATGATGTCATATGACTAACTCATGCTCTGGTATCTCCACACTTGGCTCCACTCTGGATGAACTCTATGTTGTCTCTGTATTTGGCTGTAATCTGGTTGTTCTCTGGAAGACACTAACCACTGCTTCACTTACCTCATTTAGGGCCAATTAGCTTAAAGGTAGCTGATAATACTTTGTTTACTTAGCCAAAATCTAATACTGTCCTCTGCTTGTCTTGGTTTTTCTATGAAAAGCCAACTGTTCTTACAGACAGATCTCACAGTTAGGCTCCTGGATCCTTTTGGGGCCCTGGTTGTGATCAGCTTGGAAAAGGCATTCAACAAACCATCAGTATCTGCCATAGATTGGAGTCTGAGTGTTTGTGCATCTATTCTTGGGCTATAACTTTTTTTTTTTTTTCGAGACAGGATTTCTCTTTGTAACTTAGGCTCTCCTTGAACTTGCTCTCTAGTCCAGGCTGGCCTTAAACTCAGAGATCTGCTTGTCTCTGCTTCCTGAGAGTTGTGATTAAAAGTATGTACCACTATGCCCCATGCTAAGCCTTCTTTAATTCCTTTTCACAAGTTGAAAGTTCAGCTGAACTGGGTCTTGCCCTGAGATCACCACTCCTTTATTCCACTTAGGATCAGGCTTTTCTTTAAACATTTTCCTAGTACTCCTTTTCTCTACAAATTGTTAATTCTGTATTAGCATGCTTTATTTTTTGTATCTTCAGAAGATTCTCCACTAATAGCCATACAACACAGTCAATACTGAGATGTTTTGAAACCCTTTATCAATGCTGTTAATCCAAAATTTTTCAGTTAGCCTCAGACAGGTTTTTTATAGATGAGGACACAAAGCTGCATTCTTCAGCAGAATATCATAAGAACAGACTCTTAACCATATACAAATATTCCTATCCTTGGAAACCTCTTGAGCTACGCTTCCAGAGTTCAAATCACCTTCAGCACAACTGTTTTCCATGTTAGTACTTCTATTGCCCATTAAGTCCAGCTTAATTAAATCAATTGCTTTTCTATTCAAACTCCAAAAGTCCATATTCCTCCAAACAAAAGCATGGTCCATATTATGATAGCAATACCCAAGTCCCTGGTACCAACTTCTCTCTTAGTTAATGTTTCTATTGATGTGAAGAGACACTATAACTATGGTAACTTTTTTAAAAAAAATTATTTATTTATTTATTTATTTATTTTTTTAATTTATTACAGTTTATTCACTTTGTATCCCAGCTGTAGCCCCTGTCCAGGTCACCCCAAAACCTACCCTCCCTCTCTCTTTTCTACCCATGCCCCTCCCTAAGTCCACTGATAGGGAAGGCTCTCCATCCCTTCCATCTGTCCCTAGTCTATCAGGGCTCATCAGGACTGGCTGCATTGGCTTCCTCTGTGGCATGGTAAGGTTGCTCCTCCCTCAGGGGGAGGTGATCAAAAAGCCAGCTACTGACTTCATGTCTGAGACAGACCATATTCTGCTTACTAGGGAACCAAATTGTACACTGGGCTGCCATGTGCTACATCTGTGAAGGGGTTCTAGGTTATCTACATTCATGGTCTGTGGTTGGAGTATCAGTCTCAGAAAAGACCCCTGTGCCCAGATTTTTGGTTCCGTTGCTCTCCTTGTGGAGCTCCTGTACACTCCAGGTCTTTCTACCTCCCTCTTCTTTCATAAGATTCTCTTCACTCTGTCCAAAGTTTGGCTATGTGTCTCAGCATCTGCTTTGATATCTTGCTAGGTGGAGTCTTTCAGAGACCCTCTGTAGTAGGGTTCTGTCCTATTTCTTGTTTTCTACCTCTTCCAACGTATATCCCCGTTTCCTTTTTAAGTGAGGATTGGTTGTCTTGCTCAGGGTCCTTGTCTTGCTTAACATCTTTAGGAGTACAGATTTTAGTATTTTTATTCTATATTATATGTCTAATATCCACTTACAAGTGAGTATATACCACGTGTATCATTCTGTTTCTGGGATAACTCACTCAGGATGATCTTTTCTATTTCTCACCATTGGTCTGCAAATTTCATGATTTCCTTGTTTATAATTTCTGAGTAGTATACCATTGTGTAAATGTACCACATTTTCTGTATCCATTCCTCAAATGAGGGACATTTGGGCTGTTTCCAGATTCTGACTATCATGAATGAAGCTGCTATGAACATGGTTGAGCAAATGTCCTTGTTGTGTTCTTGAGTGTCTTTTGGATATATGCTAAGGAGTGGTATAGCTTGATCTTGAGGAAACCCTATTCCTAATTGTCTGAGAAAGCAGCAGATTGATTTCCAAAGGGGTTGAACAAATTTCTTTCCCACCAGCAAAGGAGTAGGGTCTTCCTTTCTTCACATCCTCTCCAGCATGTGTTGTCAATTGAATTTTTGATCTAAGCCATTCTGAAAGGTATAAAATGAAATTTCAGGGTAATTTTGATATGCATTTCCCTAATGACTAAGGATGTTGAGTATTTCTTTAAGTGTTTCTCTGCCATTCGATATTTCTCCAATGAGAATTCTCTGTTTAGCTCTGTACCCCATGTTTTAATTGGAATACTTGGTTTGTTTGTGTTCAACTTCTTAAGTTCTTTATATATTTTGGATATTAGCCCTCTGTCAGATAAAGGGTTGGTGTAGATCCTTTCCCCATATGTAGCCTGTCTTTTTGTTCTAATGATAGTGTCCTTTGCTCATGAGGTCCCATTTATTGATTGTTGTTCTTAGTGCCTGAGCTGTTGGTGTTGTCTTCAGGAAGTGCTCTTCTGTGACAGTAATTTCAAGGCTCTTCACCACTTTTTCTTCTAACAGGTTTAGTGTGTCTGTTTTTGTTGTTGTTGTTGCTGTTGAGTTCTCTGATCCACTTGGACTTTAGTTTTCTGCAGGTTATAATTATGGATATATTTGCATTTTTCTACATGTAGACATCTATTTAGACCAAGACCATTTGTTGAAGGTGCTCTCTCTTTTTGATTGTATGGTTTTGGCTTTTTGGTTAGAAATCATGTATCTATGCTTGTGGGTTTATATTTGTATCTTCTATTCAGTTCTGTTGTTCAATCATTCTGTTTCTAAGCCAATACCATGTAGTTTTTACTTTTATTCTTCTGTAGTACCACTTGAGATCAGGGATGGAGATACCTTCAGATGATCTTTTCTTGTAGAGGATTGTTTTAGCAATTTTGGGTTTTTGCTTTCCCATATGAAATTGAGAATTGTTCTTTCAAGTTTTGTAAAGAATTGTTATGGTATTTTAATAGGAATTTCATTGAATCTGTAGATTGCTTTTGGTAAGATGGCCATTTTCACTATGTTAATCCTACTGATCCATGAGCATGGACTATATTTCCATATTTTGATATCTCCTTCAACGTCTTTCTTCAGAGACTTGAAAATTTTTTCAAAGTCTTTCACTTGCTTGGTTAGTCATGCCAAGATTCTTTATGTTATCTATGGCTATTGTGAAGGGTGTTCTTTCCCTAATTTCTTTCTCAGCCTTTTGTCTTTCATGTATAGGAGAGCTACTGATTTTTTTCTTTTTTAGTTAATTTTGTATCCATCCACTTTGCTCAAGGAGTTTATCAGCTGCAGTAATTCTCTGGTTGGCTTCACTCATGTATACTATCATACCTTTTGCAAATAGTGATACTTTGACTTCTTTCTTTTTATTTGTATCCCCTTGATCTCCTTTATTTGTCTTATTGATCTAGTTAGGACTTCAAGGTCTATGTTGAACAGATCTGGAGGGAATCAGCAGCCTTGTCTCTGATTTCAATAGGCTTGATTTAAGATTCTCTCAGTTTATTTTGATCTTGGCTATAAGCTTGCTGTATATTGTCTTTATTATTTTTAACTATGTGCCTTGTATCCTTGATCTCTCTCCAAGACTTCAAACATTAATGGATGTTGGATTATTTCAAATGCTTTTTTTGTCATCAAAGGAGATGATCCTTTGGTTTTTCTCCTTCAGTTTGTTTATATGGTAGATTTCATTGATGGATTTCCATATATTGAGCCACTCCTCCATGTCAGGATGAAGCCTATTTAGTCATGGTGTATGATATCTTTTATGTGTTCTTGGACTCTGTTTGCAAGTATTTTATTGACATTTTTTTGCATCAGTGTTCATAAGGCAGATATTTCTGATGTTCTTTGGTTTTGTTGGGTCTTTGTGTAGTTGAGGTATCAAGGTTACTGAAGTTTCCCAATTTTACTTTTTCTTTGAGAGATGCATCAATTTCTGCAATTGTATCTTCAGCACCTGAGATTCTCTATTCCATCTCTTGTACTCTGTTGGTGATGCTTACCTCATAGAATGAGTTTCATAATGTTCCTTCTGTTTCCATTTTGTGGAATAGTATGAAGAGTATTGGCATCAGCTCTTCTTTGAAGTTCAGGTAGAATTCTGAGCTGAAACCATCTGGCCCTATGCTTTCTTTTTGGGAGGGGGTGACTTGATGACTGCTTCTATTTTCGTCTGTGATATAGGACTGTTTAATCTATTTACTGATCTTTGTTTAGCTTTTATAAATAGAATCTATCAAGAAAATTGTCCATTTTATTTAGATTTTCAAATTATGTGGCATATAGGCTTTGTAGTAAGATCTATGATTATTTGGATTTTCTCAGTGTCTGTCATATTTTTTCTCCTTTACATTTCTTATTTTGCTGATTTGGATATTGTTCTCTCTTTTAGTTAGTTTGGCTAGGGATTTGTCTATCTTGATTTTTTCAAAGAACCAGCTCTTGGTCTGACTGAGTTTGATCATTTCCAATCTTCTACTCCTCTTGGGTGTGTCTGCACCCCCCCGGGCTTTTAGGTGTCTCGTTAAGTTGATTGTATGAGATAGATGTCTTAAACTTCTTCCTGAACGCACATAGTGCCATGAACTTTCCTCTTTGCACTGCTTTCATTGTGTCCCAAAATTTTGGGTAAGTTGTGCCTTCATTTTCATTGAATTTTAGGAAGTCTCTAATTTCTTTTTTTCATTTCTTACTTGACCAAGCTGACCTTTAGTAGAGAGTGTTTAGTTTTCATGTGTATGTAGGATTTTTGTTATTTCTGTTATTGTTGAGGTCTAGTTTTAGGCCTTTGTGGTCTAATAGTATACAAGGGATTATCTCGATCTTGTTTTTGTTGAGGCTTGATTTATGCCTGACTATATGATCAATTTTTGAGAAGGTTCCATGAGGTGCTGAAAAGAAGGTGTACTCTTTTCAGAACGTGTGAAAGGTTCTGTTTTTGTTGAAAGTCTATTTTATTAGATATTAGGATAGCTACTCTAGCTTGTTTTCTTGTCCATTTGCTTGAAAAACATTTTTCCAGGCTTTTACTATGAGGTAGTGTTTATCTTTGTTGTACAGGTCTGTTTCTTTCTAGTATCTTCTGTAGGGCTAGGTTTCTGTGTAGATATTGTTTAAGTTTAGTTTTGTTGTGGAATATTTTGTTTTTTCCATCTATGTTGATTGAAATCTTTGCTGAGTATAGTATTCTGTGTTGGCCTCTGTAGTCTTTTAGAGTCTGCATGACATCTGTCCAGGCCCTTCTGGCTTTCATAGTTTCTGCTTTTGTACGTTACTTGGCCTTTTTACACTGCTGCTTTTAATATTTTTTCTTTATACTATAGATTTAGTGTTTTGACTTAGTGATGTGATTTGAGGATTTTCTTTTCTAGTCTTGTCTATTTGGTGTTCTATAGGCCTCTTGTATATTTATGGATATCTCCTCCTTTAAGTTGGGAAAATCTTCTATGATTTTCTTGAAACTATTTTTGGACCTTGGAGCCTGGAATCTTCTTTTTTGTCTATTCCTATTTTTCTCAGATTTTTCTTTTCATGGCATCCTTGATTTCTTGGATGCTTTGTGTTTGGAAGTTTTCTAATTTTACTTTTTTTTTGAGAAATGTATCAATTTCTGTAATTGTATCTTCAGTGCCTAATATTCTGTCTTCCATCCTTTGTACTCTGTTGGTGATGCTTACCTTTGTGGTTCCTGACCTTTTCTCTAAGTTCTTCAGCTTCCGGGTTTCCTCTGTTTGTGTTTTCTTTATTGCTTCTAATTCTGTTTTTATGTCTTGCACCATTTCCTTCATCTGTTTGAATGTGAATTCCTATCTTTCCATTATGGCTTCTATTTTTTTGTTTGTTTGTTCATTTCATCTCTATATGCCACATATAGAGATGGCTCTATTTGTGCCTCTATTTTTTTTACTGTATTTGCCTGTATTTGAGAGCTTTGTTCATTTACTCTTTATGTGCTTCTAATAACAGGATGAGTGTAGATTTGAGATCATTTTCCTGTGTTTCTGATGAATTATCAAATCCATTGATTTTGGGGTTGCTAATGAAGCCATGATTTCCTGATTTTTGTTGGATGTGTTCTTACACTGTCCTCTAGATATCTGCTAATCAGTAACTTTTGCTGTTTGTTCCTGGAGTCTGCACTTCAGATTGCGTCTGTCTGTCTCTGGTGTCTGCAGTATTCTTCAGGAAGGTGAGAGACGTTCACTGGTTTGAGAGTGGATGTTGATATTTCAGCTGTAGCTGAGGGAGGAAGATCGCAGGCACATGTGTGTAAGTGTGTGCGTTTCTGTGGAAGTGTGCCTTGATGGGCAGGTTGTTAGAGTGTGTAGTTGTCTGGAAGGGTGGAACTTAAGAATGGGAGGGGGTGCAGGTGCTGGCGCTGTTCATGGGCACAATGTGCACACACAGGTGCCCTGAATACCACAGTGGCCTAAGGCCTGTTGTTCTGTCCTCCTGGTGTTCAGATTTGTCTGTACTCCAGGAATTGTTTGCCTGGACTCCATGGGAAGAGCCACAGAAAAGGAGCTTCAAGGTTGAGTACGCTTTCCCAAGGATCCCTATGTTGCCCACAGTAGCAGTGTGTATGGAGGGATCTGGTGTCTGGCTGCTAGCATAGAGGACCCTGAATCTGGGGCTCTGCAAGCACTCACTTGAAGGCACACTCACTCCCTTGCAGGCCTAATCAAAAGCACAGGGGTTCCCCCTTTTTCTACTCTCAGATTTGCCCCACAAGTGCAAATGAGAATGGAGGAGATCCGTCAGCTCAGTGGTGACCCACTTTGGCCACTGGGCAGGGATGCTGGTACTTGGGGTAGCTGCCTCTGACATCTCAGTCACTGAGCACAGAAGCTCTTGCCTGGGCTAGCTGCTGCCTGCTGCTGCAGCAGCCCTATGAGGCCCTCCTTTTCCTTTTCAGTCACCAAGTGTTGGGGCTCTGGGGTGGATAAAGGGTAAGTCTTGGGGTGTAAATATTCTCAGTTCCCGGAGGCATCCACAGGTGACCTGGATCCAAACTGTCCCAGCTCACAGGTTGTCCCCTCTTGCCCAGGAAGCCTCAATGTCAATGTTCTGGCTTCAGCTGTCCCTCCACTCACTAATTTCAGAGTTTCAAATCCTCTGCCCTTCAGATAATGTGCATGCTGATCTCTGCCATCTTTGAATCCCCATTGGAATTTTTATAAAGGAAAACCCCTAATATGGGTTTGGCATACAGTTTTAGAAGTTTAGCCCATTAACCTCATCGTAGCAAGCATTGAAGCACAAGGTCCTTCATGTTGAAGTCCACCAGCATTGAAAAAAAATACATATATATACATATATGTATATACACATACATACATATATACAATATATACAAATATATTATATATAGTTTTATATGTATATACATTATATATGTATATTATATATGTATATATTATATATTATATATGTGTATATATTTGGCTTCATTGTTTTCACTAACATTACTAGGGAGCCATTTTTTTTAAAAACTGGGTCACTGGATCCTACAGGGAACTGTTGTGTTTTATGGTGATGTGCTGTATGGGGATCAAGGCAGTTCCTTGAGAGTTTTGTTTGCTGTTGTTGTTGTACATAAATTTTGTTTGCTGTTCTACATAAATTTTGAGGTCTATTTTTTTCTTATTGTCCTTATTTACTAAACAACTGTAGTCCTATTCAAAATGTCCATGCATGTTCTTATATGCTGAAATATTTTCCCTATTTTTATTCCAGTTTCAGAGCTTGTGGCCTTTTGTTAAAGTCTTTTAAACATTTGGAGTTGATTTTCTGCAAGGTGAACACTAAGGATCTTGATTCATTTTTCTGCAAATGGATATCCAGGTTATGTAGCACCACTTTCTGAAGAATTTATAGTTTATTCAGCATGTACTTTTGACATTTTAAAGAAAACCTTGTTACCTGCTTTTTGATCACCTCTCCCTTACTAGGCCACAAAGAAAGATGGTGCAGACAGTCCTGATGAGACTTGACAGGTTAGGATCAGGTAGTAGGGGAGGAGAACCACCTTAGATAGTAGGGAAGGGACATGGGGGGAGGAAGGGGTAGGGAGTATGTGACCAGGAAGAGATGAGGGAAGAGGCTACAGCTGGGATACAAATGAATAAATACAAGTGAATAAATTGTAGTAAATAATATATTAATGATAATAATAATAAAATGAAAATGGCAAAGAGGCTTTATTGTATAGGTTTCTATCTGAAATTATGTTTATTTGCATTTCATTTAATTATATTCCATTAATCTACATGTGTGTTTTTCTTTTTTTAATTTTTTATTAATTACACTTTATTCATTTTGTATCCCCCCATAAGCCCCTCTCTCCTCCCCTCCAGATCCCACCCTCCCTCCCCTTTCTGCATGCATGTCACTCCCCAAGTCCACTGATAGGGGAAGTTCTCCTCTTCTTTCTGATCTTAGTCTATCAGTTCTCATCAAAAGTGGCTGCATTGTCCTCTAATGTGGCCTGGTAAGGCTGCTCCCCCCTCAGGGGGAAGTGATCAACGAGCAGGCCAATCAGATTATGTCAGAGGCAGTCCCTCTTCCCATTACTATGTAAACCACTTGGACACTGAACTGCCATGGGCTACACCTGTGCAGGGGTTCCAGGTCATCTCCATGAATAGTCCTTGGTTGGAGTATGATTTTCTGGGAAGTTCCCTGTGTTCAAATTATCTTGTTCTGTTGCTCTCCTTGTGGACTTCCTGTCCCCTCCAGCTCTTACTATTTCCCACTTCTTACATAAAATTCCATTCACTCTGCCCATCAGTTGGCCATCAGGCTCAGCATCTGCTTTGACAGTCTATACTGCAGAAGCTTTCAGAGGCCCTCTGTGGCAGGTTTCAAGGTTGTTTCCTGTTTTCTTCTGGCTTTCAGAGGCCCTCTGTAGCAGGTTCCGAGGTTGTTTCCTATTTTCTTTTTCTTCTGGTGTCCGTCCTCTTTGCCTTTCAGGATGGGGATTGAACATTTTAGTTAGGGTCCTCTCTTTTGTTTAGTTTGTTTAGATGTACAGATTTTAGTGGGTTAATTTATATTGTATGTTTATATGAGTGAGTATATACCATGCGTGTTTTTTTGCTTCTAGGACAATTCACTCAGGATGATCCTTTCCAGGTCACACCATGTACCTGCAAATTTCATGATTTCCTTATTTTTCATTGCTGAGTAATACTCCATTGTATAGATGTACCACAGTTTCTGCATCCATTCTTCAGTTGAGGGGCATCTGGG
>NW_026596046.1:22683753-22746105 GCF_907164565.1 Psammomys obesus
TTGTTGAAGATGCTATCTTTTTTCCATTGTATGGTTTTGGCATCTTTTTCAAAAATCAGGTGTCCATAAGTTTGTGGGTTTATTTCTGGGTCATGGTATATACTCACTCATATAAACATACAATATAGAATAAACCCACCAAAATCTGTACATCTAAACAAACTAAGAAAAGAGAGGACCCTAACTAAAATGTTCAATCCCCATCCTGAAAGGCAAAGAGGATGGACATCAGAAGAAAAAGAAAATAGGAAACAACCTTGAAACCTGCCACAGAGGGCCTCTGAAAGCTTCTGCAGTATAGACTGTCAAAGCAGATGCTGAGCCTGATGGCCAACTGATGGGCAGAGTGAATGGAATTTTAGGTAAGAAGTGGGAAATTGTAAGAACTGGAGGGGACAGGAACTTTACAAGGAGAGCAACAGAACAAGATAATTTGAACACAGGGAACTTCCCAGAAAATCATACTCCAACCACGGACTATTCCTGTAGATGACCTGGAACCCCTGCACAGATGTAGCCCATGGCAGTTCAGTGTTCAAGTGGTTTACATAGGAATGGGAAGAGGGACTGCCTCTGACATAATCTGATTAGACTGCTCGTTGATCACTTCCCCCTGAGGGGGGAGCAGCCTTACCAGGCCACAGTAGAGGACAATGCAGCCACTTTTGATGAGAACTGATAGACTAAGATCAGAAAGAAGAGGAGAACCTCCCCTATCAGTGGACTTGGGGAGGGGCATGCATGCAGAAAGGGGAGGGAGGGTGGGATCGGGAGGGGAGGTGGGAGGGGCTTATGGGGGGATACAAAATGAATAAAGTGTAATTAATAAAAAATTAAAAAAAAACAAAAACAACAACAAAAAAGAATATTTAATAAATGGCCTCCTGGCACTACAGTCCTTCTAATCTCAGGACTTCCTGACTGGTAAAATTGGCACATGATGATTCTTTTAGGGAGAGACATATGACTCTTTATTTTTGCTTCCCTATTTCAGATGCCCTTAATGAAGCCTGTGTACATAGGACTCCAAAACCCCGGAGACTGAGGAACGGATAAGCAAACAGAGAAAATATTACAGAGGCTTAAAAATGTTAGCATCTTCCCAGGGAATAATATTCCAGGACTAATAACCAGATTACTGCCACCACCAGTTTCAAAGTATTGGATAGTTGAAATCTACTGCCTTGATAATAATCACAACCACTTCCTTTTATTGTAATATTTGTATATTATTATATAGAGAATTTCTATTCAAACTGTATTGTTAACTACATATGTACCTGCTTATTTACATTTTCAGCAATGTTTTGGCTTGTTCTGCTCACATCCTTGTGAAACTAATGATTTACTTTGTGGCTCTCAGCTTCTAATTCATAAGTATTTTAGCACATTTCTTCGAAAGGGAAATTGTTTCCTGAAATAAATTTACATTCTGATTTATATGTTATACTTTTATTTAAATATTTCTAACTCTTCAAATCTTATATCACGAAAACATAACCTTATGACAATTTTCCTGTAAGTGATAAAAAATATGTTACAAAAGTAGCAGTCCATGTATCAGTGATGTAGGCCATCTGCAATGTGCCCATGGTACTTCAGCATGTTCACATCCTCCTCCATTTCTTCAGGAGAGTTTCTTTGACCTCCTTGTTACGAAGGGTGTAGATGAAGGGGTTTAGAACTGGGGTCACCACTGTATTGAGGACATGTACAGCTTTTGTCAGATCCAAATCATCTTTGATGGAAGTTCGAACATGGAGGAAAATCGTAGACCCATACCAAATGAGCACCACCGTGAGGTGGGAGGAACAGGTGGAGAAAGCTTTCCTCCGGCCACTGGCAGAGGGGATCCTCAGAATAGTGCTGATGATGCAGACATAAGAGATCAAAGTGATGAGGAAGGAGCTCAGGATAACCACAAAGGCAATCACAAACGCCACTGTTTCCACTGCCTCCGTACTGGTACAGGCTAGGGCAATCCAGGGTGCAATGTCACAGAAGAAATGATTGATGGCATGGGGGCCACAGAAAGACAAGGTGCTGATGAGGGCTGCTGGCACAGAAATGGCCAGAAAACCACAAATCCAGGAGATAAGAGCCAGCTGTGCTGAAAACAGGCTGTTCATGACAGCCTGGTAGTGCAGAGGAGAACAGATTGCAAGGTAGCGGTCATAAGCCATGGCTGCCAAGAGGAAGTATTCTGTGCAGCCTAATGAGAAAACCATGTACATCTGCAAAAGACACCCTGAGAATGATATGGTCTGACTCCTACCCACCAGGATGGCCAGGGCTTTGGGGACAGCGGCTGTGGTGTACCAGATCTCCAAGAACGACAGGTTGCTCAGGAAGAAGTACATAGGGGTATGCAACCGGTGAGAAGTACTGACTAATATCAAGATTGTGACATTGCCACCAATGGTGAGGAGGTACATCACCAGGAAAAGCATGAAAAGAGAAAGCTGAATGTTCTGAGACCCAGGGAAGCCCAGCAGAAGAAAGTCTCTGGCTACAGTCCCATTCTCTGTGATCATTGTGCTGAGTTTCATACTAGAAACAGACTTTCCTCACTGAGGCCTTTGTCCTAGTAGCACAGTCCTAGAAAGATGAAAAGAAGTGTATTTATTTGGACCAGGAAACATGTCGTCAGAGTCAACTAATGCAAGACAGTAATGTGCAAGGGTTTCCTGAATATTCACTTATTAAGTTCATGATGACACCTCTGTTATACATTGTATTTGTGGTTATCCCAAGTTACAAGACTTAAATCTTGCCTCTGATTGCCTCATCCTCTTCCAAACCTTCAAAAGGCTAACTATTTCAAGGTGACTCTACACTATATTTTTTAGCTGCTACCTATGTGATGCTTCAATGGAAAAAAAATAGCTTCTACTTGTTCAGAAATTGGCCTATCAACAAAAACCTCATTTGACAGTTAAAGAGTCTGTTGTTTTTCTAGTTAATAATTTTAGTGAGCAAAACCAATATTTAACTTTCCTGAATTATATTGTTTCATATGATGATGGTGGTAATTATAACAATAATACAAATAAAATCTATACAGATCAACTGTAAGACAACAGATTCCAGCATCATTTACAACTGTAAATGAGAGCAGATGAAGAGGATAAAGTCCATTGAAACTATTTCTTTGAAAAATACAATAAAAAAACAAAGAAAAATACAATCCAGTTTGTTTTTATTTCCTAGCTATTGTGAGCGTATTAACAATGAGTAACACTAAGCTATAAAGTTATGAAGCTCGTTCGTGTCTGTCATTTTGTGTATAAGGTAGTCCCGTTAAGTCAGGCACTACCACCTTGCTCTTGTTCATTTGTTCTTTTTCGGTCTAGCTCTATGGTTCCAGCCTTACAGCTCCGATGAGCAAAGGAAAAATAGCTTTAAATTTTTTACCCTACAGTAGTGAAACACGCAATAATTAATTAAATTTTAATTATTCTAGAAATAAAAATGGTCTTAGACATTGACAATGACACAGAAGAGAAAAATCAATAAGAGATCCCCAAAATTTTAAGAAAATTCTCGCTTGGTTAGAGACACACAAGGAAATCATGAAATTTGCAGGCAAAGGGTGAGAACTAGAAAAGATCATCCTGAGTGAGGCATCCCAGAAACAGAAGGACACACATGGTTTATTCTCACTTATAAGTGGATATTATTAGATATATAATATAGGATAAATATACTAAAATCTGTACACCTAAAGAAGCTAAGCAAGAAGGAGGACCCTAGGTAAGATGATCAATCCTTTCACTCAGAAAAACAAATGGGATGGGCATCAGAAGAGGGGGAAAACAGCGAACAGGATAGGAGCCTACCACAAAGGGCCTCTGATTGACTCTACCCAGCAGGGTATCAAAACAGATGCTGAGAATCATAGCCAAATTTTGGGCAGAGTGCATGGAATCTTATGAAAGAAGGGAGAGATAGAAAGACCTGGAGGGGACAGGACCTACACAAGGAAAGCAACAGAAGCAAAAAATCTGGGCACAGGGTTCTTTTCTGAGACTGATACTTCAACCAAGGACCATGTATGGGGATAACCTAGAACCCCTGCACAGATGTAGCCCATGGCAGCTCAGTGTCCAAGTGGGTTCCCTAGTAATGGGAACAGGGACTGTCTCTGACAAAAAATTCACTGGCTAGCTCTTTGATCACCTCCCCCTGAAGGGGGGAGGGCAGTGCAGCCTTACCAGGCCACAGAGGAAGAAAATGCAGACAGTCCTGATGAGGTCTGATAGGCTAGGGTCAGAAAGAAGGGGAGGAGGACCTCCCCTATCAGTGGACTAGGGGAGAGCATGGGAGGAGAAGATGGAGGGAGGGTGAGATTGGGAGGAGTCCAGGAAGGCCACTACAGCTGGGATACAAAGTGAATAAACTGCAATTAATAAAATAAATAAATATTTTTAACTATGTGTCAATCTATGAATCTTACAAACTGATTTGTATAATGGCTTGTAAAAAGTAACAATTGTTTAGTTATTGAAGAGCTGAGAACAAAAGTTAGTAACTTTTGGTATTATTCATTATTTTTAAAACAGGATTCAAGGAGCATTAAATTTATATTTTATAATATTTATATTAAATTTATATTGAAAGCTACAGTGGTGTCAAGTCTCCGAATATGATTCCCCAAAATATGGAATCTTGGCATAATGGGTGTTCTTAAATGGAGACAACACAAAAAGTAGCAGAATTCGGAGAATTTCTCGCTATTCTTTTCTCCTGAAAATCCATAAATGTTGAGATTCCTGTTTGTGCTCACAGTGAAGAAACTGCACACCAAGTAAGCAAGTAAAGTCTCTACACACATACTGCTGAGTTCCCCTCTGTTTATCACTAATATATCTTCTTTTTGTCCCATTGTATTTCATTATAAGATCCATGAATATGCATCATTTCTCTTGGTATTTGGGTCTTAATTTCTGAATATTTCTATGCCATGAAGCTTAAACATATTTGTTATCCTTTTCCTTTTTAATATATTATTGTAGGAAGGTCAACAGTGATCATTACAAATCTAATTAGAAGCTATTTGTCAATCACTACTTATTATCTAATATCTTCATAAACTTATAAGCATGTTTTTGCTACTGTTGGGAACTGAAGATTGGTCAGATGGTGATTGTGTTAAAGATTCTACAGATACTGATTGACTCATTAGGACATCTGTTTCTTTGGACAGCAGAATGTTACATGTTCAGAGACAAATAATCTTAGACAGTTGTTGTCTCCTTTTTTAAATTTATTTAATCACGTTACATCCGGATCTCAGCCCGCTTCTTCTCCTCCCAACCCCACTCCCACGCAGCCCTCTTTCCTCCCCTTTCTCCTTCCCAGAGAAGGGGAGGTCGCCAAGTGGTACCGATCCACCCCGGCCCCTCAAGTTACAGCAGGACTAATCACATCCATATCATCTCCCAACAGGGAGTGACAAGGCAGCCTAGCTAAGGGAAAGTGACTCAGCAGCACATAACAGAGTAAGAGAAAGCTCCTACTTCTGTCGTTAGGGGACCCGCATGAGGACCAACCTACACATCTGCTACATATGTGTAAGAGTTCTAGATTCAGTCCATACCTGCTCTTTGGTTGGTGGTTCGGTATCTGAGCAACCCCATGGTCCCAGGCCAGAATACACTGTAGGTCTTCTTGTGTGTCCCTGACCCCTTTGTCTTCCTCCCTCCTTCCTCCCACTCTTCCACAGAACTCTTTTGAGTTTGGCCTACTGTTTGGGACCAGCTTTCTGCATCTGTCTCCATTAGCTGCCAGACAAATCCTCTCAGAGGACAGTTATGCTAGACTCCTGTCTGCAAGCATACCAGAGCATCATTAAGAGTGATAGTGGTCAGCCCTCTCCCATAGGCTGGGCCTCAAGCTAGTTTGCCATCCCCTCAACCTCAGTTCTGTCTTTGGACCTATGCTTATAGGTAAGACACATTTTGGGTTGAAGGTTTTGTGTGTGGGTTGGTGTCCTTCTCCTTGCACTTCGAGCCCCACTTGGCTACAGGAGATTCTGACTTCATGCTCTCTATCAACCTTTCTGAGACTCCAAGCAACGGGTGTCTTCTTTTCATGGTCATGGATTTCCCACCACTTTGTTTGAGCTAAATTATAGTAACTATCAGGCTAAATCCTTTTAAGAGTGTTTTATGAGACTCCCAACGCAAAGGGCCAGAATGTCATCAGAAAATATCTGAAGACTGTAGCAAAAATGTTCCCATGTTGCTCTAACCTGCCTGATGTTCCTAGCAATGTATTTTAAAGATTCCTTATTTTGTGACTTGCTTTGTTCTTTATTGAAAACAATTCGAGAAACTATTACCACAATGATACATTTACAGTATATTGATATTTACTAATATATTTATTAGTAAATATTTACTAATATATTGATATTAGTATATATTGATATAGTACAATGATATTTATAGTATAGTAGAACTGTATATCTTGGACTTGGACTCTTATATTTTGGTTTAAAGTAATCTTTTATGCCAGTTGAAGTGAGAATTATGTTTGTGTTAACATCATGATACTTTATAGACAATGATACTAAGAAAAAGAGGCCAAAAGTTTTCAAAGTAGAACTGTGACAATTATTCCTGGTGGCCTGGCTACAGAGTCACAGCATTTTTTTTTACTCTTTTTTTTTGTTGTTGTTTGCTATTATTAGTTTCATTTTATTAACTCTGTATCCCAGCTGTATCTCACTCCCTTATTCCTTCCCAATCCCACCCTCCCTCCCTCAGCTTCTCCCTGCCCCTTTCCAAGTCCACAGATTGGGGAGGACCTCCTCCCCTTTCGTCTGGCCAAGTCACAGCATTTTTAAACTGGTGCTGTTATGGACCTTTCCATGGCACTCTAACATCAGATTCTTAAGTTAAAAAAAATCGATATTTTAATACGCTCAAGTACAAATTTTGGTCAAAACAATTAAGAAAATCCACTGCATTAACTGATATCATCTTAAATTTATGAATATATGAAAGAAATATATTCAATAGTATCCATTATAAAATTTTAAAATGTATTTTAAATGAATAAAGAATCTGCAACAAATAAAATATCTGTCATTTTATCATGAAATGACTTTTTTATGTTTTTACTTAGATTAAGCTGCTGGATTCTTCTGGTTTACATGAATATCATTTCCAGATTTTTAAAACCCGTGTATATTGCTCTGTTGTTGGATGGATTTTAATAATTCTAAGATCTCCTAAGTAAGACTTTACCAAATGGCATAATGAAAAACACTATCTCGTGTGCTATTATGCATAACAATGTATGATAATGATATTGCATATTTGAAGTCACATCACTCAGCACATGAAAACAAAAGGATTTCTGAGTTCAAGTTAGCCAGAGAGACTTGTCTTAAAAAAGGAAGTGAGGAGAAAAATAAATTTAAATTATTATGTCTAAAATATTATTTTTAAATTAATATGCTTACTTTACTCTTGAAAGCAGACAAAGTTCAAGTTCCAAAAATGAATAAAAAATCGAACATGAACATACATTTTTTGCATAGTATTTCACACTAATCAGATACAAAAATTATAGAAAATATGTGTCTGTTTTTACAAAAAAATAATAATGATTGAATTCACATAGCTCAGAGATTTCCTATACATGCTATTAACACAAGACTTTGTGTTCTTCTAATTCTGTTTGGGCTTTTATGTACTAAACTGTAATTTTATATGTGCCATTATTTGGATATTGGATTTAGTTACTACTTCCAAAAAAGTAGGTGAATAAAATATTATTTGATAGTAAAAATTAGCTGACAAGTTAAAACTAACTAACTAATTTATGTTATGAAAATAGATTGTGTTTTACACATTTTTGAAGGCATATGATACTTAATTTCTTATGGGTAGAACGTTCAAATTTTGAATACATAAGAATATCATTTTATAAAAATAGAAGATTTTTATGAACCAACGGTAATTGCATCTTAGATACTTCTGACTTACAGATTGAAAGTATTGCCTAAATGCTACAGTAGCTTCCTCATATAATCTGACAATGTGATAATACAAACAATTCTGACAATACAAAACAAATTTAACTTTGGAAAGAATACTTTTAGTGCAATGTAATTCTTTTGCTTACCCACTTGCAGTTCTTTCTGCCATAAATGTCATAAAGGCCATGTGCTGTGCTCCAGGCTCACTTCCTCAACATATTAGTCCAATATTTTCTTTCCATGAAGGACTACATTTTATTCTTCTCTCTCTCTCTCCTCTCTCATGTGCATGTATATGTGTGCCCAGTCCTTCCTTATGATTATTAAATGGTATATTTTCTTTCTTTTGCATTTATTACTGTTTCATAAATGCCATCTTCCCTGTTTTTTGAAACCCCCCTTACATTATCTTTGTTTCTTTTTGGCCTTTTTCTGGTTGAACTTCTAACTTGATGTTTACTTCCTCACTTTATCATAATGTACTTTCTACTGAAGACAATTTGCTATGAAGTAACTGCTTATGTAGAGGTGAAACCTTTGTGAGCAAGTTAATTTTCTCTCTTGGGTACTTAGGGCCATTTCCAAAATGGTCGCTTCTGGGTATGCCTTTCGAAGAGGGAAGCTTCAGAATTTTTTTTTTTTTTTTTGCCTTTTGATATACTGATCATTTACAATCATTTATAAAATGAGGTAGTATTTAGTTTTCTTCAGTAAACATTGCAGGTTAGAAGTTCATGGGAAATCTTTTAGTGTGCTTCTCTCTCTCTCTCTCTCTCTCTCTCTCTGTGTGTGTGTGTGTGTTCTGAGAAAGAACATGAAGTTGAGTGGATAGGAAGAGAGCATCCGTGAGGGACTAGGAGTAATAATATATTAAAACTATACTGTATTGTTTAAAAAAACAAAAAAAATAATGGTATTGGAATATAATTCAGTAGTGGAACATGAGCTAGGATATTTTAGGACTATGATCAATACTAACAGCAAAACACTGCAAAAAGTAATCAAAGAAAAGAAATTTATGTTAATGGATGAATTAATAAAGTATCAATAGAAAAGAGATAAACTTTTTTGTTTGTTTTTTTGGGGAGTAATTTTTCTTTAATTTTTGCTTTGTTTTTCTTTTTAGGATAAAGGGGAGGAAAGAGAAAGAATAACAATTTCTGGTCATTTAATTAAAGGAAGCTAGTGTAGGAGAGAAACACTCACAGATCTTTCTAAATCTAGTCAAAGGTAACGGTTAAATCTCTAACTGCCCACTTCTTAATAATTCTATGTGTTTTATCAAATATCTTATTTTTTATTTGAATGCTTTTATTTCTTTCTTTCTTTTATTAATTACACTTTATTCATTTTGTATCCCCCAAAAAACCCCTCCTTCCTCCCCTTCCAATCTCACCTTCCCTCCCCCTTCTTCGTGCATGCCCCTCCCAAAGTCTACTGATAGGAGAGGTCCTCCTCTCCTTCCTTCTGATCTTAGTCTATCAGATCTCATCAGGAGTGGCTGCACTGTTATCTTCTGTGGCCTGTTAAGGGTGCTCCCCCCTCAGGGGGAGGTGATTAAAGAGCAGGCCAATCAGTTTATGTCAGAAGCAGTCCCTGTTCCCATTACTATGGATACTGAACTGCCATGGGCTACATCTGTGCAGGGGTTCTAGGTTATCTCCATGCATGGTACTTGGTTGGAGTATGAGTCTCTGGAAAGACCCCTGTGTTCAAACTTTTTGGTTCTGTTGCTCTCTTTGTGGAGCTCCTATCCTCTCCAGATCTTACTATTTCCCACTTCTTACATAAGTTTCCATGCACTCTGCCCAACAGTTGGCCATAAGTCTCAGCATCTGCTTTGATAGTCTGCAGGGCAGAGTCTTTCAGGGGCCCTCTGTGGAAGGCTCCTAACTTGTTTCCTGTTTTCTTCTTCTTCTGATGTCTATCCTCTTTGCCTTTCAGGATGGGGATTGAGCATTTTATTCAGAGTCCTCCCTCTTGATTAGTTTCTTTAGGTGTACAGATTTTAGTAGGTTTATCCTATATTACATGTCTATTTGAGTGAGTATATACCGTGTGTGTCTTTCTGCTTCTGAGATAGCTCACTCAGAATGATCCTTTCCAATTCCCACCATTTACCTGCAAATTTCATGATTTCCTTGTTTTTCATTGCTGAGTAATATTCCATTGTGTAGCTGTACCACAGTTTCTATATCCATTCTTTTGTTGAGAGACATCTGGGTTGTTTCCAGCTTCTAGCTATTACAATTAAAGTTGCTACAAACATGGTTGAGCAAATGTCCTTGTTGTGTGCTTGAGCCTCTTTTAGATATATGCCTAGGAGTGGTATGGCAGGATCTTGAGGAAGCACTATTCCTAGTTGTCTGAGGAAGCACCACATTGCTTGCCAGAGTGGTTGTACAAGTTTACATTCCCACCAGCAGTGGAGAAGGGTTCCCCTTTCTCCACAACCTCTCCAGCATGTGTTGTCACTTGAGTTTTTGATCTTGGCCATTCTGATGGGTGTAAGGTGAAATCTCAGGGTCATTTAGATTTGCATTTTCTGATGGCTAATGAGGTTGAGCATTTCTTAAAGTGTTCCTCTGCCATTCGATATTCCTCTATCGAGAATTCTCTGTTTAGCTCTGTTCCTCATTTTTAATTGGATTACTTGGTTTGTTGCTTTTCAGCTTCTTTAATTCTTTATATATACTGGATATTGGCCCTATGTCAGATAGAGGGTTGGTGAAGATCCTTTCCCATTGTTCTCCGCCTCCTTGCTGTTACTTCCTGGAGGAGATATAGTTGGAAGTAGCATAGCAGATTCCTTGGGTACTGTACAGCACATAATTCCATAGGAAAGGAGTTAGTCTAAAGCATGGAGCCTAGATCTCTCTTTCTGAAAGAGAAAGAGCTCTCCAGGAAAGATTAATGAAGGGCTCTTTGGATTTCCCTGAAGAGCTGATTATTTTCCAATGTTGTGGTTTTGATAAGCCTATGTTTTATTTTAATTCCATTGAAATTAGGAAACAGAAGTCTCAGCCTAGGTTTTCTATTTTTAACTAAACAAATGTAATTGGAGAATGATGCTATGACATGTACATCTAATGAATTCATTAATTTGAAGGTTTATTTCTGCCATTTGGAGAACCATCATTGGTTGCATTTAACCTCACAAAGCTTTAATCTCATTGATTAAAAAGTACATAAGGAAAGTTTTACTTTAGGTTTCAAAATATTTTCCCTTTCTCCTATATGTGATAGATAAGAATCGATTCCATTGTTCACCTGTAGTTAGATAATTGCTGATATACCTTTATGGCTAATAGTCTAGGGAAGATTCCACAGAAAATGAGAAATCATTTTGATGATTTATAGAAGAGTACAAATTTTATTCTAGACAAGAGTTTTACCAAATATTTTTAACTAATACCTAGGCTTTCTGTGGTAGCACAAAAGACAGGCAAGAGTTCCTGCCCCATCTCTACACTCCTTACAAAGGAGGAAAGTAGGCATCAGTGTACTATGGCTTCTAATCCCAGACCAGACTTGAAAGAAGTCTAAATCTTCCTTCTCTGGAGAAAGCTGAGACCAGGGTCAACAATTTCTGTGAGTCAAGTGAAAAAAAAAATGCTTTGGGTTAAAAAGTAAACCCTTTAGATAAATTACTGGCTCAGATTTGAGAAAAGTACCTCTGATAACTTTGCCTTCTTTGTCTATTGAGGTCAAAACCAAATACTAAGTTTCCACTGATTATATTGGGTTGCATTAATAGTTTTCATGACTTTTTTTTTTTTCTAAATTCTGATGAATACCAAGAATCCCCAAAGAGACCATGCACAGAAACATTGAAGCAGAGTAATAAGGAACATTTTGAGGACTTGGCAAAAATAGGTCTCTGTAGTGCAGTGTGCAGACTGCATGTTGAAAGAATCTCAATAAGTGAGGAGGCAAAGAATTGTAAGAAGTTGAAGAACAGCTAATTATGGAAATGGTCTTCCGGATCATTGATCAAGTCTATGAAAGTAAGAAAAACAAAAATTCAACTTCTTTTTTTTTAAGAGCTATATGTTTCCTTTATTTTTAAATTAAATTTAATTTTTTATTATTAGTTACTTTTTATTAACTCTGTATCCCAGCTGTATTCTGCTCCCTCATTCCCTCCCAATCCCACCCTCCCTCCCTCATCTCCTTTCTGCCCCTTTTCAAGTCCACTGATTGGGGAGGACCTCCTCCCCTTTCATCTGACCCTGTTTTATTAGGTATCTCTTCAGGACTGGCTGCTAAGTCTTCCTCTGTGGCCTAGCATGATTGCTCCTCCCTTTGGGGGGGTAGAGAGGTCAAAGAGCCTGCCATTGAGTTCCTGTCAGAAATAGTCCCTGTTCCCCTTACTATGGGAAACCAATAGGTTACTGAGCTACCACGGGCTATCTATGGATATAACCTAGAACTTCTGCTCGGATGAGGCCCGTGGTAGTTCAGTAACCAAGTAGTTTTCCAAAGTAAGGAGAACAAGGACTATTTCTAACAGGATCTCAAGGGCAGGCTCTTTGACCTCCCCACTCCCCCCAGGGAAGGAGCAGTCCTGTTAGGCCACAGAGGAGGACTTTGCAGCCAGCCCTGAAGATACCTGATAAAACAGGGTCAGGTGAAAGGGGAGGAGGTCCCCCCTATCAGTAGACTTGGAAAGGGGCAGGGAGGAGACCAATGGAGGGAGTGTGGGGTTGGGGAGGGAATGAGGGAGTGTGATACAGCTGGGACACAGAGTTAACAGAATGTAACTAATAAGAAAAATAAAATTAAAAAAAATAAATACCTTTTAATGTGAAAAAAAACAATAATTTTTTTTATAAAATTAAAAAAGAAGCTTTTGAAATCCAATTCAACCAAAAAAAAAAGTTTTCTGAATTTTCACAACCCTTGGTATTTCCAGGGCAAATCAAGAGTTGAGAAGCACATTAAATTCCTTCATAATAGAAGATAGAGGGAAAAGCGTGCTGAACGCATTTATTTTGGTGCCTCTAGCTTCTATTTGTCATCACTCCTTTAGGAATTTGCATAACAAATGCTCAAGAGGTGGCACAGCCATATCTAATGGGAACAGCAAAATCCAATACAACTGCTTAAGAAAGATCCAGCAAACCCGAGCTGAGTGTTGCTATTGCTGTCATGTGCTCTCCCACTGATTGGCCTTGATTTCCACATGGGGATGCCATTATTATTTGTACATCTTGGGGTTGCTGGGTTGATGGGAATTTTCTTATGAGTCATTTACTCCTTCTCCCAGGAGTACTGCATTGTTAATTGTAAGTGCCAGATATACTGCCCAATCAGGGGTTGGAAGTCTCCTCAGAGTTTTCACATAATTCATATATTCGGAGGATTATGAGGCCCACAAATATAACAAGCAGAGCTATACTCCATAACAAGCATGAAGTCCTCAGGACACACAGTTCTTTGGGCTGTGCCATGCCAAGACACACCCATCATGGTTCTGCTAGCTGATGGGCGGAATTCCATGAATCCTAGAGCTATATTCTGTTGCCCCTGCATGCCACCCGACAACAAGGAATGTCCTGACAATAATATCCCTCCCACTTTTAGGGAGATAGTCTTATCTGACACTCCTTGAAGGTCTTTCTTATGCACAGGAAATTGTGAATCAAATAAAGATACCAGAGTGCTCCTTAGGAGGCTCTGACTCAAAGGTACTCTTGACACATTTGTGCCTGCACTTCCTCTTGAAAAGACAGTCAAAATAATGTAAACTTAAAAGAGTAAACATGAGTCAATGGGCTAGAGAAATTGGGAGCAGATCAAATTAAAAGCCTCTTCCTACTACTGATAGACAAAGAATGGTATGGATAAATGATAAAAGAATAAAGTTTTAAGACTTCCTTTTCTTAGAAAAGGTTTTCTCCTACAAGGCCACTGTAGAGTTGTATGACCAAGGAACAAAAGAATACCAAGATTAGACATATAAATAAATTCTAAGAATATATAAAATATAAACATTGTATTGTAGCAGAAGTTGAATAATAATTGCAGCAGCTTTAGCCTGAAGAATCTTCCTGAGTACTCTGATTATAGAAAATTTATAATACACTGCTTGGGACATGACAATCTGTTGGCTTGGAGATTTTCTATTTGTTTGGTGCCCTTGAAACCACAAGAACTACCAGCCTGAGAATAGGCTGTCATGCTTTGGCAAAATGTGCCCTTGAAATTACAAGACTGTTAAAAGTTGTGTTGTGGGGTTAATGAAGAAAATTATTGTAAAAGATAGCTCTCTTATGTCATCATCTGTCAATGACGACTAAACTTAAGGCCAAGAGGAATATATATGTCTGGGGATAAAAAAAATGAATACATAGTAAATAAGCAAGCACTCTGATTGCCATTCAGAAAAAAAAAAAACTGAAAAATTCTCACTGATCCTCATGACTGACTTATTCATCTATTTCTGTCCTTGTATCTACCCTATTTCAGGCATGTCCTCTCCCAATGCTGGACCCTGTCAAAGAGGAAGTAAAGAAAGATAGGTAAAGGAAGGAATAGGTTTGAGTAGAAGGTTTTCAAGAGGTTAGAGCCATAAACTATACCTCCTGCTTGATGGCTCAGGAGACTTCTTTAAGCTACAGATAAGGACATGGAGGATTCATGGTGGAATTTTCAGATACCTGTGTCCCACAACAAGAAATTAGAGCAGGAATGTATGCATAGTAGTAGACTCATAGACAATTTGTTAAGTCAAATATTAAGTTTATTAAGTCATATTTCAAAGGCCTTTTGCCTGGAGCATTGTGGCCTCTTTGTGACTCATTTAAATATACACATTTTGTTTTTTATGGATTATAAACATACTATACATTTTCCATGTGTTCAGTATTTGTTACATATAGTACATGCTCAAGAGAATTTCCAGTCATTCTTAATCAACTAATACTGTCATATTTGTTTTACATTCCTTTAGAACCTCCCTCTCCATCCTATTTTCTCCTTAAATAGGAATCAAGCAAGATAAGTGGTTTCTCTCACACTTAACTTATCCTTGCAATAAGGAGCTGTTTGAGTATGATTTCAGAGGCAGCAATCAATAGCAAGTAGCATTTACTATGAAACACACAGAGCCAGAGAAGCATATCAAAATCAGGGGAAATAAGTTGACTTACCAAGGACATATCACACATTCTCTAAAGACAGGCTCCCAGCCCTCTAGCAGAAGATATATTTTAAACAAGGGTCTTTGATAACTTACAATAATGTGCAGAAAGTTAGCCAGAAGTTGGGCTATGTTTTCTTGTTTCCAGTGATGACATAATTAATAGGAAGACACAGATGTGAGTAAGCAAAAGTTTATTTAAGAAGTAAAAGCACATGACAAATGAACAAATAGTAAAGCCAGTGAGCTTGCAAGTGAGAACCATGCTAGCAAAGAAAAAGCTGATTTTTAGTGTTTTGGCAAATGTTGATTGAGAGGTATCTCTAAGGTAATGGAGTTTCTTTGTCTCCTCTTTTATTGAAATTCAGTTGTTGAAATCATGAGTCAGGGCAGTGGGACCACTGTTTTTATAGTGCTTAGTGGTATAATCATATTAGTGGAGAATGGTATGTTGGGCATTTGGGTGAGGCCTTACAGAATTTTACATTATTCATGGTTAATGGAATAGTTGGCTTATTGACTTCAGAGCATATAGTGGAAGACTAGGTTATTATTTTTTCTGGTAGGTACTTTGTCTCATTATGTTCTACACAAAGGTACAATAGGATATTGAGATAGCTTGACATTGGCCTTTCCTGTGTATAACTCCCTGACAGTACTATTTCATCAAACTTACTATAAGACAACATAACATTACTAGAAATAAGTATGGAATCATAGAAAATTCATTTTAAAAGTAGGTTGTTTTCTTTTTTAAAATTTATTTATTTTTTATTAATTACTTGATATGAGGCTCAGTTTGATGAAATAGAGTATCCTGAAGATAACACAGACTAAAAAATAGTCTTTCCCATAGAGGACACTAGCAAATAAGCCAAGAGAAATCAGTCAGTGATTTCTGCTATAATTAAAATGGGTCCTAAAGACTATAGCATTAGATGAAAACATGTCCCTTCACATAGTTAAAGGTGAAAGTTACTGTGTATTGGACAAAGAGACACACACATAAATGATATGGCTCCACAACATACCAGTGTCAATCTGAGAATTCGTTGTACATATCTTAAGATGCTATGTTATGGATTCGAGTAAATCTCCAGAATGCACTGGATTTAGGATATTACATTCTCACTGTTATTCATAAAAGTGAACATACTTTACAAACTATGGAGTCCTTTTAACTATGTCAATCGCTTTGATTTCTTCTATATAAGAACCAGAAGAAATGAACTATCAGGTACATACAATTATTCACCCCCAAGTCTCCAAAGATGAAAATCTTTTTTTTTTTAGTTTATAACCTCTTTTTTGTTTTTAAATATTTTTATTTATTACAATTTATTCACTTTGTATCCCAGCTATAAAGATTTAAGTCTTAAAATGTCCCTCTAACCTACGATGTACCATACAATTCTCTAATGCTTTGGAGTATTAAATGAGTAAACATCTCAAGCAAAGATTTTGTTGCAACCTCCTCAGAGCACTTTTGACATCAGTGTTTCTCAAGCTGTATATCAGAGGATTAAGTGCTGGAGGCAACAAAGTATAAAGCACAGAAGAGAGCTTGTCAGAAATTGATGGGTTATTTGAGAATGGCTTCAGATAGACAAAGCAAGCAGTAACAATAAAGACAGTGAAGACAGTGAGGTGGGGGACACAGGTGGCAAATGCTTTGGACTGACCTTTAGTAGTAGGAATCTTTAGTACCGTGGAGAAAATGTAAAAGTAAGAGATCACAACACAGATGAAACAAGACACACCCACACAAACACCAATTCCCAGACTTGTGTAAATAACCACAAATGTTTCAGAGCAGGAAATTCTTAGCAATGAAGGAACATTACAGAAAAACTGTGGGATGACATTGGAGCCACAAAAAGGCATGAAAAATGTGCCAGATGTATATATGGCTCCAAAGAGTACTCCAGAGGCCCAAGACATGCTCACCATCAGCACACAGATAGGATTACTCATCATGGTCTCATAGTGCAGGGGACAGCAGATGGCAACATAGCGGTCATAGGACATAGCTGTCAGGACAAACACTTCTCCTGCTGAGAAAGAAGTCATTAAAAACACCTGGAAGGCACAAGCCAGAACGGAAATAGAACTGTTGTGAGTTAGGCTGTTGACAAAGAAATTTGGGATCGGGACAGAAACAAAAAAGACATCCAACAGGGAGAGATGCTTCAGGAAGAAGTACATGGGTGTTTGAAGCTTCAAGTCGAGGGTGATGAGAGTGATGATGATGAGGTTACTCACTAGAGTTTCCATGTACATCATCAAGAAGAACACTCCACATAAAGTCTGTAGCTCCGGTGTGTCAGAGAACCCCATCAGGATGAATCTAGTTACTGCAGTAACGTTTGTCATACTATATACTTTCCAGGTCCGGTCAGGTTAAAAACAAACAAACAAAAAAACAGAACAAAAAAACAAAACATGAGTTTTAAAAACGACATCATTCCAAATTATTACACTGATGTGAAGATGTGGTCAGTAGAATGGGAGTCAAGAGACTACCTAAGGTAATTTACCCTTGCATAAAATTCTCATTTTTTTTCTCCCATGCTCTCATACACTTGCCCTCTACCATTTCTGTGTACATTTTCTTTATGTATTTCTCTCCCTCTTTCTTTCTCCTCCTCTCTCATTTATTCATTTCTGACACTTTCTCCCTCCCCCCCCGACTCTGTGAGTGTGTGTGTGGTGGTGGTGGTGGTGGTGGTGGTGGTGTGTGTGTGTGTGTGTGTGTGTGTGTGTGTGTGTGTGTGTTAGCAAGTGAGTGCACTCATATTATCTGGACTAAATAATAAAAAATAAAATAGAGATTATGGGGGTATTTTCTTTTCCACTAATAGAGGTAAGGATAAACATATAAAATATTCTAATATATGACAAAAATCTTCAGATGATATGTTTTATGACAATAAAATATGCCCTTGGCTACATGAGTTTAAGGATTTTTCCACCAAAATTTATAGTTCAAATGTAAATAGCAAACATCTGTAGAGATGATATTTCAGAAAGCACAACTCTAGTTTAACAGAAGGATGAATCCTATTTCGAATATTTACAGAAAAGTTGTCTGTAGGCACAGAAAAAAAAATATGTGTTATGGAGCTTAAATTTAGCACATTTGCCAAGGTATTATAACCCTCAGACTGGGGAAATACAGAAAAAAAGAAGGCAAACAGGAGAAATAAAGGTAAATAAATCACTGCTAAATTACATCGATTTTAATAACTTGTCCAGTTTTGTCTATATCTTTAATATTTAAAATTATTTTAGACAGTGCATTTTAACATTTTACCAGTGGAAATTTGAAATTTGTACCTTAGAACAATTAAGATTCTTCACTCTCCTAGAAAAGCATTACTTTTCAGATATATGTAGGCAGATTTTCTTTCAGGTCAACTTGAGGAAGGAGAAGTTTTTTACATCCATTCAAATTTAAGTTAGCAGTGGATCACCTGAAATGAACAGAGAACATGTACCTGTCTTTGAAAACTCTAAAATGATAGCATATGTTTGCATTTTTAGTATGTAAGAAAATTCAAAGTTCTGAGATAAACTGTAGTCATTTCTTAGCATGAGAATGCACATAAAAATATTTTAACTTTGTGTTAACTCTGATGTGAATTAGTCTGAAATATCATATAATCTAAGTGTCTCTAATAGATCTTTTTAAGTCAATTGGCTACTCCCTGGGAATTCCCAAAGGTGAATCTTTCTGGATAGCCTTATTAAAATCTATGTCTTAAGATAATTAGTGTTTTAGTGGCTGGCTCTTTGATCACCTCCCCCTGGGGGCAGCAGCCTTGCCAGTCCCCAGAGGAAGACAATGCAGCCAGTCCTCATGAGATCTGATAAGCTAGGGTCAGATTGAAGGGGAGGAGGACCTCCCCTATCAACAGACTAGGAGAAGGACATAGGAGAAGAAGAGGTAGGAGAGATGGGACTGGGAGGAGACAAAGGAGGAGGCCATAGCTGGGATAAAAGGTGAATAAATTGTAATAATAAATAAATAGATAATAATAGATAAATAGTTAGTTAGATAGATAGATAGATAGATAGATAGATAGATAGATTGATTGATAAAGGAGAAAAAGGCAAAAATAGTTTCGTAATAATTTGTATTTTTATAAAATACCTACTTAGTCCCTAGAAAATACATTGGGATAGATCATGAAGAACATACTCATATTTTCCCCAAAATTAATATAATAATGTATTTTTTGTCTTTTTTTATAATTTTTATTTTTTTATATTAATTGCAGGTCATTTACTTTGTATTCTAGCTGTAGCTCCCTCTCTCATTCCCTCCCAATTCTATCCTCCCTCTCTCATTTCCTCCCTGCTCCTTTCCAAGTCCACTGATAGGGGAGGTCCACCTCCTCTTCCATCCAACCCTAGCTTATCAGGTCTCTTCAGGACTGGCTTCGATGTCCTCCTCTGTGGACTAGCAAGGCTGTTCCTCCCTAGGGGAGGAGGGGAGGTCAAAGAGCCATCCATTGAGTTCATGTCAGAAATAGTCCCTGTTCCCCTACTAAGGAACCCACTTGGATACTGAGCTACCATGGGCTACATCCAAGCAGGGGTTCTAGGTTATATCTGTACATGGTCCTTGGTTGGAAAAACAGTCTCATAAAAGACCCCTGCGCCTAGATATATTTGGTCCTTGTGGAGTTCCTGCCCCTCCAGGTTATATTAACTCCCTCTTCCTTCACATGATTCCCTGTACTCTGCCCAAGGTTTGGTTATGAGTCTCAGCGTCTGCATTGCTTTCTTGGTTATACAATGCACAGTATGAGAGATACACCAAAGTTTTAAGCAAATGTTATACAACACAAAAGTTGAAACATTTATTAAAAACTCCTGCCATACCACCTGTACCAATTACTTTTCTCAAGTTTTTGACATAATTTATGGGAAAAAAGAATACATGTGAAAAGAAGGACTGACTTTAGTCCATGGTCTGAAGGTAAAGTCTGTCATAGCAAAGAATCCATAGTTGCAGGATCATGAAAGAATTGTTCACAGCATACCTGCTGTCAGAAAGCAGAAAAAGAAAAAACTATACCACTCTAATGGCATTCTTCCCATCTTCCCCTTTTCTACACAGGATGAAAATTCAGAAAATAGAGCCATCATATCATCATGCCATCACACCAGCGTACATCCTCCTACCAAGGTCAAGCCTTACTGGAAATTTCCTTGTAGACCCTTTGATTTTTATTCTTAGATGATTCTAAATCTCATCAACTTGACAATAAACATTACCAGTCTCAGCTCTATGTCCTGTCATCTTGATGCTCTAGTTGATGCATCACGTTTAAAGCATAGAATTTACACTGTGGTTTTTAAAGTCTCACATTGATTTCATAATGCTAAATCTGTTTATTACACCTCTAAGTATCCCTAAAATCTGAACAATTATAACATTGTTTGAATATATGTGGCCCGGGGTCCTGTAAGAATGACTAAGTGGTTAAGAGCTGATTTTGATCTTGCTTAGGAAGCCATTTTGGTCCCCAAAATCTGCATCACATGTCCACAACTATACATAACAATAGCTACAGTAGTCTGTTCTTGCTCCTGATGGTATCCTCATTCACATATACAATCAACACACTTATATTCTTGTATATTCACATATATAAGACAACAGATATAGTTTTAAATTAAGTAAATATTCATAAGAGCATGGTACTATTTATCTGGAAACCCAGAGTAATTGATGTCTGGTTTTGAAAATTCAAATTATATCCTTCATGTATTCAATGACATGAACAAAATGTTGTCATTATAAAAAGGGAATAATGAGGTAAAATAAGGGAGGATCAAGTCAATAGAAGAGGGAAACCTAGCATGTAACTCTGCATAAGTTTTCCTTTGTATCTGGAGTTTGAGGTATCTGATAGAATTATCTGCTCTTCAATTCACTTGAGTGTCTTACTCATCCAGTTTTTAAATCCACAGCTCATGTGGCTTCTCAGTGAGCTGATTCTACAAGATACCAGCAGCTTGCCTTAATAGACACCCCATAATCTTGGTATTGCCAGCATTCTGATGTTTCCTTACATTCCAGATTTCACTTGCTCAGATCCTTCTCAAATTTTGCTAGTAGGAACTCTATATGAGCCTGGAAAACATTGTTTGGACTCTGTAACTGCCTGGAACCTTTGTTTAAGTATCCATGCATCTTTCATTTGTCCATATTTCATTCTAAAGACTAGCATCATATTTATAGCACTGGTGAGCTCTACTGGTGAGTCAACTCACATGTAACCTGGACACTGTCCTATAGTTTCAGTGGCCTTTGTATTCCTTTGATGCTGGCCCTGGGGAAATAGTTCCCTAAGTGAGAGTTTTGCAACAAAGAACCAAAACATATTTGATTGGGGATTTCTTCTTTCAAGACATTTATACTTTAACAAGTTGATAGTTGGGGTTTTACTTTAAATGACCTTTCTATTTTTCCATGTGTGAAATGATGTTTTGTGATTAATGACACTATTAAAGATTTTTGTCTACTTTGTCATGGTCTACCACTTTAAATTTTCTTAGACTACTTCCTCCCTTAGGTATGTTTTTCTTACCTTTCAGAAATTTCTCACCATAGACATGACTAAAAGCACTGAGTAGTAACCATACCACTCCCTGAAGCGTATGCTTTCTTAAAGGCCCTATGTGAAAAAACAGAGTCTAACTAATACTTACAAATTCAGTCTTACACAACATTTCAGGATATGGACAGACTGTATACAGGTTTGTTGTCAGAATACAACATAAATGTTTTCAATCCAGTTTACAACACGAATAAAGGCCTTGTTTGCTTTATGAAGCCTCAGGAGCCAAATCTTCAATGTTTTCATTTCTCTAGGAATTCTGTCCTTTGAAGAGTTTATCAATGGATTGGTAGGATTAACATGGTGAAGAGTCTATCAAAATGTTCCACCAGTCTCTGCATTCATAAGCTACATTAAACTACAACTCTAAATTCTCCCTCTTTATTCTTATAAATAATTTCTCAAATATTAAGAAACAGAGACTAGTAAGAGCTGGAGGGGATGGGAACTCCACAAGGAGAGCAACAGAACAAGATAATTTGAACACAGGGAACTTCCCAGAGACTCATGCTCCAACCAAGGACTATTCGTGGAGATGACCTCGAATCCCTGCACAGGTGTAGCCCATGGCAGTTCAGTGTCCAAGTGGGTTACATAGTAATGGGAAGAGGGACTGCCTCTGACATAATCTGATTGGCCTGCTCATTGATCACTTCCCCCTCAGGGGGGAGCAGCCTTATCAGGCCACAGTAGAGGACAATGCAGCCACTTTTGATGAGAACTGATAGACTTAAGATCAGAAAAAAGAGGAGAACCTCCCCTATCAGTGGACTTGGGGAGTGGCATGCATGCAGAAAGGGGAGGGAGGGTGGGATCGGGAGGGGAGGAGGGAGGGGATTATGGGGGGATACAAAATGAATAAAGTGTAATTAATAAAAAATTTAAAAAAAGAAACAGAGACTAAGGTTTATTATAGCAAGATACCTACGTCTTTATACCAATGTTCTGTATCAATTTACATTTCACATTGATGTGACAAAATACTTAAAACAGTAACTTAATGGAATAATTGTTATTTTGCCATGTAGTTTGATCATGTAGTCTATGATCTTGGGGAAGAGATGGTGGCAGGACCATGAATTGTTAGATGATTACAATGTATCTATGGTTAAGAAGTGAGAGAGATGAACTAATTTTTCACTGTGCTTCTACCTCATTTTGATGTAGTATGTTCTTAGGACATGTTCTGGGGCTCTAATTTTCACCATGGCCATGACAGCTCATAAAAGAAATCAATGAATCGGGATTTGCTTACAGATTTAGAGGTTTAGTTGTTCATCATTATCATAGCAGGGAAAGTGGGGGCACTCAGGCAGTCATGATGCTGGAGAAGCAGCTGAGAGTTCTACATCCAGAATCTCAGGCTAAAGAAAAAAAGAACCACTGAGCCTAGCTTAAGATTTTGAAATCTCTGGGTTACTTCACTCGGGATGATCTTCTCTAGTTCCTACCATTTGCCTGAAAATTTCATGATTTCCTTGTTTTTAATTGCTGAGCAGTATTCCATTTGATAAGTGTACCACAATTTCTGTATCCATTCCTCCTCTGAGGGACATCTAGGTTGTCTCCAGATTCTGTCTATTATGAATAAAGTTCCAATGAACATAGTTGAGCAAACATCCTTATTGAATGGTGGGGTGTCTTTTGGGTATATGCCTAGAATTGGTATAGCTGGATCTTGAGGTAGCACTATTCCCAATTTACTGAGAAAGCCACAGATTGATTTCAAAAGTGGTTGTACAAGTTTACATTCCCACCAACAGTGGAGGAAGGTTCGACTTTCTCCACATACTCTCCAGAATGAATCATCCCTTGAGTTTTTGACCTTAGCCATTCTGATGGGTGTGAAGTGGAATCTTAGGGTAATTTTGATTGCCATTTCCTGAACGTCTAAGGACATTGAACATTTCTTTAAGTGTTTCTCTGCCATTTGATATTCTCTGTACCCCATTTTTAATAGGATTACTTGGTTTGTTGGTGTTTAACTTATTCTGTTCTTTAAATATTCTGGATATTAGCCTTCTGTCAGAACTAGGGTTGCTGAATATCTATAGGCTGTGTTTTGTTTTGATGACAATGTCCTTCGCTTTATAGAAGCTTTTCAGTTTCATTAGGTCCCTTTTATGGATTGTTAATCTTAGAGCCTATGCTGTTGGTGTTCTGGTCAGGAAGTTATTTCCTGTGCCATTGAGGTCAAGGCTTTTGCCCACTTTTTCTTCTAACAGGTTTAGTGTGTCTGGTTTTATGTTGAGATATTTTTTTTTCAGCTCATTTCTTTTCTTTTTTAATTTTACTTTTTCTTATCAGTTACATTTTATTAACTCTGTATCCCAGCCGTGTCCCGATCCCTCATTCCCTCCCAGTCCCTCCCTCCCTCCCTCATCTCCACCGTGCCCCTTGCCAAGTCCACTAATAGGGTGAACCTCCTCCCCATTCATCTGATCCTGTTTTATCAGGTATCTTCAGGACTGGCTGCAAAGCTCTCCTCTGTGGCCTAACAGGAATGCTCCTCCCTTGGGGGGTGGGGAGGCCAAAGAGCCAGTCATTGAGTTCCTGTTAGAAATAGTCCTTGTTCCCCTCACTATGGGAAACCAATTGGTTACTGAGATACCACAGGCTACATCTGAGCAGAGGTTCTAGGTTACATACATACATGGTCCTTGGTTGCATGTCAGTCTCAGAAAAGACCCTGTGCCCAGATATATTTGGTCCTTGTGGAGCTCCTATCCTTTCCTCATCAGACTAACTCCCCTTCTTTCTTATGATTCCCTGTACTCTGCCAAAGCTTTGGTCATGAGTCTTTGCTTTGAAAACAATACTACTTAGAGTCTTTCAAATGCACTCAGTAGACTCCTGTCATATGTTCAATGCGCATCCCATCTGTCTTTCTAAACGAGGATTGATAATCTTACCCCATGTCCGTTCTCTTGATTATCTTTTTTAGGTGTATAGATTTCATTATGTTTATCATATCTTATAGGTCTATATAAGTGAGTATATACCGTGTTTGTCTTTCTCCTTCTGGGATATTTCACTCAGGATGACCTTTCTAGATCCCACCATTTGCCTGCAAATTTCATGATTTCATCCTTTTTGATTGCTGAGTAGTATTCCATTGTGTAAAAATACCACAATTTCTGTACCCATTCCTCCATTGATGGACATCTGGGTTGTTTCCAGGTTTTGGCTATTATAAATAAAGCTGCTATAAACATGGTTGAGCAAATATCCCTTTTGTGTACTTGAGAAAACTTTGGGTATATACCTAGCAGTGGTATAGCTGGGTCTTGAGGAAGCACTATTCCTAATTGTCTGAGAAAGTGCCAGATTGACTTCCACAGTGGTTATACCAGTTTATATTCCCACCAGCAGTGGAGGAGGGTTCCCCTTTCTCCACAACCTCTCCAGCATGTGTTGTCCCTTGAGTTTTTCATCTTGGCCATTCTGATGGGTGTAAGGTGATATCTCAGGGTCGTTTTGATTTGCATTTCCCTGATGGCTATTGAGGTTGAGCGTTTCTTTAAGTGTTTCTCTGCCATTCGATATTCCTCTGTCGAGAATTCTCTGTTTAGCTCTGTTCCCCATTTTTTAATTGGATTACTTGGTTTGCTGCTTTTCAGCTTCTTTAGTTCTTTGTAAATACTCGATATTAGTCCTCTGTCAGATAAAGGGTTGGTGAAGATTCTTTCTCAATCTGTAGGCAGGCGTTTTGTTTTGATGACAGTGTCCTTTGCTTTACAGAAGCTTTTCAGTTTCATGAGGTCCCATTTATTGATTGTTGCTCTTAGAGCCTGTGCTGTTGGTGTTCTATTCAGGAAGTTGTCTCCTGTGCCAATGAGTTCTAGGCTGTTCCCCACTTTTTCTTCTAACAGATTTAGCGTGTCTGGTTTTATGTTGAGGTCTTTGATCCACTTGGACTTTAGTTTTGTGCAGGGTGATAAATATAGATCTATTTTCATTTTTCTGCATGTGGACATCCAGTTGGACCAGCATGTTGAGATATTTGATCCACTTGGATTTTAACTTTGTGCAGGGGAACAAATATGAGTCTATTTGCATTTTTCAACATGTGAACTTCCAGTTAGACCAGAAATATTTGTTGAGCATGCTATCTTTTACCATGGTATCGTTTTGGTTTCTTTGTCAAAAATTAAGGTTCCATAGGTGTGTGGGATTTTTTCCTGGTCTTCAATTTGATCCCATTAATCTACTGTTTTTATTAATCCACTATTGCTCTATAATACAGATTGAGATCCGGGCTGGAGATACCTCCAGAAGATCTTTTTCTTTTTTTTTTTATTGTTTAGGATTGTTTTAGCTATTCTAGTTTTTTTGTTTTGTTTTGTTTTCCATATGAAATTGAAAATTGTTCTTTCAAGATTTGTAAAAGATTCTGTTAGAACTGGGACTGTCTCTGATGTGAACTCATGGCTGGCTCTTTGATCACCTTCCCATGAAGGGGGAGCAGACTTGCTAGGCCACAGAGGAAGACAATGAAGTCAACCCTGATGAGACTTGATAAGCTAGGGTCAGAGGGAAGGGGAGGAGGTCCTTCCATATCAGAGGATGTGAAGAGGGGCATGGGAGGAGATGAGGGAGAGAGGTATTGGAAGGGAATGAGGAAGGGGGCTACAGCTGGGATACAAAGTGAAGAAATTGTAATTAATATAAAAATTTAATTAAATTTGTTGGTATTTTGATGGGAATTGCATTGTATCTGTACATTCCTTTTGTTGGGATAGCCATTTTTACCGTTTTACTATACATTTTTACTTAATGATCCATGAACATGGGATATCTTTCCATCTTCTGGTATCATCTTCAATTTCATTCTTGAGAGACTTGAAGTATTTTTTCATACAGGTCTTTCACTTGCTTGGTTAGAGTTGCACCAAGGTTCTTTATGTCATGTGTGACTATGTGAAGGGTGTTGTTTCCCTAATTTCTTTCTTAGCCCATTTGTCTTTTGTATACAGGAGGGCTTCAGATTTTATTGAGTTAATTTTGTATCCAGCCACTTTTATGAAGCTGTTTATCAACTGAAGGTACAGAAAGAAACACATGGTATATACTCACTTATAAATGAATATTAGCTATATAATACAGGATAAACATACTAAAATCTAGTCCTAAAGAAGCTAAACAACAACGAGGACCCTAGGGAAGAGGCTTAATCCTCATTCAGAAGGGCAAACAGGATAGACATCAGAAGAAGGAGAGAAAAAGAAACAGGACAGGAGCCTACAATAGAGATCCTCTGAAAGACTCTGTTTACCAAGGTATCAAAGGAGATACTGAGACTCGTAGCCAAACTTTGGGTAGAGTGCCAGAAACTTTATAGAGGTAGTGGGAAATAGAAAAACCTGGAGGGACAGAAACTCTACAAGGAAAACAACAGAGCCAAAAATTCTGGGCCCAGGGGTTTGGGGAGGTTGCAGAAACCAATACTCTAACCAAGGATCTTGCACGGAGAAGATCTAGACCCCCTGTTCAGAGGAAGCCCATAGGCTGCTTAGTTTACAAGTGGGTTTCCTAGTAAGGGATACAGGGACTGTCTCTGACATGAACTCAGTGGCTGACTTTTGAACACCTCCCCTGGGGTAGGGGGGCATGGAGCCTTGCCAGGACACAGAGGAAAATGATGAAGCCAGCCTTGATGAGACCTGATAGGCTAGGGTCAGATAGAAGGGGAGGAGGTCCTCCTCTATCAGGGAACTAGGGAAAGGGGATCAGGGGAGAAGAGGTAGGGTGGGTGGGACTGGAAGGAGACAAGGGAGGGGGCTGCAGTGGGTGTACAAAGTAAATAAATAGATAAATAAATAAATAAATAAATAAATAAATAAATAAATAAATAAATAAATAAAATTAAAAAATATATTCAGGGACAAGTGAATTCTGCAATTGTAGTAGGATCTATAATTCTTTTCTAGACACTGATGGAAATATTCTGTACATAGGTATAAGTGGTGCTTTCCTGCACTACAGGCAGGCTAAAAGAATAATAGTTTTGTTAACTTTTTCTGTGGAGGAACACCACCTTCTCAGAGCATGTAGAGAACCAAATACAAGTAAAATATTTTCACCAAAGTCCAACTTGGTGAACCAATGTGTTTATTAGTATCATTTACTTACAGGAGCGTGGAGGACACAAAGACAGTCACAACACCTTAAAGTGTCATTCTTACTATTGATGACAGCTCACAATAGCTGTAACTATGATAATAGATGCACACATTTCAAAAAGCTTCATATTTGGAGGGTTCTTTCCAGGCTCTTAGGGTCTCTTAGTCAGAGAGTCTACTATTCCCAGTATTTTTTAAAACACTTCCATAATATGGGAAAGGGTCTTGAGATTTTTAAACTTTCTAGAACTTGGAAGGATATTTAGACTCGTTCCTTAGAATTACAACTTCTGCCTCCTCTCACCTGTAATTACCGTATTCAGGGGAAACTACAGAAAAGTAGTCACACAAATTTCAAACTCTCCAGTATCTTTCTGATAATGCACTCAACCTGAGTGGCTACTATTTGTCTTTTATAACATATATCATAAGATCTTTCTCCAGGTTTGTTTTACCTTAAGCTTTTGATATTGCTCTATGGATTGGGCCCAATAGGCACTAGGCCTGCTGGGTTATCTTCCTGCCCGTTTTCTAATTATTAGAAAAACTACCAGAGAAACCATATATGCATTTACCTTAATTGTTCCCTTCTCATATCTAACTATTGTGTTGCTGTTGTTTTTGTTTTACTTTGGTTTCTAAGTGAACTTGATAAGAAGTTATCAAATAACCAGATATTGAGTCTTACCATGAAAAGAAAATAACCAATCCTTTTAGAACATTATATTCTCCAAAGAGAAGAGCTTTATCATAGAAGAGCAGAAATGGTTGTCTTTTGAAAGTCAAAAATTACAGAACTTGGTTGTAAAGCGTAAGGCACTACACCACTGAGAGATATTTTGAAATGTTAAGTGAAGTAGACTCCTTTGGCAGAGATTTTGCTGCAACCTCCCCAGAGCACACTTGACATCAGTGTTCCTAAGGCTGTAGATCACAGGATTAAGTGCGGAAGGCAACACAGTGTAGATCACAGAAAACATCCTGTCTGTAATTGATGGTACATCTGAGGGTGGCTTCAGATAGACAAAGCAAGCAGTTGCAATGAAAACAGTGAAAACAGTGAGGTGGGGGACACAGGTGGCAAATGCTTTGGACTGACCTTTAGTAGTAGGAATATTTAGTACCGTGGAGAAAATGTAAAAGTAAGAGATCACAACACAGATGAAACAAGACATGCATAGGCACAAGCCAATTCCAAGACTTGTGTAAATTATTCCTAGTGTTTCAGAGCAGGAAATCCTTAGCAATGAGGGAACATCACAGAAAAACTGTGGGATCACATTGGAGCCACAAAAAGGCATGGAAAATGTGCCAGTTGTGTATACAGTTCCAAAGAGCACTCCAGAAGTCCAGGAAATACTCACCATCTTCACACAGTTACCAAAACTCATGATGGCCTCATAGTGCAGGGGACAGCAGATGGCAACATAGCGGTCATAGGACATAGTAGTCAGGACAAAAATCTCTCCTGCTGAGAAGGAAGTCATTAAATGTATCTGGAAGGCACAACCCAGAACAGTAATGTAATTTTTGTGAGTTAGACTATTGACAATGAAATTTGGGATTGGGATGGATACAAGGAAGACATCAAACAGAGACAAATTTTTCAGGAAGAAGTACATGGGTGTTTGGAGTTTCAGGTCCAGAGTAATGAGGGTGATGATAAGAAAGTTACTCATTATGGCTGCTAGGTAGATCACCAGGAAGAACACACCACATACAGTCTGTAGCTCATGAATATCTGAGAGTCCCATAAGGATGAATCCTGCTATTCTAGTGACATTGGGCATTCTAGATTCCTCGCATGGGCTGTCAGGTAGGAGAGATGAACAAAAAGTGATAAAGTTCCAAATGGTTACACTGATGTGCAGAAATATTCTGTGGGGATAGAGCCAGAAAACAGTGAAAGTTCTTCTGCATTGTTACAGCACTTACCGAAAAGTGCTATGTTCACTTGATACATAAGTTGCACTAATTTATTATTTATGACAATTTAGTATCAGGTTTTATTACAATTTTTAATTATAAAATACATATATGGTGCTTTTCCTAATACAATTGACTGTTTGTTTAAAACTGCAATTGTCCAACAACAATTGGGCAACAAACAGCAAGACAAAGTTTTCAAATCTCTCCCGTACTGTTTTATTTCCTTTGTCTTAATCTTTGGTCAGAGCACTGATCAACCTTGCATTGCCACACTTAATATTCAAAGGGCCTTTACCTGAAGTGAATAAGTGTCTTTCTTCAAGGCTGAATACCAGTACCTATGATGTTTTCAAAAGATTGCCTATTGTCACCTTTTATCATGTGTTTTGCATTCTTTGAGTGTCATCTGGATTCCTTGAATCATTGGCTTCAACCTCTCATTCCAATCCTTTAATAGTGATGCCAAAACAGAAGTGATCTTCTCATAGGTACCAATTTGTCTTCTTTCAAGGTTGCCTATCTGGTAAACAGCTTGCAAGGCAAATCAACATTCTCTTTTACATCAGAAGCAGTTTTCTGTGGATCAAGTGGGGATTGATCCCAATTCAGTCTTAACAATAAAACTGATAAGATTCTTTATGTATCAGAACTGAGATAACAATCAACCAGGCCACAGTTTGACCAGGAGTGTTTGAGAATCAATGACTCTTTTCCTTCTTTCCTAAAAATCTTTGTGTTCTTTTCACTACTTTCAAATCCATAGCTACCTTATATGTTTATATTTATGAAACTCCTTCCCTGACTTTTACAATTGCTCTTGATTTTCTTTCTGTGTTGATTAGCCACTTTCAATTTTCATAAACTGTCTAATTTAAGGCTTCCCATGGCATAAGATTTTCCTAACAAAAAAATTCAAATTCCTTAGTTTAAGAAAATAATAAGCCAGGCCGCACGACACATGCCTGTAATCCCAGCACTCGGGAAGGCAAAGGCATGTGGATCTCTGTGAGCTCAAGGCCAGCCTGGCAGCTAAGGCTACACAGAGAAACCCTGTCTTACTCAAAAAAAAAAAAAAAAAAAAAAAAAGAAAAAAGAAAAAAGAAAAGAAAAAGAAAGAAAAGAAAAAAAAGAAAAGAAAGAAAGAAAATATTTATCAGATTCCATTAAGTTTAAAATAGTTGTGTGTGTTGTAATTATAAATTCTCAAAGTGTGTTACTAAATCAAAACAACAATAACAAAAAGGGGCCATGAATTTGATAGAGAGAGGAGAGAGATATGGGAGGATTTAGAATGAGGCAATGGAAGGGAGAAATATTATAATTAAATTATATTCTCAAAATAAGATAAAGAGAGAAAGAGAAAAGAAAAAGAAAAGGGGTGAGAGTCTGTAGATTCATATCAGCAGTGAAAAACCATTTCTGCCCTTGGAGATTACACGAGTTTTCAAACTTAAATGGTGGTTCACAGTTGATAGTAACTCTAGTTCCAAGAAATCTAACACTTATATCTGGCATCTGCATGCACCAGGGAGGCAAAATGTATACAAACATAAATACTGAAAAACACAAATACATGAGATAAAAATGGTAGATATGTCTTAAAGGAGAAACGATAAATTTAGAAATATTTTTAATTGTTCAGCTGCATTCCTTTGTAACAAAACATGTCAGAATTTCTGGTGTTTTATTTATAAATAAATCTTAAGAAACCACCACATCAAAACATTTCCTTCATTTCTTCTTCTATATTTCTCTTTATCACATCATGTTTTCTGGAATAACTTTTTAGTAAGATTCAACATATTTTGATATCCTATGTATATTCAAGCTGTATCAATAGGGTACATTGATGGTTACTAGGTTTAGGTATTGACTTACTCTTCATTGAAAAAAAAAACGGTACAATACAATGTATATATTAGCTATGGAATTAAATGATAGTGACAAAAATAATTTTTTCAATGTAGTGGAAAGCTTGTTCTTCTTAGAAGGAAGCAAAATATAAGTACTTTAAAATAATATGCAAAACAAACAAAAATCCTAGGATAATGAAATAACTACTTTTAGTTTAGAGATTATCTATGTGACTGCTTGATTAAATAAAAGCTTTTAGTTCACACAAAATGCAGAGGACAAATGAACAGCACAGATATCTCAGGAGATGATATTTTAGAAAGAACAGTTCTAATATAAAATAAGGGTGGGTTTTGTTTAGGTTTTATCAGGATATGGTATAGAGGGAGAAAGGGTCAAAGGGAGATGAGCATTGTGGTGACATTTGCCAATTCATTCTAGCCATCAGAATGAAGAAATGCAAAAAAAAAAAAAAAAAAAAAAAAAAAAACCTACAAAAATGTTGAAGACACCACTCATAAATTGCATTGCCTCTAGTATCTATCCTAACTGCCTAATTCTCATAATCACTCTGAGATGATTAAATATTTTGGAGCAGAGTATTTTAATATTTAATGAACAGAAATTGAAATCTGTACTTTAAAACAATTCAGATTACTCAAATTTCTGGAAATTTGATTAGTCATCAGATATATGTACAAAGATTTTCCAATATGTCCAATGGAAGAAGAAGTTTTTCATATACATTAACATTCAGATTATTGATAGGTCACCCAAAAGTTTGGAAACCTGTCACCAGGACATTTAGTTACAATTTAGGCTTCTTATAAGACTCAAAAGTAGATGCAAAACAGTGATCATTTCTCAATATTGAATAAAGCAAATACAAATCAGAATATCATTTACCATCATAAATCTTGGTTAGATTCTCTTGGAAACACTGTATAATTCAAAGGTCTCTAATATATCTTTTTAAGACACTTGGATGTAATCTTAAAATTCCCCAAAGGAAAATCTTTTTGAATAGCCATCCTCATTAATACTTTTCTGTTAAGACTATTAGTGTTATAATTGGCACTTTCTGTAGGACAGACTGATCAGTCCCAAGAAAACAAACTAGAGTGGATCAAGAAGAATGTGGCTCACACTTTCCTCAGAATATATATACTCAGTCCTCATGCTTGCAAGCAAATACTCTCACCAAATGAGCCATCTTCAATCTTCTCTGCTCCCTAACTGAATTTATTTATTTATTTATTTATTTATTTATTTATTTATTTATTGGGGGTTTTACTTTTTCACATTTTTATTACTATCATTTATAACCATTTATTCAATTTGTATCTCGCCTGTGGCCCCCTCCCTCATCTCCTTCCAATCCCACCCTCCGTCTTTCTTTTCCCCTGATGCCTCTCCCCTAGCCATTGATAGGGGAGGCCCTCCTCCACTTCTATTTGACCCTAGCCTATCAGGTCTTATCAGGATGGTTGCATTATCTTTTTCTGTGACCTGACAAGTCTGCAACCCAAAGGGAAGGTGATCAGAGAGAATGCAAATAATTTCATGCCAGAGAAAGCCCCTGCTCCCCTTAATAAGGACCCCACTTGGAGACTGAGTCTATGGGCTACATCTGAGCTGGGGTTTTAAGTCCTCTCCATGCATTGTCCTTGGTTGGTGTACCATAATCTTCAGGGCCCCCAGGGCTTGGTTTTTATGGCTCTGTTGGTCTCCATTTGGAGCTCTTGTCCCCCTAGGTCTATCTCTCCCATCTTTTATAAGATTCCTTGCACTCAGACCTCACTTACCAGAGTCTTTCAGAAGTCCTTTGTGAAAGCCTCCTGTCCTGTTCCCTGTCTCCTCCTGCTTGCAATGTCTATTGCATTTGTCTTTCTGAATGAGGATTGAGCATCTTCCCAAGTTCTTCCTTGTTGTTTAGCTTCTTTAGGAGTATAGATTTTAGGATGTTTACCCTATATTATATGTCTAATATCCACTTATGGATGATTATATACCTTGTGTGTCTTTTTGATTCTGGGATACTTCACTCAGGAAGATGTTTTCTAGTTCCCACCATTTGCCTGAAAATTTCATGATTTCTTTGTTTTTTCATTGCTGAGTAGTAAATATAGCACAATTTCTGTAACCATTCTTCCCTTGAGGAACATCTAGGTAGTTTCCAGCTTCTGGCTATTACAAATAGAGCTGCTATGAACATGGTTGAGCAAATGTTCTTGAAGTATAGTTAAACATATTTTGGATATATGCTTATGAGTGGTATAGATGGTTCTTGAGATAGCACTATTCCCAATTTTCTGAAAAACGCCAGATTGATTTCCAAAGTAGTTGTACAAGTTTGCATTCCCACCAGCAATGGAGGAGGGTTCCCATTTCTCCACATCGTCTCCAGCATGTGTTGTCACTTGAGCTTTTTTATCTTAGCCATTGTGATGGGTGTAAGGTGGAATTCCAGGGTTGTTTTGATTTACATCTCCCTGATGACTAAGGAGTTCAAACTTCCCTTTAAATTTTCTCTGCCATTTGATACTCTTCTGTTGAGAATTCTCTGCTTGGCTCTGTACCCCATTTTTAATTGGATTACTTGATTTGTTGCTTTTTAACTTCTTTAGTTCTTTATTTATTCTAGATATTAGCCTCTGTCAGATATAGGTTTGGTGAAGATCCTTTCCCAGTCTGTAGGCTGTCGTTTTGTTCAGGTTCAAGAGGTCCCATTTATTAATTGTAGATCTTAGAGCCTGAGCTGTTGGTGATCTGTTCAGAAAGTTGTCTCCTGTGCCAATGAAGTCAAGGCTCTTTCACATTAGCTCCTCTAATAGGTGTAGTGTGTCTGGTTTTATGTTGAGGTCTTTGATCCACTTAGACTTTAGTTTTGTTCAGGGTGATAAATATGGATCTATTTGCATTTTTCTACATGTAGACATCCAGTTAGAGCAGCACCATTTGTTGAAGATGCTGTCTTTTTTCCATTGAATGGTTTTGGCTTCTTTGTCAAAAATCAAGTATCTGAAGGTGTGTGGGCTTATTTCTGGGTCTTCAATTTGATTCCATTGATCGGCCATTCTGTTTCTATGGCAGTACCGTGCAATTTTTATTACTGTTGCTCTATAGTACAGCTTGAGATCAGGGATGGAGGTACGTCCAGAAAAGCTGTTATTGTACAGGATTATTTAACTATCTGCTTTTGTTGTTGTTGCTGTTTTTTGTTTTTCCATATGAGTTTGAGAAATGTTCTTTCAAGTTCTGCAAAGAATTATGTTGGTATTTTGTTGGGAATTGCATTGAATCTGTAGATTACTTTTGGTAGAATAGCCATTTTCTCTATGTTAACCCTACTGATCCATGAGCAAGGGAGATCTTTCCATCTTCTGATACCTTCTTCAATTTCTTTCTTCAGAGACTTGAAGTTTGTTTTTTTTTTGTTTGTTTGTTTGTTTTTTTTCATAGAGGTCTTTCACTTGCTTGTTAAGAGTTACACCATGGTATTTTATGTTATTAGTGGCCATTGTGAAGGGTGTTGGTTTTTCAAGACAGGGTTTCTCTGTGTAACATCACTGGCTCTCCTGAAATTCACTTTGTAGAGCAGGCTGGCCATGAAATCAGAGATCTATCAGCCTACCTGTTTTTGTTTTTCATTGCTGAGTAGTAAATATAGCACAATTTCTGTAACCATTCTTCCCTTGAGGAACATCTAGGTAGTTTCCAGCTTCTGGCTATTACAAATAGAGCTGCTATGAACATGGTTGAGCAAATGTTCTTGAAGTATAGTTAATCATATTTTGGATATATGCTTATGAGTGGTATAGATGGTTCTTAAGATAGCACTATTCCCAATTACCTCCCATGTTTTGGGGTTAAAGGAATGTGCCACCATGCCTGGCTCTATTTGTAATTTTAATGTATTCTCTGAGAGGAACAAATAGACTTGAATATAATACTGTCTCTGCCTTTCACAGTTCATGTGTGTTTAGATCTATACATATTTACAAATATATAGAAAGTATATTTAATTTTCTGTTTCTAAATAGTAGAAGGAAAGTTATGCAACATAAGAGGAATATGTAAAATATAAAGTATTTTATCTTAATGATAAAATAACAAATACAACAAATTCTTTTTAGCCTGGTATTGAATGCTCTTCAAATTATGAAATTATGAGGAAAAACAATAACATCTTAATTGGTAGGCATATTATTCTCTTGAAAAATAATTGTAAACTCCAAGTTATGTATTTTTTTCTTGAGTTTTCTTTTAAGTTAAAACTCAGAAAAATATCACCGAAACAAAACTTAAGAAAGTTCTTTGAATTGCTTAACTGAAAGGACAAAGGAAAATAGGAACAAATCAAGAAAATAAGATGTTTGAGTATGTCTCTTCTGGTGCTGGTTTGATGTTTTTTAACATGTAGCAATATATTATCAAAAGGCAAATAAAAATACCATAATATAAATGCATAATCACATATTTATATGAAAAGTGTGAGCTACTTTAAATGAACAAGGTAAACTGGCCAGTACTCAGTGACCACAAAGAGGTAACTGGAGTTCTCAGGTGTCCAGGGATGGTAGGAGTTATTCAAGAAACTGGCATCTGAGAGGTGATCTTCAAAGAAGAGAATCATGGCTCTTATGTATGCGTGGAAGAGTTGGGAAGAGGAGTGTTTCATGTGCACATGGCCTTCATGTGCAGTACAATGACAATTGTGGAGAAGGACATGAGCAGTACATGAAAACAGGAAACTCAAGAGCATTTTTCTTTGGTGAAAGAATAAACAAAATTAAAAGCTTGGTGTTGTGCCTTTCAAATAGAATCACAGAATTTAGGAGACTTAAAATGAGATAATTGACACTCTGGAATACACAGTGAGTTATAGGACAGTCTTGGCTACAATGCAAGATTTTTACTTCAAGTAACGGTAATATGGGTGGTAGTAGTGGTGATGGTGGTGGCGGTGGTAGTACTAGGTATAGTAATAGGAACAATAATAAAATACTTGATAACGAATCATAAGCAGAATTTTGGTTTACATTCTTACAGAAATGTAGACATTTGTATTTTAAATTGTGATATAAATATTTTTATTGACACTGTAAAATGTTCTTTCTGCTTGAGATATAGAAGATACATTAGGAAAAGATTTTAGAGGAAAGAAAGTAACATTAGAGGATGATATCCTGTTACCTAAAGTATAGATATAAAAACATCATCTACTACGGAACCATAATCTTCGCCTATGTCCGACCTCCATCCAAGTACAACTTCACAATAGGCAAAGTGGTCTCGGTGTTCTATTGTGTGATCACCCCGTTGCAGGCAAATGGATGGAAGATCATCCTGAGTAAGGTAACCCAGAAGCAGAAAGACACACATAGTATATACTCACTTATAAGCAGATATTAGCCATATAATATAGGATAAACATACTAAAATCTACAGACCTAAATAAGCTAGGTGCTAAAGAGGACTCTAGGGAGGATGCTTAAATCTCATTCAGAATGGCAAACAGGATAGACACCAAAAGCAGTGGAAGAGAGGAAACAGGATGGGAGCCTACTAGAGAGGGTTCTCTGAAAGGCTCCACCCAACAGGGGTTTTAAGCAGATCTGAGACTCACAGCCAAACTTTGGGCAGAGAGCACGGAGTCTCATGGAAGAGAGAGGTGGAGATAGAAGGACATGGAGGGGACAGGAGCCCCACAAGGAGACCAACAAACCAAAAAAAAAAAAAAAATCTGACCCCAGAGGTTCAGGCAGAGACTGATGCACCAAGCAAGAACCATACATGGAGGGATGTAGGCCCTTACTCATGTAGCCAATTGGCAGCTCAGTCTCCATGTGGATTCCGGAGTGGAGCAGGGGCTGCCTCTGTCATGAACTCCATTGCCTGCTCTTTGATCACTTGCCCCTGGTGGTGCAGCTTTGCCTGGCCACAAAGGAAGAGGATCCAGGCAGTCATGATGTGGCTTGACAAACTGATGGAAAAGGAAGAGAACTCCCTCTTTCAGCGGTCTAGGGGAAGGGAATAGGGGGGAAGAGAGAGGGAGGGTGGGACTGAGAGGAGCTGAGGAAAGAGGATTCAATTGGGATATATAATGAATAAATTTTGAAAAAATAAAAGTAAAAAGAATAATATTAATATATATTCTATTTATAAAGGCCAAATTCCAATGTGATTTTAATTGTTTTAGGAGAATGATATTGCATAGTTTTCATTTTACCATTATGAACATAAACTACAGTATTTTTTGAAAAATTAAATAAAATTTGCAAATGAAACCAGACTGATGTCAAAGACCATGTTACTTTACTAAAAGACATAATCATTCTAAGCTTGCCCTTATGAATGAGAGAGAGGATAGCACATTCTCCAGCTGATGTAAGAAAACAAAAAGGAACTGGAAGACAGAGAAAATTAATTCAAAATCAATGAAGTCATCTATGAATTCAATACTCAAATATAAAAAGCAACGCGTACACAGATTTGTGTTTTTAATAGATGGTATAGAATCATTCACTCTACACACAAAATGCATACAGGAGGAAGAATATTGTCTCGCATTAACAGCATGCTCAAAATCACAAAAGTCCTACTGGTAGTTATTTGGATGAGCCTTCCATTACCTGCAGAAAACTGAGGAATGACAAGTATAGTTCCTCCTCTAGTGTACTTTCCTTGGCTGTTCTGCATTGCTATTTTCCAAAGATGTGTTATGATCAGTTAGGTACATTTTTTGGTTTTTCCTTTTCAGCAAAATTGTGCAGCAAGCACACTGCTCAGTAAACTTACAGGGAATGAAGCATCTCAGTTCCGTGACGCAGCCTCTCTGAACTTCCTAGCACCAAAGTCTATTTTCTTTCTCGGTTCTTTTTCCTGCTCTGATCAGGTAACAGGAAAAGGTGAGTCCAGAGATCTTGCTCTGAGAAGAATCATGAGTTCATCAGCACAGAGCCTTGAGGCATCCAAACAGATTCCCTGAGGAATTCCCTTTGCAGAGGGTCAAAATGCCTTCTCCCACCCCACCCCACCCCCCAGGACTGGAGAAGAGCAGTGATTCTTCACAGCATTAGACATGTTATCACAGGAACTAAGGATGGTGTCCCAAATGACTTCATTAGCTGCCACTGCCTATGGTCTGGGCTCTTTCAAGTACAGTTACAGAAGTGCAACCCTTGATATTTCAGCTTCCACAATTTTTTTTATCTTAAACCATAAATTTTAAACATATAAAAAAGGACAAATTATTTCAGCATCTACAATCTGAGAACTACAAAACAAAAATTAAACCAATACTGGATTGCTATCATTTATGAAAAATTAAAGTACTTGATAGGGAATTTATCCTGCAGTTATTGTGCAGTACAAGGAAAGGCAGAGAAATTTTATAAAAGAGGTGCATACCAGCACTTACAGCCAGCATGCACAGATGCTAAGAGCGGTGTCACAAGGACATTCCAATTTTGTAGAGTGAATACCATGACCTGATACTTAACATTTCATGATAAAGAAACAGAAAACAAGTTTGACATTGAAATTCTTCAAGTTCTTCACCAAAACATGTTGACCTTTAAACATTCTTTTTGATTTATAGCAAGAAACCATTGCTGTATATATTTGGGATAGAAAGTAAAGCCATGAGGTTTGTCCATTTTCGGGAAATTTTATTGCTGAATATCAGTAGTACAACAATTGGATTAAGACATTTTCACACAGTCTCATATTTACCCACGACTATTTCCCACACAGCTAATCTGGCATTTCTCCTTCTAATTATTTTTCTAGATTCCACACATTCAAATGAACACGTGATACTTGCATTTATACATAGCTGATTTTCCAAACATCTCTACATCAGCTAGGGAAACAATAACAGAAACAGGGAAGATTTCAACTTAAGTCCAGTATGGTGTGTGCATAATTTTACAGGGAAAACTATAGGTTAACTGTTGGGGTTACAGAATACTTACACTTACACTTACAAAAGCGTGGATGAATTAAAACAGTTACATCGCCAAACAGTCCCAACGTAGACTAAGTAACCTCATGAAAGCTGTGTTATAGTCAAACCATAAGTACATGTAATATATTTAGACTCAGCAGCTCAGTAATAATTGCTCTTGCCCAGATGTGTTATACTTCAATTAAGTATAGGGGGCATCAGAAAAGGGGAAGTGCCTAGGTTAACGCTTTTGGATATTAGACAAGTTTTAGCCCCTTGTAAGCCCTCTAATGTTAATTAGGCATGGCCCCAGGCACACTGAATTTTGTCAGTCAGTGGGCTGACATTCTGGTTAGTTTCTATTCCTAAGTACTGTGGGAGCTAGAGATCTAAGCATAACCAAAACTCCTGGCTGATTTCTGACTGTGAATAATTAGATGTCAAGATGAAATATGGGTTGCTGCTTTGTAGTCGTGCTTCCTATGATCTCCCTGTACATGACGTTTTCAATCCCAGGTCTAGGACTGTGGGTAGTAGGTGGTGGTCTCTGATCCCGTGTATACTCAAAACCATAGGGCAAAACATAAGACTAAGGAACACTTGTTTATGATTTCTTTATTGACTCTAATTCTGTTTTCCTGTCTTGCACCATTTTCTTCATCTGTTTGTGAATTCCTGTATTTCCATGTTGGCCTCTATTTTTTATTCATTTCCTCTTGATGTGCCTCTAATTCTGTGGTTATATTTGCCTGTATTTCTTTGAGACTTTTGCTCATTTCCTCTTTATATGCCCCTAAAAACTCTATAAACATAGATTTAAAATCATTTTTCTGTGTTCCCAATTAATTAAAATAGTCACTGATTTTGGGGGTTGCTGGTGAAGCCATGATGTCCTGATTTTCGTTTGATGTGTTCTTATGCCTGCCTCTAGCCATCTGACGGTCGGAAGACTTTGCTGTTTGTTTCTGGAGCCTGTACTGCATGCTGGTTCCACCTGTTTCCGGGTCTGGAGTATTCTACAGAAAGATGAGGGAGGTCCACTGGTTTGAGGGTGGGTGTTGGTGTTTCAGACGCAGCTAGGGGAGGAAGGTCACAGGTGCAAGTGTGCACGCACATGAGCGTACACGGAAGTTTGCCTGCCTGGAAGGACGACGTGTAAGGGAGGAGGGCAAGTGCAGGCTGTGGTGCAGGCACTGTTGGCGGGTGCAGTGCGTGTGCGCAGATGCTGTGAAGGGCTCAGTGGCCCTCAGGACTGTCTCGGTATTGGCTCCAAGTGCGCAGATCTGTCTCGGCTGCACCATCTTGGCTCCAGGAGTTTTTTCCAGGAATTGCTTGGCTGGACTCCAATGGGAGACCCACAGAACAGGGGTCTCAATGTTGTCCCAGAGATCCGAATGTTACCCACAGTGAGGGTGTTGGTGGGAGCTTTCTGATGTCTGGCTGCGAGAGTAGAGGGACCCTAATCTGGGGTTCTGTATGCACTCTCTTGCAGAAACAAGTTCATTAAATTCAGTAAAGTCAGCAGAGACAGTTGAATCCAGAGAATAAGAAAGTGCCAGAAGATTAGAACAAATCTTGTCAGAGTTAGTTTGAGGCCAAGCAGAAGAGTTCAGTAAGAATCTGAAAGAAACAAGATTGAATCAGTGAACTTCAAGAGGAGATAGAGCCAGAACAGCTGATTTGAATCAGCAGTTAGAGTTTTTTTTTAACTTTTATTAATTACACTTTATTCATTTTGTATCCCCTCATGAGCCCCTAACCAAGCAAGTGAAAGACCTGTTTGAGAAAAACTTCAAGTCTCTGAAGAAAGAAATTGAAGAAGATCTCAGAAGATGGAAAGATCTCCCATGTTCATGGATTGGTAGGATTAACATTGTGAAAATGGCCATCCTGCCAAAGCAATCTACAGATTCAATGCAATCCCCATCAAAATACCAACTCAATTCTTTAAAGACCTTGAAAAAAAGATTCTCAGCTTCATTTGGAGAAACAAAAAACCCAGAATCTCCAAAACAATCCTGTACAACAACAGATCATCTGGAGGCATCGCCATCCCAGATATCAAACTGTACTACAGAGCAATAGTAATAAAAAATGCATGGTATTGGCATAAAAACAGAAAAGAGGATCAATGGAACCACATAGAAAACCAAGAAATAAACCCACACACATATGAATACTCAATTTTTGACAAAGAAGCCAAAATCATTCAATGGAAAAAAGACAGCATCTTCAACAAATGGTGCTGGTCCAACTGGATGTCTACATGCAGAAAAATGAAAATAGATCCATATTTATCACCCTGCACAAAACTAAAGTCCAAGTGGATCAAAGACCTCAACATAAAACCATATACTCTAAATCTGTTAGAAAAAAAAGTGGGGAACAGCCTAGAACTCATTGGCACAGGAGACAAATTCCTGAACAGAACACCAACAGCACAGGCTCTAAGAGCAACAATCAATAAATGGGACCTCATGAAACTGAAAAGCTTCTGTAAAGCAAAGGACACCATCATCAAAACAAAATGACTGCCTACAGGTTGGGAAAGAATCCTCACTAACCCTTTATCTGACAGAGGACTAATATCCAGTATATACAAAGAACTAAAGAAGCTGAAAAGTAGCAAACCAAGTAATCCAATTAAAAAAATGGGGAACAGAACTAAACAGAGAATTCTTGACAGAGGAATATCAAATGGCAGAGAAACACTTAAAGAAATGCTCAACCTCATTAGCCGTCAGGGAAATGCAAATCAAAACGACCCTGAGATTTCACCTCACATCCATCAGAATGTCAAAGATGAAAAACTCAAGTGACAACACATGCTGGAGAGGTTGTGGAGAAAGGGGAACCCTCCTCCACTGTTGGTGGGAATGTAAACTGGTACAACCACTCTGGAAATCTATCTGGCGCTTTCTCAGACAATTAGGAATAGTGCTTCCTCAAGACCCAGCTATACCACTCCTAAGTATATACCCAAACTTTGCTCAAGTACACAAAAGAGATACTTGCTCAACCATGTTTATAGCAGCTTTATTTGTAATAGCCAGAACCTGGAAACAACCCAGATGTCCATCAACGGAGGAATGAATACAGAAATTGTGGTATTTTTACACAATGGAATACTACTCAGCAATCAAAAAGGAGGAAATCATGAAATTTGCAGGCAAATGGTGGGATCTAGAAAAGATCATCCTGAGTGAAATATCCCAGAAGGAGAAAGACAAACACGGTATATACTCACTTATATACACCTATAAGATATGACAAACATAATGAAATCTGTACACCTAAAAAAGATTATCAAGAGAGCAGACATGGGGTAAGATGATCAATCCTCGTTTAGAAAGACAGATGGGATGTGCATTGAACGTATGACAGGAGTCTACTGAGCGCATCTGAAAGACTGTAACTAGCAGTGTTTTCAAAGCACACATGACCAAACCTTCGGCAGAGTACAGGGAATCCTATGAAAGAAGGGGAGTTAGTATGATGGGGAAAGGATAGGAGCTCCACAAGGACCAAATATATCTGGGCACAGGATCTTCTCAGAGACTGTCATTCAACCAAGGACCATGTATGGATATAACCTAGAACCTCTCTTCAGATGTAGCCTGTGGCAGCTCAGTAACCAATTGGTTGCCCAGAGTGAGGGGAACAAGGACTATTTCTAACAGGAACTCAATTACTGGCTTTTTGACCTCCCCACCCCCCAAGGGAGGAGCAGTCCTGTTAGGCCACAGAGGAAGGCTTTGCAGCCAGTCCTGAAGATACCTGATAAAATGGGATTGGATGCTCTGTTCCCCATTTTTTAAGTGGATTACTTGGTTTTTTGCTTTTCAGCTTCTTTAGTTCTTTATATATACTGGATATTAGTCCTCTGTCAGATAAAGGGTTGGTGAAGATTCTTTCCCAATCTGTAAGCAGTCGCTTTGTTTTGATGATGGTGTCCTTTGCTTTACAGAAGCTTTTCAGTTTCATGAGGTCCCATTTATTGATTGTTGCTCTGAGAGCCTGTGCTGTTGGTGTTCTATTCAGGAAGTTTTCTCCTGTACCAATGAGTTCTAGGGTATTCCCCACTTTTTTTTCTAGCCGATTTAATGTGTCTGGTTTTATGTTGAGGTCTTTGATCCACTTGGACTTCAGTTTTGTGCAGGGTGATAAGTATGAATCTATTTTCATTTCTATATGTAGACATCCAGTGGGACCAGCACCACTTGTTGAAGATGCTATCTTTTTTCCATTGTATGGTTTTGGCATCTTTGTCAGAAATCAGGTATCTGTAAGTGTGTGGGTTTATTTCTGGGTCTCCTGTTCGATATCATTGATCCACCATTCTGTTTCTATGCCAGTACCATGCAGTTTTTATAACTGTTGCTCTATAGTACAGCTTGAGATCAGGGATGGAGATACCTCCAGATCTTTTATTGTAGAGGATTGTTTTAGCAATTCTCGGTTTCTTGTTATTCCATACGGAGTTGAGAATTTTTCTTTCCAGGTCTGTAAAGAATTGTGTTGGCAATTTTATGGGAATTGCATTAAATTAGGGAAATGCAAATCAAAACAACCCTGCGATTTCACCTTACACCCATCAGAATGGCCAAGATCAAAAACTCAAGTGACAACACATGCTTGAGAGGTTGTGGAGAAAGGGGAACACTTCTCCACTGCTGGTGGGAATGTAAACTTGTACAACCACTCTGGAAATCAATCTAGCACTTTCTCAGACAACTAGGAATAGCGCTTCCTCAAGATCCAGCCATACCACTCCTAGGCATATACCCAAACAGGCGCAAGTACACAAAAAGGTCATTTGCTCAACCATGTTTGTAGTAGCTTTATTTGTAATAGCCAGAAGCTGGAAACAGCCCAGATGCCCCTCAACTGAAGAATGGATGTAGAAACTGTGGTACATCTATACAATGGAGTATTACTCAGCAATGAAAAATAAGGAAATCATGAAATTTGCAGGTAAATGGTGGGACCTGGAAAGGATCATCCTGAGTGAGTTGTCCCAGTAGCAAAAAGACACGCATGGTATATACTCACTCATATAAACATACAACATAGGATAAACCCACTAAAATCTGTACATCTAAACAAACTGAGCAAAAGAGAAGACCCTAACTAAAATGTTCAATCTCCATCCTGAAAGGCAAAGAAGATGGACATCCGAAAAAAAAAAAAAAAAAGAAAATAGGAAACAACCTCGGAACCTGCTACAGAGGGCCTCTGAAAGCCAGAAGAAAACAGGAAACAACCTTGGAACCTGCCACAGAGGGCCTCTGAAAGCCTCTTCAGTATAGACTGTCAAAGCAGATGCTGAGCCTGATGGCCAACTGATGGCAGAGTGAAGGGAATTTTATGTAAGAAGTGGGAAATAGTAAGAGCTGGAGGGGACGGGAACTCCACAAGCAGAGCAACAGAACAAGAAAATTTGAACACAGGGAACTTCCCAGAGTCCCATACTCCAACCAAGGACTATTCGTGGAGATAACCTAGAACCCCTGCACAGGTGTAGCCCATGGCAGTTCAGTGTCCAAGTGGATTACATAGTAATGGGAAGAGGGACTGCCTCTGACATAATGTGATTGGCCTGCTCTTTGATCACCTCCCCCTGAGGGGGGAGCAGCCTTACCAGTCCACAGTAGAGGACAATGCAGCCACTTTTGATGAGAACTGATAGACTAAGATCAGAAAGGAGAGGAGAACCTCCCCTATCAGTGGACTTGGGGAGTGGCATACATGTAGAAAGGGGAGGGAGGGTGGGATCAGGAGGGGAGGAGGGAGGGGCTTATGGGGGGATACAAAACGAATAAAGTGTAATTAATAAAAAATTAAAAAAATAGGATTGGATGAATGGGAAGGAGGTCCCCCCCATCAGTGGACTTGGAAATGGGTGGAGATGAGGGAGGGAGGGTGGGATTGGGAGGGAGGCATTGGGAGGGAATGAGTGAGTGGGACATGGCTTGGATACAGAGTTAATAAAATGTAACTGATAAGAAAAAAATAAAAGTAAATTAAAAAAAAAAAACCAGAATAACTCTTGCCATTACAAAAAAGGAAATAGGAAGAAAACAATGATAGGCCAGACCAAAGACAAGCCAGGACCTAAACAGTACAAACAGCACAGCAGTGAGTTCTGTGTCTAGATCTGGAGCCTTTAAGTGACATTGCTTGAATTCCATGAGGATTGGATATTTCCAGTGCTCCATTTCTGCTATCTGTAGCAAATATGGCCTCGCTTGGGCTGGATTCACACTGGATCCAGAGGTATCCAGGAACACATCTCATGGTCTTGGCATTTCTCATGTCCTAGATTCTCCACTGTAATTTGGCCTTTATCTTCACAACTTCCTGTAAAAGCCTCCCAGGGCCACCAGGAAAGAATGTAATCCCGACACTCATTACCTGATTTCCTTGAATTTCTTTGAACCTTGGTGAAATATTCCACTGCCCAAAATTCTGACATTGCAGATACCAGTAAATTCAGCCTCAAGCGGTTGGTACAGTGGAGTAATTCTACCCTTGTGATATAATCTGCCCTGATTTGCCACAAGTAAAGTGGGCTCTGAGTGCTTTAGTAATGAAATCTGAGAACATACGCTAAGCGGGTGCTTTTGGTGAGGATTTCTTAGTGGTATTCTCAGCCTCATCATCTCCTTTTTTAATGAATCTCGTTGTTTATAAAATAAACTGTTGATATGTAGGATTTGGCTTTCAAGGAGCCTTTCTATTGTACTAGCGGAAAGTATATGGCTTCTTCTTAGTTGTGCTAATTTTTAACAATTTCAGATGCTTCCTCTGAATCCCACCTACTCCACAACTTTACCATTGCCCATGTTCTTTTCTTCACAAGCTGCATGTTTTTTAAGTTTGTATTCTCATTATGAACTTCAGTAGACAAGCTGATAAATAACCGTGTCCCAACTTTAATGTTATACTGTAATTAATTTTTTTTCCATCAAATAACTTAGTTCATTACTTTGAATTCAGTCCTACTGAAGTGTTCACTGCACATGGACACAGCCATATTCTGGCCTGATGTATTACACTCAAATTTCTACAATAGTCAATCAATTAAGACCAAAGTGGAGCTGAAGGGTAGAAAAGTAAGGGAGGAAGTGATGTGATTATACTTTAATTAAAATATAAACTAAATAATAAAATAAAATGTTTTAAAAATCTTAGAAATGAAACAAAATAACACAAAATCTGACATTCCCCTGTGAGGAAAGAACTGTAAACATGTAAACATGATGTTTATTCTCACTTTCTAATTGCATTTAGCCATTTTTTTTTCAGACTCTAACTGTGGTACTGAATTTACTACAACTTCTAATCTTAGATGGGGACATCTGATCTGAAGATATTTTACTTGCCAGTATCTTACATTATGAGAACTAACTGGGAAACTCTAGTATTCCTACCTCTTAAAATATTTGCCAGGCGTGGGAGTGCACGCTTATAATCCCAGCTCTGGGGAGGCAGAGACAGGAGGATCTCTGTGAATTCAAAGCCAGCCTGGCTAATCAAGCAATTCCAGGACAGCCAAGGCTACACAGACAATCCTTGAAAAAAATAGTTTAGGTATTGAGCTACAATGTCCTGCAATATTTCGTACTTTTAAGATATGTGAGAGTGATTCATAATTTACATTTTTTTACAATTCTTATAAATATGCAAAAGCAAAGCAAAGAAACTGGAAGAATTAAATGTGTTCTTGCAAACTCATGAAACAAAAAAGTGTCATTGGGTTTTGGAGTCAGGTATCGAACACAGCATGTTGCTATTGTTCTCTATGTTATGATAGTTAATACATATTCAAAACCTTGCATCTTTATTTAAATCTTTAGGAATCAAATTATATATATATGTGTGTGTGTGTGTGTGTGTGTGTGTGTATGTGTCTATACACTTTCCACGGGGATCACTGCCATTTATTTGTTCCTGTAGTTTTCACAAATTATCATATCAGTCTGAAGAGAAGAAGAGTGAAGAGAGTAGGAGAGAGAGAGAGTTTGGACATCTGATTGGTTTGAAATGTTAAAATCACTGAGGAGGTTGTCTTGAGCTCCCTGCAGGAGCTCACATTCTTCAGATGATAGAGATCATGCTTGTGCTTCCTGGGCTACTGCATTTTCTCTGTCACCATCTCCACACTTTCAGGTGATTCAGGTGACAGGTTTTCTGCTTCTTCAGCCTGTATCTTCCTGGATTTTAATTGGGTCCATTTTCACTAGTTCAATGGAAATAATCATCTGCCTAAATCACCTCTGGGTATTTTGTCCAATTAAGGCCTCGGAGCCTTTGCACTCAGGAGGACAGACACATATTAGATAAGAGAGAAAGAGCCTAGCCGTTTTTTAAAAGGCAATACTGTGTTTAGTTGAAATGGAGACTTGCTGCTATCCATTGTAGATAGGAATATTTGGCTGAAGCATCTGTAAGACTTTGACTCGGAAAAGCTACTAAAGAGCTTTGTTCTGTTCCCATTGTTTGAAAGATGAGCGATGCCTGGGTGAGTGTCCTGGGACCATGGTTGTTCCCTGATCTTCCTCTCTTGTTTACAGAGGAATCTCCCAGAAATCCCTTGCTTGAGTTTGAAAGGCTTTAAGTTGGAAAAGAATTTCCAATTACAAGTACCGAATATTTAAGAATAATGGGTGTTATAGTTTTCGCCTGAGAAACAATCAGTAAATTTGTTAGGAAAATGTGCAAAAACAGAATCCATTATTTTAAGAGAAAAATCACAGAAAAATCTTACTCTTAGTGAACTTTCATTTCAAATGTGACAGCAGGATCATGGTAAACTGAAATATCATACATAAAACGAAAAAGCTCATTGTTGTTTCTATGTTACCTGACTAACACTTTGTACTTAATACATTACTATATTTTTCAATATTTTAAAAATGTGCACAACTTATATAAACAAATTCCAGAAAATACATAAGGATTAAAACATTGTATATAGCATAGGATGCTTCTATTATATTTTAAATTTAAACCATTTTATATAACACTCTTAATACATTTATGTATGTCTTACATATGTAATAATTGGATGTTCCCTAGTGTAAAAATCAGGTAAAGCCCTTTCAAAATATTTTAAAATATTTATTTGTTTTATTTTTTGAAATTTTTTATTCTCAAAATTTTTCAAATTTTATAGTCTTTCTTTCTTCCCTTTCCTCTCTTCACAATTTCCTGTATACCTTACTTAATTTTTTAATTTCATGATTTTTTGTTAATTGATGTTGCATATATATACATCTATTCATAAATACATGGGTATGGATGTTTTGCCTGCATGGATGTGAACATCCACCTGCATGCAGTGCCCTTAGTGGCCATAGGAGAGTGTTGGACACCTATTTCTGCAGTTATGGATGGTTGTGAGGAACCATATTCGTGCTGGAATCTGAATCCAGTTGATGTGCATGTGGATGTCCAGTGGATGTCTCTAACTACTAATCTAGATCTTCTTCCCTCTCCCAATGTTTGTAGATATTTTTTCCCTGTGTGAGTCATGAAGGATTTCCTTAGTATGTTTTGGCATTTTATTTTGCTAGAAATATGTCTTTTAATACATTGAAATTTTATAAAGTTCCTTTATTTTATTTTATTAATTACACTTTATTCACTTTGTATCCCCATATAAGCCCCTCCTTCCTTCCCTCCCAATTCCACCCTCCCCCCCTTCTTCACGCATGCCCCTCCCCAAGTCCACTGATAGGGAAGGTCCTCTTCTCCTTCCTTCTGATCTTAGTCTATAAGATCACATCAGGAGTGGCTGCATTGTCATCTTCTGTGGCCTGATCTTTGACAAAGATGCCAAAACCATACAAAGGAGAAAAGATAGCATCTTCAACAAATGGTGCTGGTCTAACTGGATGTCTACATGTAGAAAATGAAAATAGATCCATACTTATCACCCTGCACAAAACTAAAGTCCAAGTGGATCAAAGACCTCAACATAAAACCAGACACATTAAATCGGTTATAAAGTTCCTTTTTAAAAGAGCAAAATGATGCTTAAAGCATTAAGTACAGGGAACAACTCTTAAAAATACTGGTAAAGAGAATGCTCATTCTTAATAGACTTGCCTCTTTGCATTCCATTTCAAATACACATAGCTTTCAGCAGAAAAACAGAATAATTTCTTTAATATTTTTAACTCATAATAATAAACTTTAAAGTAATAAATCTCACTCAGAAGGGGAGGCAGAACAGACAGAAGCAATGGTTGAAGAGAGGGAACAATTGAACAGACAGGATGTGGAGGGATGAGAGTGGAGATCAGACCTGGGGAGAGAAAGGGAGAGGGGACAGAAGGCCTTGAGTGAAAGGAGAAACTGAGGATGGGGCATCTCTGTGAAAAGATGGAGACCTAACTCAGAGTAGGCTCCTGGGTGGGTATGAGGGGAATTCAACCACCCACAAAAAGTTCAACCTCAAATTCACCCTGCCTACAGGATATGCAGGGTAAAAGAGCAGTTAGATCAGAGATTCAGGAAACAGCAAAACAATGCCTGACCCAACCAAATACCCACAATATAGGAAAGTGCCAGCCCCTGACACTATGAATGATACTCTGCTAAGCTTCCAGGCAGGAGCCTGTCAGAGATGCCCTCTGAGAGACCCTACTCAGCAGCCACTCAAAACAGATGCTGAAACTCACACCCAAACATATGTAGAAGGTCTTGGGGGAAAGTGGGAGGAAAGAGTAAAGGGAGATGACAGGAGCCCCACAAGATCAACAGAGCCAACCAACTGGGTGCCAGAGGTGCATGCTGAGATGAAGCATCAACCAAGGTCTATGCAGGAACTGGACCTAGGGCCCCTAATAAGATGTAGCAGACGGGCAGCTTAGGCTTCATGTGGGTACTCTAGTAAGGGAAGAGGGAATTGCATTGGACACAGACTCAGTTGCTAGATTTTTTTATCACTTCACCCTGGTGGGACTGCCTTGCCAGGCCACAGAGGAAGAGGACATTGTCAGTCCTGATGCAACATGATGAACTGGGGTGGATGCGAAAGGGAGCTCCCCTTTACTGAGGAATAGGCAAAGGTGGAAGGTGGAAGGACAGAGGGAACGCAGGACTGGGAGGGGAAGAGTGATGAGGTTACAACCGGGATGTAAAGGGAATTAAAAATAAATTAAAAAACAAAACAATTTTAAAGTAAATACATAAAACCATTCATAAACATTAAACATTCTTATTATTCATAAACATTAAATGGTCACCAATAAGCATGACTTAAAACCTGTCTTCAGATTTCACCTGACATTTAAAATTACATTTATAGATTGAAAAATATCTGGTTGTAAATATATTTATATTTTGTTACAGTATATTTTATTCCTTTTGAGGATTCGTTATTTTTTCTAGGCTCATAAAGAACTTGACATGTTACATCAAAATGGGATATATGTCTTTTGCAATCTGGGTTTCTTCATCATTTGGTACTACATATAATGTTGACAATACTCTTGAATATCTTTCCAAGTCTTTTAATAGTTTGAATAAAAATGTTATTAAATGCATTTATGTGGTGTACCAAACCAAAAATGTGCAAATGAACATTCAGCTCTGAGAGGCAATTCGGAAGCTCAGAACATATAAATGTATTTCCATAATTCTATAGGAATTACAATCAGCTTATAAGCATCAGCTTATTTTTTTAACATGGATATCTAATCTTGATACTCAAAACTATAATTAAATTCTATTAATGCTATTAGTCAGTGAAGATAATTGACTGCTTATGTTAAAATTTTCTCCAATGTAAGGATAAATTCTATCTGACCAAGAAGTTTGACAGATTCAATGCACTAATTATAATTTCAAAAAATATTTGTTCAGTATTTTAAATTTTATGAAGTTTACTCACCTGCATCTATTTTATTGTAGTGACTTTGTCTTGCTTTGGTATGTAACTTTGGTCTTGGTAACTTTATTAAAATTACTTTATGAGTGTTAATCCATTTAGAAATAAAATGTCCTTCAATTTTATTGAATTTATTCATGGATCTATTTGATCCTGAAATATTTTTTCAGGGTGGCAGTAACACACTAACCAGTGTTCTTTTCTGTCACTCGTGTGCTGATTTCCTACCGTTTGAAAAAGTTAAGTCTACATAAATTGCATAATACTGGAAATCAATTCACATGTGATTTTTGAACTTGTTGGCATCCGGCTAATAATCTTAGTTTTTTTATTTCTGTGCATAATTTTTGTGTGTTCTTTCAGTAAGTTTCAGTTAAAGTATTATGACATCATTCTCCTATTTGCCTTTTGTCCCTCGAGACAACTGCTATGTCCCCTTACTCCAACCTTAGCATATTTTCCTAATAGCAAATTGATTTCCTTTTCTTTTTTAATTATTACTGAAACATATATATGCACAAATACATAAGTAAAATCGGAAGACTCCACACACTTTATTATTTTTTGTGTATATGGCCTCAGGGATGATAACTTTGTAACTAGTTATGGGGTTCATCCATTGAAGCAGCCAATGCCATTATTAGTTACTGTGACTAATTTTAATTTCTCTTTTTATTTTGATATCTCTTTTTATAATTCCATTTATATAACTTTTTTCTGTTTCAATTATTTTATATTACCTTACTGATACTGCATTTTTTTTAAAAACTACCTTTGTGTTTCTGCTCTAACATTTACTTCTCATCTTGTTAATTTGGGGCTTAATTTCTGTTTTTCCTTTTTATTACTTGATATAAAAAGCTTTTAGTCTGCAAATTTCATGAGTTCCTTCTTTTTTATTGCTGAACAATATTCCATTGTGTAGATGTACCACAATTTCTGTATCCATTCCTCAGTTGAGGGGCATCTGGGCTGTTTCCAGCTTCTGGCTATTACAAATAGAGCTGCTATGAACATGGTTGAGCAAATGTCCTTGTTGTGTACTTGAGAATAATTTAGATATATGCCTAGGAGTGGTATAGCTGGATTTTGAGGAAGCAATATTTTTAATTGTCGGAGAAAGCACCAGATTGCTTTCCAGAGTGGTTGTACAAGTTTACATTCCCACCAGCAGTGGAGGAGGTTTTCCCTTTGTCCACATCCCTTCCAGCAGGTATTGTCACTTGAGTATATGATCTTAGCTATTCTGATGGATGTAAAGTGAAATCTCAGGGTTGTTTTGATTTGCATTTCCCTGATGACTAAGGACTTTGAACATTTCTTTAAGTGTTTTTCTGCCATTCCATATTCCTCTATTGAGAATTCTCTGCTTAGCTCTGTACCCCGTTTTTTAATTGGATTACTTGATTTGTTGCTGTTTAACTTGTTGAGTTCTTTATGTATATTGGCTATTATCCCTCTGTGAGATATAAGGTTTGTGAAGATTCTTTCCCAATCTGTAGGCATTTGTTTTGTTTTGATGAAGGTATCCTTTGCTTTACAGAAGCTTTTCAGTTTCATAAGGTCCCATTTATTGATTGTTGCTCTTAGAGCCTGTGCTGTTGCTGTTTTGTTCAGGAAGTTGTCTCCTGTGTCAATGAGTTCCAGGCTCTTTCCCAATTTTTCTTCTAAGAGGTTTAGTGTGTCTGGTTTTATGTTGAGGTCTTTGATCCACTTTACTTTAGTTTTGTGCAGGGTGAAAAGTATGGATCTATTTGCATTTTTTTACATGTAGACATCCAGTTAGACCAGCACCATTTGTTGAAGATGCTATCTTTTCTCCTTTGTATGGTTTTGGCATCTTTGTCAAAGATCAGGTGTCCATAAGTATGTGGGTTTATTGCTGGGTCTTCTGTTCAGTTCCATTGATCCACCATTCTGTTTCTATGCCAGCACCATGCAATTTTTATTACTGTTGCTCTATAGTACAGCTTGAGATCAGGCATAGGGATACTTCCAGAAGATCTTTTATTTTAGAAGATTGTTTTAGCAATTCTGGGTTTCTTGTTGTTCCATATGAAGTTGACAAATTTTCTTTCAAGGTCTATAAAGAATTGTGTTGGTAGTTTGATGGGAATTGCATTGAATCTGTAGATTGCTTTTGGTAAGATGGCCATTTTTACTATGTTAATCATGCCAAGCCGCGAGCATGGGAGATCTTTCTATCTTCTGATATCTTCTAATTCTTTCTTCAGAGACTTGAAATTTTTTTTCATGCAAGTCTTTGACTTGCTTGGTTAGGTTCATATCAAGGTACTTTATGTCCTTCATGGCTATTGTGAAGGGTATTGTTTTCCTAATTTCTTTCTCAGCCCTTTTGTCTTTTGAATACAAGAGGGCTAATGATTTTTTTGAGTTAATTTTGTATCCAGCCACATTGCTGAAGGTGTTTATCAGTTGTACGAGCCATCAAAGCAATACTTCACATGGTTCTGTGGATATTGTTCACATATCAAACAGCTGGTTGTAAGAAACTGAAATTATCCTCAGTAATATGAGTTATTTTGTGAAAAATTTGATGTCTTTTCAAGAATATAAAATTTTGATTCAATCACACAAGGTTAACTATGCCTGGGTTTCTAGGCAAATATTCTATTCTGAAGCTCTCAGACATTCGAATAATTGAATGAGATAATTTCCTAAATTCCCCATTTTTCTATGCTCATCTTTCTTTCTCTTTTCCAACCTGTCTGCTTATGAGAAAATACATGTATTTCATATATAAATATATAATAAATATTAACACAATTTAAAACCTACAAACCACATGTTAAATTTCTCTGTGCATTTCTATTTATGAAGGTATTTTATCTGGAAAAGGGACTTACCTTATATTAATCATCTTAATATTTATTAAGATATTAGGGTCGGCCAAGATAGCAACCCATTCTCGAGTTACAGCGGGACTTTCTAACCTGGCGGCAGAACAGCACTGAGCTGGTGCGGCACATCAGCCTTCCAGTTTAAGACTAACCAGGGCCAAACCAGAGAACAGAAAGCCTGGTTACCCCAATCCCTACTGACGTGACCACCTTGAAATCTCCAGCTGCAGCAAGACCTCATAACCTGGCAGTGACAGCAGCACGGAGCTGGCAGAGCACATCAAAGGAGCAGGGCCAAACCAGAGATCAGAGAGCCCGAATACCCTGATCTCTGCCAAGTGACCTGCCTGTAAGTGAGTGCACCCTTGAGAATCTGCAGATCCCCAGATCCTGGGTCCTTCTAAAACAGAAGCCAGGCATTGAACCCCCTCCTACCCATATATCCACTTTGGGAAACAGAGGGGCACTTGGACATTGAAGTTCCTGCTCTGTGGGTCTAATTGAGGAGTTAAGGCAGTTAATGCCAGAAATTGCGCTGCAATCATCACTAGCGCCTGAGACATATACAGTGCAGAGCCTCTCCCACATACTCAAGGGTTCAACATTAGCCATCACTCTCTTGAGATACACGTCCACGCACACCTCCGCACACACCTACACACACACCTACACACACACACACACACACACACACACACACACACACACACTTGCATTTGCCCTGTCTGCGCCTGCGTACTTTTCTCCCACAGGTGCAGCTAGTCCTCAGCACACGCTAAGGACACGGGACCTCTCTCAGCTTGCTGAAGAACTCTCCAGACGCAAGAGAGAGACAGTACCAGTCTGATCTGCAGAATCCAAAAACAAACAGGGAAGGTTTCAGATAAGCCGATGGCCAGGGGTAGGCGAAAGAACACTTCCAACATAAATCAGGACATCACGACTTCACCAGGAAATCCCAAAATTGATGGATACTCCAATTCATCAGAAGCACAGGAAAATGACCTTAAAGCCATGCTTACCCAATTATTTGAGGCTCATAAAAAGGAAATGAACAAATCTTTCAAAGAGTTGGCCAGTCAATTGGAGGTAAAGAAAGAAGAAATAGACAAATGCCTTAAAGAAACACAGGCAAACATAGCCAAACAAATAGAGGCACAAGTAGAGAAAAAATTAGTGGCATATAAAAAGGAAATGAACAAGGAAATAGAGACCATTGTAGAGAGACAGGAATCCAAATTCAAACACATGAAAGAAATGGTGCAAGGCATGAAAACAGAATTAGAATCAATAAAGAAAACACAAAATGAGAAAACCCTTGAGCTGGAGAACTTGGAGAAAAGATCAGGAACCACAAAAGTAAGCATCACTAACAGAATACAAGAGATGGAAGAGAGAATCTCTGGAGCTGAAGACACACTTGCAGAAATTGATACTTCTCTCAAAGAAAAAGTAAAATCAGAAAAGTTCCAATCAGAAAATATCCATGAAATCAAGGACACTATGAAAAGACAAAATCTAAGAATAATAGGAATTGATGAAAAAGAAGACTCCAGGCTCCAAGGTCCAGAAAATATTTTCAAGAAAATCACAGAAGAAAATTTTCCCAACTTAAAAAAAGAGATGTCCATAAATATACAAGAGGCCTACAGAACTCCAAATAGACTAGACCAGAAAAGAAACACATCACGTCACGTCATAGTCAAAACACTAAATCAACAGAACAAAGAAAAGATATTAAAAGCAGCCAGGGAAAAAGGCCAAGTAACATATGAAGGTAGATCTATCAGAATCACACCGGACTTCTCTTCAGAAACTATGAAAGCCAGAAGGGCCTGGGCAAGTATCATCGAGATTCTAAGAGATCACAAATGTCAACCCAGACTACTATACCCTGCAAACCTTTCAATCAACATAGATGGAGAAAACAAAATATTCCATGACAAAACTAAATTTATGCAATATCTACACAGCAAACCAACCCTACAGAAGATACTAGGAGGAAAACTCCAATCCAACGAAAACAACTTCACCCAAGAAAACAGGGCATACAGATAATATCCCAACAAAAATGAAAGGAAAACAAGCAATGAAACAGGGTAAGGTCACTGGCTCCATTACAAAAGGAACTAACATGCATTGGTCACTACTATCTATCAATATCAATGGACTCAACTCACCAATAAAAAGACACAGGCTAACAGAATTGTTGCGGAAACAGGATCCAACATTCTGATGCATCCAAGAAACACACCTATGCAACAAAGATAAACACCACCTCAGAGTAAAGGGCTGGAAAAATGTTTTTCAAGCAAATGGTTCCAGAAAACAAGCTGGAGTTGCCATCCTAATATCCTAATAAAATAGACTTTCATCCAAAGTTAATCAGAAAAGATAAGGAGGGCCACTATATTCTCATCAAAGGAAAAATCCACCAAGAGGACATCACAATCTTGAATATCTATGCCCCAAATACAACAGCACCTACATTCGTAAATGAAACATTATTAAAGCTTAAATCATACATTGATCCTAATACCTTAATAGAGGGAGACTTCAACACTCCACTCTCACCAAGGGACAGATCAACTAGACAGACACCAAATAGGGAAATAAAAGCACTCACAGAATCCCTAAATCAAATGGACCTAATAGACGTCTACAGATCTTTTCAACCAAACTCAAAAGAGTACACCTTCTTTTCAGCACCACATGGAACCTTCTCCAAAATAGACCATATAGTGTGTCACAAAGCAAGCCTCAACAGATAAAAAAGAATTGAAATAATCCCTTGTATACTATCTGACCACCATGGACTAAAGCTGGACATCAACAACAACAGAAACAACAAAAAGCCGACACACACATGGAAACTGAACAACTTACTACTCAATGACAGCTGGGTCAAGGAAGAAATAAAGAAAGAAATTAAAGACTTCCTAGAATTCAATGAAAATGAAGGGAAAACATACCCAAATTTATAGGACACAATGAAAGCAATGCTCAGAGGAAAATCTATAGCACTAAGTGCCTGCAAGAAGAAATTTGTAACATCACATACAAACAACTTAATGAACCAACTAAAACCCTAGAAAAAAAAGAAGCAGATACACCCAAGAGGAGCAGACGGCTGGAAAATATCAAACTCAGGGCTGAAATCAATCAATTAGAAACAAATAAAACTATTCAAAGAATCAATGAAACAAAAAGCTGGTTCGTTGAGAAAATCAACAAGAAAGACAAACCCTTAGCCAAACTAACTAAAAAGCAGAGAGAAACTATCCAGAATCAGCAAAATCAGAAATGAAAATGGGGACATAACTACAGACACTGTGGAAATCCAAACAATTATTAGGTCATACTACAAAAACCTATATGGCACAATATTTGAAAATCTAAATGAAATGGATAATTTTCTTGACAGATTCCATCTACCAACATTAAGCCAAGAGCAGGTAGAAAGACTGAATAGCCCTATATCTCCCAAGGAAATTGAAGCAGTCATTAACAGTCTCCCCTCCAAAAACAGCCCTGGACCAGATGGCTTCAGCGCAGAATTCTACAAGACCTTCAAAGAAGTACTAACACCAATTCTCCTCAAACTATTCCACAAAATAGAAACAGAAGGAACACTACCAAACTCATTCTATGAAGCCACAGTCACTGTGATACCTAAACCACACAAAGATCCAACAAAAAAGTGAACTTCAGACCTATCTCTCTTATGAACATTGATGCAAAAGTACTCAATAAAATACTTGCTTCATCCCAGGCATGCAACGGTGGTTCAACATACGGAAATCCATCAATGTAATCCACCACATAAACAAACTGAAGGAGAAAAACCACATGATCATCTCCTTAGATGCCGAAAAAGCATTTGACAAAGTCCAACACCCATTCATTTTTAAAGTCTTGGAGAGATCAGGGATACAAGGCACATACCTAAAGATGGTAAAGGCAATATACAGCAAGCCTATAGCCAATATCAAACTCAATGGAAAGAAACTTAAATCAATCCCACTGAAATCAGTGACAAGACAAGGCTGCCCACTGTCTCCATATCACTTCAACATAGTACTTGAAGTCCTAACCAGAGCAATAAGACAACTAAAGGAGATCAAGGGGATACAAATCGGAAAGGAAGAGGTCAAAGTGTCTACTATTTGCAGATGATATGATAGTATACATGAGCGACCCAAAAAATTCAACCAGAGAACTCCTTCAGCTGATAAACATCTTCAGCAAAGTGGCAGGATACAAAATCAACTCAAAAAAATCAGAAGCCCTCCTGTACACCAAAGACAAAAAGGCTGAGAAAGAAATTAGGGAAACAACACCCTTCACAATAGCCACTAATAACATAAAGTACCTTGGTGTGACTCTAACCAAGCAAGTGAAAGACCTGTTTGAGAAAAACTTCAAGTCTCTGAAGAAAGAAATCGAAGAAGATCTCAGAAGATGGAAAGATCTCCCGTGCTCATGGTTTGGTAGGATTAACATTGTGAAAATGGCCATCCTGCCAAAAGCAATCTACAGATTCAATGCAATTCCCATCAAGATACCTACTCAATTCTTTACAGACCTTGAAAAAAAAGATTCTCAGCTTCATATGGAGAAACAAAAAACCCAGAATCTCCAAAACGATCCTGTACAACAACAGATCATCTGGAGGTATCTCCATCCCAGATCTCAAGCTGTACTACAGGGCAACAGTAATAAAAACTGCATGGTATTGGCCTAGAAACAGAAAGGAGGATCAATGGAACTGCATAGAAGACCCAGAAATAAACGCACACACCTATGAATACTCAATATTTGACAAAGAAGCCAAATCCATTCAATGGAAAAAAGACAGCATCTTCAACAAATGGTGTTGGACCAACTGGATGTCTACATGCAGAAAAATGAAAATAGATCCATATTTATCTCCCTGCACAAAACTAAAGTCAAAGTGGATCAAGGACCTCAACATAAAACCAGATACTCTAAATCAGTTGAAAAAAAAAAAAGTGGGAACAGCCTAGAACTCATTGTCACAGGAGACAACTTCCTGAACAGAACACCAACAGCACAGGCTCTAAGAGCAACAATCAATAAATGGGACCTCATGAAACTGAAAAGCTTCTATAAAGCAAAAGACACTGTCATCAAAACAAAAAGACAGCCTACAGATTGAGAAAGAATCTTCACTAACCCTTTATCTGAAAGAGGGCTAATATCCAGTATATATAAAGAACTAAAGAAGCAGAAAAGTAACAAACCAAGTAATCCCATTAAAACATGGGGAACGGAGCTAAACAGAGAATTCTCGACAGTGGAACATCAAATGGCAGAGAAACACTTAAAGAAATGCTCAACTTCATTAGCCATTAGGGAAATGCAAATCAAAACAACTCTGAGATTTCACCTTACACCCATCAGAATGGCCAAGATGAAAAACTCAAGTGACAACACATCATGGAGAGGTTGTGGTGAAAGGGGAACCCTCCTCCATTGCTGGTGGGAATGTAAACTGGTACAACCACTTTGGAAGTCAATCTGGTGCTTTCTCAGACAATTAGGAGTAGTGCTTCCTCAAGACCCAGCTATACCACTCCTAGGTATATACCCAAAATTTGCTCAAGTACACAACAAGGACATTTGTTCAACCATTATTTGTAATAGCCAGAACTTGGAAACAACCCAGATGTCCATCAACGGAGGAATGGATACAGAAATTGTGGTATTTTTACACAATGGAATACTACTCAGCAATCAAAAAGGAGGAAATCATGAAATTTGCAGGCAAATGGTGGGATCTAGAAAAGATCATTCTGAGTGAAGTATCCCAGAAGGAGAAAGACAAACTTGGTATATACTCACTTATATAGACCTACAAGTTATGATAAACATAATGAAATCTACACACCTAAAGAAGATAATCAAGAAAGTGGACATGGGTGAAGATGATCAATCCTCATTTAGAAAGACAAATGAGATGTGCATTGAACCTATGACAGGAGTCTACCACAAAAGGAATCTGAAAAACTCTACCTAGCAGTGTTTCAAAGCAGACACTAAGACTCATAACCAAACCCTCGTCAGAGTGTAGGGAATCATATGAAAGAAAGGGAGTTAGTATGATATGGAAAGGATAGGAGCTGTACAAGGACCAAATATATCACAGAAACACAGGGTTTTTTCTGAGACTGACACTCAACCAAGGACCATCTATGGATATAACCTAGAACTTCTGCTCGGATGAGGCCCGTGGTAGCTCAGTATCCAAGTAGTTTTCCAAGTAAGGGGAACAAGGACTATTTCTAACAGGATTTCAAGGGCAGGCTTTTTGAACACCCCCCCCCCCAGGGGAGGAGCAGTCCTGTTAGGCCACAGAGGAGGACTTTGCGGCCAGCCTTGAAGATACATTCTAAAACAGAGTCAAATGAAAGGGGAGGAGGTCCTCCCCTATCAGTGGACTTGGAAAGGGGCAAGGAGGAGACCAGGGAGGGAGTTGGGGAGGGCGAGGGAATGAGGGAGTGGGATACAGCTGGGACACAGAGTTAACAAATTGTAACTAAAAAGAAAAACAAAAATTAAAAAAAAAAGATATTAGGGTCAGGGATAATAAAATCAGTTATTAATATGGAAAATAAATCTAAGCTCTTAACATAATACCTTGCAATTAGACAGCCATATCTATGTGTATTAACATGTAATCATGATTAAAAAATGTACATAAGCTAAAGAAACAATATTTAATTTTTAAACAAAAAGACAGTTTCAGAAAACAGAAATAAAATGTTAAGAGAAATGCTAGTGATCAATCAATTAATTTAAGTTATTCTCTGTCATTGCTTTTCTTTTTCAGATAAACCTGTATTGTGAGATTATGGCCAATTCCACCCTGGTGACTGAGTTCCTCCTGGCGGTTTTTGCTGAGACTTGGGAGCTCAGGCTGCTGCTCAGTGTGCTGTTCCTGCTGGTGTACCTGGGCAGCTTGTTAGGGAACCTTATCATCATCATCGCTACCACAGTTGACCAGACCCTGAACACTCCCATGTACTTCTTCCTCAGGAATCTGTCCATCTTAGACATGTGCTACATTTCTGTCACTGTCCCCAATGCCTGTGTCAACTCTCTCACTGACCACAAGAAAATTTCTGTGGCTGGGTGTGCAGCACAGATCTTTTTTGTCTTCTTTTGTGCATGTGTAGAGATTCTGTTTCTCACCATCATGGCCCAGGACCGCTATGTGGCCATCTGTAAGCCTCTCCTCTACCCTGTGATTATGAACCACCAATTCTGTGCTCAGATGACACTGGCTTCTCTCTTTAGCTCTCTTATCATTGCAGGAGTGCACACTATCAAAACGTTCCAGCTCTCCTTCTGTCACTCTAATGTGGTCCCTCAGTTCTTTTGTGATGTCCCCTCTTTGCTGAAGCTTTCTTGCTCGGACACCTTTAACAACAAACTCTTACTTCTTCTTTCTGCCATTGTGATCGGTGGTAGCTGCTTTACCTTCATTGCCACATCATATGCTCAGATATTATCAACTGTGTTGAAGGTTCCTGTCAAAGGAGAGAGAGGGAAGGCCTTTTCCACCTGTGTCCCTCACATTATTGTGGTCTCTGTGTTTCTTAGTTCTGCTGCCTATGTATATCTAAGACCTCCAGTAACCTTAGAATTAGTCCAGGAGATTACTCTTTCTGTATTTTATACCATTGTTCCTCCATTCTTAAATCCTATTATTTATAGCCTTAGGAACAAACAGATAAAGGAGGCTGTGAAGAAAGTAACATTAAGAATTTTTTTCACAGTTGGATACAAAATGAATGAGTATTGGTCAGGGTGGTCTAGAGAAAATGAACTAATGAAATAAAAAAATATTTTAAACACAAGTGCGCACACGTTGTGCGTGCGCATGCACGCACGCGTGCACACACACACACACACACACACACACACACACACACACACACACACAC
>NW_026596046.1:22746115-22788704 GCF_907164565.1 Psammomys obesus
CACACACACACACACACACACACACACACACACACACACACACACACCGCAAACCATTTTTCTTTGTACTGAAAACATTTCTTTGTAAGTAATTTATTGTGATTGCAGTTTCCCCTCTTTCTACGCATCCTGGTTGTTCCTAATTTGTCCTTCCACCTGGATACATTTCCTTTCTGTCTCTTAGTAGAAAACAGGCTTCTAGGGGTTAATAATAAAGTAAGATAAAATCAAATAAAGAATAATAAGATTTAAAAAAAAAACAAGTGCATCATAATAGTACAAAGCACAGAAATAGATGGAAAAGAGCCCAAGAAAATGCTGGATAGATAGATAGATAGATAGATAGATAGATAGATAGATAGATAGATAGATAGATATGCCCATAAAAACACTAAAATGGAAGCATAAATATATAAACAAAGGATTGATTATACACACACAGATACACACATGCACACACACACACACACACACACACACACACATATATACATATATATGTAGAGAGAGAGAGCCCTGACAAAAATTATGAGGCAAGGATTCTTTAATGACACCCTTAAGTTTGTTTCTGCTGTCCATCTTCTGCTGGGCATGCAATCTGTCCTTAAGACTAATTTGTTTACCCGATCAGACCTCCTTGGAGGAAATCAAATTTGTATTTGAAAGTGATTATCAGTTAGAGATTACTTCTGAGTTAAAGATAGGAGCATGTGTCCATTTCCCACTTCAGCTCTACGACCCCATCTGGCGAGACCCATGTAATCCCGTGCATGCTGCCTCCTTCTCTGTGCATTCACATGTGCTTGGCTCTTGTTAACTTAGAGGATGCTGTTTTATTTGTGTCCTCCATCACCTCTGGTTCTTATACTCTATCTGCTTTTTCTTGCACAGGTCTCCTTGTACCCAGTGGGAAAGGATTTTGTGGAGACACGCCATTTAGGCTAATTATTCCATGCTCTCTCACTCCTTGCATAATGTCTGTCTGTGGTTCTCTGTATTTGCTCCCATTCAATGCATGAGGAAGTTTCTTTGATAATAGTTGAGCAAGGCACAGGTATTTTAGTATAGCAGATTGCTATTGGGAGTCATTTTATTACTAAGTTTTTTATTTTAATTTAGTTTAATTCTTTTTTAAAACAGTATTACCTGGTTCTACTGTAGGTCTAGGGCTGTCTAGTCTCACATTCTTGGTCACCTGGGCAATGATGAGTATGGCTTCCATCTCATGAAGAGGATCTTGAGTCAAATCAGACATTGATTGGTTACTCTACTTTTGTGTCACCATTACACTAGCAAATATTGCAGGCAGGAAACCACCATATATCAAATTGTTTATGGCTGGATTGGTATTTATATTTCTGCTTTGGTAGCATAGAGAGTACCTTTCTATACAAAAGTACAGTGCAATATAGGTGTTAAGGTCGGGGTTCCAAGATTGCAGAAACCATTATGCACTGTATCTGCAGGGCAGAAACTGAAACTCCAAAACCAGGGAGTGGACACGTGGCTGGATCCAGAGCATTGACTTTGGTGCTTCCCAGACAGGGGGGGATATCCCCTGAGTTGGTGCCAATGGGATCCATGTCCCCTGTGACCATCTCCCACGTATGGGAGTCTCAAACTGTGGACCCCCTGCAGTTTCCAAATACTCTGTTGAGTGTGCACCCCCAGATCCAGAGACCCTCCACTCTAGCAGCCAGATATCAGATCCCTTCTGTTCCCGAGGACAGCGTCAGGATTCCTGGAACACTGTCCCAGCATCCAAGCCACAGTTCTGCTGGTTATCCTCTGGAGACCAAGCAAACAACAGAAGCACACACGGACCCTGGATCCAAGATGGCACAGTTCAGACGAACCTGAGTAGAAAGAGCACAGGGTCTGTGCACAAAGTCTGTAAGCTGCAACCCAGCTCCCTTCTGAGGCACCCAGCAATTGCTACTCACTCAGAGCCTATTGAGTCAGCTGTGCACACACTGGGCGTATGTACAGTCCCATCTGTGCTTGTACCCAGGCCTTCCAGGTACCTGCATACACACCCCTAGACCTTCAAGGCATCTGTGCCCACATCAAGCCTTCCTCTGCTGCATCCAAATCACCAACCCCCATTCTTGTGCCCACTCTTATCTTCCTGAAGCCTACTCCAGACTCCAGACACAAGCAGACCCAGTACGCAGCACAGGCTCCAGAAACACACAGCCAAAGCTACCGACAACCAGATAGCTAAAGGCAAGCTTAAGAACAAAATAAACAAAAACCAGGACATCATGACCTCACCAGAAACCACAGAAATCTAATATATCTGAAACACTAGAAAAAAAAATGATTTCATATTTATGCTTATACAGTTATTAGAGACACAAGAGGAGAAAAATGAACAAATCTCTCAAGGACATACAACCAAACAAATAGATACCATTATGGACAGACAGAAATCCACAATCAAGCAAGTAAAGTAAATGAATAAAATAATTCAAGACAAGAAAACAGAATTAGAATCAATAAAGAAAATACAAATTAAGAAACCCCTGGAGATGGAAACGTAAGGAAAAGACCAGGAACCACAGAGGTAAGCATCACTAACAGAATACAAGAGATGGATGAGTGAATCTCAGCCTTGAAGATACAGATGGCGAAATTGATACATCTTTCAAAGAAAACCTAAAAGTGGAAAAAACTTCTGACACAAAACATTGAAGAAATCAAGGACACCATGAAAAGACAAAACCTAGAATAATAAAAATAGATAAAAATGAAGATTCCAGGCTCCAAAGTCCAGAAAATATTTTCAAAAAAATCATAGTAGAAAGTTTATCCAACCTAAAGAAAGAGATGTCCTTAAACATTCAAGAGGCTTACAGGACACCAAATAGACTAGACCAGAAAATAAATTCCTCTCTCCATAAAATAATCAAAACATTAAATCTACAGTCAAAAGAAAAAAATATTAAAAATAGCCAAATAAGGCCAAGTAACATATAAAAGTAGACCTATTAGTATCACAACAGACTTTTTTTATTTATAAATATTTTTTATTGTTGTTTTTTTATTATTAAGTACACTTTATTAATTTTGTATCACCCCATAAGCCCCTCCAACCCCCCCCTCCCGATCCCACCCACCCTCCCCTTTCTGCATGCATGCCACTCCCCAAGTCCACTGATAGGGGAGATTCTCCTCTTCTTTCTGATCTTAGTCTATCAGTTCTCATCAAAAGTGGCTGCATTGTCCTCTACTGTGGCCTAATAAGGCTGCTCCCCCCTCAGGGGGAAGTGATCAACGAGCAGGCCAATCAGATTATGTCAGAGGCAGTCCCTCTTCCCATTACTATGGAACCCACTTGGACACTGAACTGCCATGGGCTACACCTGTGCAGGAGTTCTAGGTTATCTCCACGAATAGTCCTTGGTTGGAGTATGAGCCTCTGGGAAGTTCCCTGTGTTCAAATTTTCTTGTTCTGTTGCTCTGCTTGTGGAGTTCCCGTCCCCTCCAGCTCTTACTATTTCCCACTTCTTACATAAAATTCCATTCACTCTGCCCATCAGTTGGCCATCAGGCTCAGCATCTGCTTTGACAGTCTATACTGCAGAAGCTTTCAGAGGCCTCTGTGGCAGGTTTCAAGGTTGTTTCCTGTTTTCTTCTGGCTTTCAGAGGCCCTCTGTAGCAGGTTCCGAGGTTGTTTCCTATTTTCTTTTTCTTCTGATGTCCATCCTCTTTGCCTTTCAGGATGAGGATTGAACATTTTAGTTAGGGTCCTCTCTTTTGCTTAGTTTGTTTAGATGTACAGATTTTAGTGGGTTATTCTATGTTGTATGTTTATATGAGTGAGTATATACCATGCGTGTCTTTTTGCTTCTGGGACAACTCACTCAGGATGATCCTTTCCAGGTCCCACCATTTACCTGCAAATTTCATGATTTCCTTATTTTTCATTGCTGAGTAATACTCCATTGTATAGATGTACCACAGTTTCTACATCCATTCTTCAGTTGAGGGGCATCTGGGCTGTTTCCAGCTTCTGGCTATTACAAATAAAGCTGCTACAAACATGGTTGAGCAAATGTCCTTTTTGTGTACTTGCACAACTTTTGGGTATATGCCTAGGAGTGGTATGGCTGGATCTTGAGGAAGCGCTATTCCTAGTTGTCTGAGAAAGCGCCAGATTGATTGCCAGAGTGGTTGTACCAGTTTACATTCCCACTAGCAGTGGAGAAGGGTTCCCCTTTCTCCACAACCTCTCCAGCATGTGTTGTCCCTTGAGTTTTTCATCTTGGCCATTCTGATGGGTGTTAAGGTGAAATCTCAGGGTTGTTTTGATTTGCATTTCCCTAATGGCTAATGAGGTTGAGCATTTCTTTAAGTGCTTCTCTGCCATTCGATATTCCTCTAAAGAGAATTCTCTCTTTAGCTCTGTTCCCCATTTTTTAAGTGGATTACTTGGTTTGTTGCTTTTCAGCTTGGTTGGTTCTTAATATATACTGGATATGAGTCCTCTGTTAGATAAAGGGTTGGTGATGATTCTTTCCCAATCTGTAGGCAGTCGCTTTGTTTTGATGATGGTGTCCTTTGCTTTACAGAAGCTTTTCAATTTCATGAGGTCCCATTTACTGATTGTTGCTCTTGGAGACTGTGCTGTTGGTGTTCTGTTCAGGAAGTTTTTTCCTGTACCAATGAGTTCTAGGGTATTCCCCACTTTTTTTTCTAGCCGATTTAATGTGTCTGGTTTTATGTTGAGGTCTTTGATCCACTTGGACTTCAGTCTTGTGCAGGGTGATAAGTATGGATCTATTTTCATTTTTCTACATGTAGACATCCAGTTGGACCAGCACCATTTGTTGAAGATGCTATCTTTTTTCCGTTGTATGGTTTTGGCATCTTTGTCAAAAATCAGGTGTCTATAAGTGTGTGGGTTTATTTCTGGGTCTTCTGTTCAATTCCATTGATCCACCATTCTGTTTCTATGCCAGTACCATGCAGTTTTTATAACTGTTACTCTATAGTACAGCTTGAGATCAGGGATGGAGATACCTCCAGAAGATCTTTTATTGTAGAGGACTGTTTTAGCAATTCTCGGTTTCTTGTTATTCCATACGAAGTTGAGAATTTTTCTTTCCAGGTCTGTAAAGAATTGTGTTGGCAATTTGATGGGAATTGCATTAAATCTGTAGATTGCTTTTGGTAAGATGGCCATTTTTACTATGTTAATCCTGCCAAGCCATGAAGATCTTTCCATCTTCTCATATCTTCCTCTAATTCTTTCTTCAGAGACTTGAAATTTTTTTCATACAAGTCTTTGACTTGCTTGGTTAGGGTTACACCAAGGTACTTTATGTCATTTGTGGCTATTGTGAATGGTGTTGTTTCTCTAATTTCTTTCTCAGCCCTTTTGTCTTTTGTATACAGGAGGGCAACTGATTTTTTTGAGTTAATTTTGTATCCAGCCACTTTGCTGAAGGTGTTTATCAGCTGTAGGAGTTCCCTGGTAGAGTTTTTGGGGTCACTCATGTATACTATCATATCATCTGCAAATAGTGATAATTTGACTTCTTCCTTTCCCGTCTGTATCCCCTTGATCTCCTTCGACTGTCTTATTGCTCTAGCAAGGACATCCAGCACTATGTTGAAGAGATATGGAGAGAGTGGGCAGCCTTGTCTTGTCCCTGATTTCAGTGGGATTGCTTTAAGTTTCTCTCCGTTCAGTTTGATGTTGGCTATAGGCTTGCTGTATATTGCCTTTACTATGTTTAGATATGTGCCTTGTATCCCTGATCTCTCCAGTACTTTAAACATGAATGGATGTTGGATTTTGTCAAATGCTTTTTCAGCATCTAGGGAGATTATCATGTGGTTATTTTCTTTCAGTTTGTTAATATGGTGGATCACATTGATGGATTTCCATATATTGAACCACCCCTGCATACCTGGGATGAAGCCTACTTGGTCATAGTGGATAATATCTTTGATGTGTTCTTGGATTCGGTTTGCAAGTATTTTGTTAAGTATTTTTGCATCAATGTTCATAATGGAGATTGGCCTGAAATTCTTTCTTTGTTGAGTCTTTGTGAGGTTTAGGTACCAAGGTGATTGTGGCTTCATAGAATGAGTTTGGTAATGTTCCTGTTTCTATTTTGTGGAATAGTTTTAAGAGAATTGGAGTTAGCTCTTCTTTGAAGATCTGGTAGAATTCTGCGCTGAAGCCATCTGGTCCTGGGCTTTTTTTGGATGGGAGACTTTTGATGACTGCTTCTATTTCTTTGGGGGATATAGGACTATTTAATTGATTTACCTGGTCCTGATTCAGCTTTGGTAAGTCAAATCGATCAAGAAAATTGTCCATTTCATTTAGATTTTCAAATTTTGTTGAGTATAGACTTTTGAAGTAAGTCCTAATGATTGTTTGGATTTCCTCAGTGTCTGTAGTTATGTCCCCCTTTTCATTTCTGATTTTGTTGATTTGGGTGGTGTCTCTCTGCCTTTTAGTTAGCTTGGCTAAGGGTTTGTCGATCTTGTTGATTTTCTCAAAGAACCAGCTCTTGGTTTCATTGATTCTTTGAATTGTTTTATTCGTTTCTAATTGATTGATTTCAGCCCTGAGTTTTTTTCAGCCTTCTACTCCTTTTTGGTGTGTCTGCTTCTTCTTTTTCTAGGGTTTTTAAGTGAGCCATTAAGTTGCTTGAATGAGCTGTCTCGAATTTCTTCTTGAAGGCACTTAGTGCTATGAACTTTCCTCTTAGCACTGCTTTCATTGTGTCCCACAAGTTAGGGTATGTTGTGTCTTCATTTTCATTGAGTTCTAGAAAGGCTTTAATTTCTTTCTTTATTTCTTCCCTGACCCAGCTGTCATTTAGTAACAAGTTGTTCAGTTTCCATGTGTGTGTAGGCTTTTTGCTATTTCTGTTGTTGTTGAAGTCCAGCTTTATTCCATGGTGATCAGACAGGATACAAGGGATTATTTCAGTCTTCTTGTATCTGTTGAGGCTTGCTTTGTGACTAACTATATGGTCTATTTTGGAGAAGGTTCCATGAGGTGCTGAGAAGAAGGTAAATTCTTTTGTGTTTGGGTGTAAAGTTCTGTAGATGTCTGTGAGGTCCATTTGATTCATGACCTCTGTCAGAGATATTGTTTCTTTGTTTAATTTCTGTTTTGTTGACCTGTCCTTTGTTGAGAGTGGGGTGTTGAAGTCTCCCACTATTAATGTGTTTGGATCTATATGTGGTTTAAATTTTATCAATGTTTCTTTTACAAATGTGGGTGCTCTTGTATTTGGGGCATAGATGTTCAGGATTGTGATGTCTTCCTGGTGGAATTTTCCCTTGATGAGTATGAAGTGTCCTTCCTCATCTCTTTTTATTAATTTTGGTTGAAAGTCTATTTTATCAGATATTAGAATGGCTACTCCTGCTTGTTTCTTGTGTCCATTTGCTTGGAAAGTCGTCTTCCAACCTTTTACCCTCAGGTAATATCTATCTTTGTGCCTTAGGTGTGTTTCTTGTATGCAACAGATTGCTGGGTTTTGTTTACGTATCCATTCTGTTAATCTGTGTCTTTTTACTGGAGAGTTGAGTCCACTGATGTTGAGAGAAATTAATGACCAGTGGCTGTTAGATCCTTTGATTTTGATGTTGGCTGTGTTCATAAGGTTGTGTGCTTGGTTGCTTTTTGTTTTGCTGTAGTAAGGTTAATTATTTCCTGTGTTTTCTTGGCAGAAGCTAATTTTCTTGGGTTGTATTTTCCCTTCCAGTGTCTTCTGTAATGCTGGATTTGTGTGTAGGTATTGTTGAAATTTGTTTTTGTCATTGAATATCTTGTTTTCTCCGTCTATGAGGACTGAGAGTTTTGCAGGGTATAGTAGCCTGGGTTGACATCTGTGTTCTCTTAGGGTCTCCATGATATCTGTCCAGGCCCTTCTGGCTTTCATAGTATCTGTTGAAAAGTCAGGTGTGATTCTAATGGGTTTGCAGTTATATGTTACTTGCCCTTTTCCCCTTGCAGCTTTTAGTATTTTTTCTTTGTTCTGTATATTTACTGTTTTGATTATTATGTGGCTGGAGGATTTTCTTTTCTGGTCAAATTTGTTGGGTGGTCTGTAGGCCTCATGTATCCTTATTGGCTTCTCCTTTAACTTGGGGAAATTTTCTTCAATGATTTTGTTGAAAATATTTTCTGGGCCTTGGAGAAGGGAGTGTTCTTTTTCCTCTATTCCTATTATTCTTAGGTTTTGTCTTTTCATATTGTCTTGGATTTCTTGGACGGTCTGTGTCAGGAATTTTTTGGATTTAACATTTTCTTTGACAGATACGTCAATTTCTTCCATTGTATCTTCTACACCTGAGATTCTTTCTTCCATTTCTTGTATTCTGTTGGTTATGCTTACCTCTGTAGTTCCTGTTTTCTTCCCTAAATTCTTCCTCTCCATTATTTCCTCCATTAGTGTTTTCTTTAATTTTTCCAGTTCTATCTTCAGGTCTTGAGTTGTTTTGTTTACTTCCTTCACCTGTCTGCTTGTATTTTCCTCTGTTTCTTTTAGTTCCTTCAACTCTGTCTCTTTTATTTCTTTCAGTGATTTAATTATTTCTTTTTTGAAGGCCACAAGCTGTTTGGCTGCATCTTCCCGTATTTCTTCACGGATGGCCCTAATCTGCTTGTCTTTATCTTCCTCCATTTCTTTACGGATAGCCATGATCTGTTTGGATTTATCTTCTTCTAATTCTTTACGTATTTTATTTGTTTCCTCTATTATCCTCTTCATCAACATAGATGTAAGGTCATCTTCTTGATTTTCTATTATGCTGCATTGTTCAGGGCTGTTCGCCTCTGGATGGCTGGGTTCTGGAGATGCCATATTGCTCTGTCTTTTGTTGGTTGAGCCTTTACGCTGACCTCTATCCATTGGGCTGATTTAGGTGTTGGCTGTTAGTTTCTGTGCTTCCTGGAGTCCTGAGGTAGGGAGTATCCCCTTGGCCAGAAGATGATTTTTCCTGAAGGAGTCCTTCTCTGCTTTTTGGTTATGGTCACTGTATGGCCAGTGTTTCTCAGAAGTTGCTCACCTCAGGTTTATAGCTCTGAGTAGTAGCTGTGGTCTATGTTAGGCAGGAGGGGATCTTACCCATAGAATTTCTAAAGACAGCTGCCCCACTGCTGGGTTTCTTGTTATAAATTTAGTGTGCTGCTGCTCACTAAATTTCCATGTACAGTCCTCTTGAAGAAACTGCTGATTCCCTAGCTGTGGGGTTTTCTCCCTACAGGGAAACTCAGTCTGTTATCCTGGGGCACACAGTTCTGTCCGGGAAAGTGGGAGGTGCACTCAGCAAGTCTCTGGGCCAGAGGCTGATTGCTCTGCTCTGGACCTGGAGAATGTGCACCTAGGTTGAGTTGGAGCCTGGGGGCACTGTTCTGGTCTGGAGGCTGGGTGCCTCACTCTGGACCATAAGCTGTGTGTCTCTGTCTGGGATGGTGGCTGCAGGCACTGCTCTGGTCCAGACGCTGTGGGTGCAGCCCTCTTGAAGGACCAGGGATTCCCACAGTTTTGACAGTCTAGCTAGGAATAACTGGTTGATCCTTGGCACAGTATCTGAGAGCTGCTGTAATGGCTCTCTGGCTTTTGTAGGTCTGAGGATGCAGCTGTGTGTCCCAGTGCCCTAGGGGAACTCAATAATGGCGACAGAGCACAGCGCTCCTGCCTGCATTAGAGCCTGCGTGAGTCCAGGAAGTGTTTTGGTGCTGGGTGTCCTAAGTGTTAGAGCTGCTGACCCCCTCCGCTGGGGGTTTCCTCCTGCCAGAGACATGCAGTCTGGTGTCCTGGTGCCCTGGTGCCCACAGTTCTATCTGAGGCGGCGAATCACGCGCGCAGGCAGGGCTCTGTGCAGGCAGGCGTCTTTGTCCCTCCCGGCTCTGGGTCCGGGCTGGCTCCTGGGGCACCCGCGGAACCCGAGTCTTTTCCAGGGGATGTCTGGGTAACCTGGGGTCGGTCCCAATTGTTTCCTGCTCCGTGGGGTTATCTCTCGACTGGGAAATCCAGTCTATGGTGTTGTGGGCCCACAGTTCAGTCTGGGACAGTGACCAGATCGCGCTGGCGAGTAGCTCTGGGCTGGCGACTAAGCGCCTGGCGGAACCGGGATCTCTTCCGCGGTTTAGCTGGGTGAGTTAAAGCTGATCGAATCCCCCACCGTGGGGTATCCTCTCACCTGTGAAACACAATCACTTGTGTTTTATGGCCGCGAGTTCTGATTGCTGGTCACTGTGCCAATCCTGCTGTGCTGCTCCTCAGAATGAGAGTCCTCCTGACGCTGCCATCTTGCCCCACCCCCGCCTCTTTTTGATATGGGATGGACAGTATTGTTTCTTTAAACATATTAATTATAATTTTTGAGTTTTTAGGACTTAACTAGGCTGGCATGTACTTTGCCATCTGTAAGCCTCTTGTTTCTTTTTTGCATCAGGTATGACCGACATTTGTCCCACTTGAAAATGTCTCACGTTTGAAAGGATAAAGCAGTTTCCAGAGCGGTGTGACATTATTTCTCTTTACATTAACCTAAATTTGATGAAAATCCAACCTTTAGATCAGTAAGAACATAACATCTATTATTAAGAAAAAAAGAATTACATGGTAACCTTGAGGAAAATTTTGTCATTTTGAATCTTAGACTATTTTTGTAAGTGGCTAAACAGCAGGAGTTGCCATCCTGGCTTTTATTATGTAAATAAAACTGATCTGGAACTCACCTATTTCCCTGTTTTTACTTTGTGTTGGGAAGAAAGGCATATGCCTTCACCAACTTGTTCAAATATTTTTTCTCAAATTAATATCGTTGTACCTCAAAGCCTTTAAACAAAAATCAAGCAAAGAGACAAGAAAATTTTAATTTTTGGGTCAGTTGTGCCAGTTTACGCTGTAGCAAGCAAAGCCCAGTTGGTTATTTTTTTGGAATTTAGTTGATGTTTCAGTGAATTGGTGGACCTTTACCAGAAGGAGCTGACAAGTATCTTGCAGCCAGAGACCTTCAAATTTTAGCCATTGAGTCTAATTATTAGGAAGAGTGCCCTTTCTCTTGTCTGTAACTTAGTAATCCAATCATTGGCTTTTCCCCCATTTTCTCCTTGAACTTTCTTGGAGAAGGCATGGAGAAGAACCATCACCATTAAACATATTGCAACCAGAAGCATGACTATGACAACCAAAACAAAGCCAAAAGGGATTAAAACACCCTCTGCCATGGCATTTTTAAATTTTAGATGCAGTTTTAAGCCAAGCTCTGTCTAGAGGTCTGTCTGCCTCCATTTTCTTTCTTTCGCGCCATGGATGCTGAGCTGAGCTGAGCTGAGCTGAGCCAGCCATAGTATGAAGAAGCCATGTTCCAGTACCCCTCCTGTGAGGGGTAGCTGCAGGCAGTTTTGTTAAATCTCAGGTCTGCCCACAGTAGGCTGTCTTTCACTCCAGGGACTGTTTTAAGAGTCTCTTTTAAAGAAACAGAAATTGACCTGGGAGTTTTTAGGTTTTAAGTTTTGGTTGGATTACTGGAAGCTTATTCCCCCCACCAAGTTATGATAAAATATGATTTAAAGGGTGTGGATATTTAGATTAGTTGGGTGCCATTTGTTGTATTGGCATTAATATTTACTACTGAAATATCTTTCAGTAAAGCTGTGATTAATCCTAAACAGCTGTATAACCTAATCACCACAGAGAGACTAGGATTGATTTAGTTAACCTAGAAGACAATGCTGGGCAATAGTTACTCCATCCTAAACCTCCAAGCCCACATAGTTCCTAAAATTCAGATTTTTACCCACTATACCTGTTTTTAGTGATATCTTAGGTCTGGTTCATTTCTTCACGTTATTCCAAGACATCTCCCTCCAGCCCCTACTCTCCCAGCTTCTCTCCTACCGCTTCTCCTCCTCCTCTGCCTCCCACTCCTTCCTCCCTTGTATTCTATCTTACCATCATGGACTAAAGCTGGACCTCAACATCAACAGAAATAGCAAAAACCCTATACGCACAAGGACACTAAACAAATCCCTCCTCAATGATGATTGGGTTAGGAAAGAAATAAAGAAATAAAGACTCCCTAGAATTCAATGAAAATGAAGGCTTATGGTACTTGTATCCCCACTTATGGGATACAATGAAAGCAATGCTAAGAGAAAAATTCATAACACTAAGTGCCTTCAAAAAAATTGAAACATCTCATTCAAACAATTTAATTGCCCACCTGAGAGTCCTAGAAAAAAAAAGAAGCAGACACACCCAAGAGGAGTATATACCTGGAAATAGTCAAACTCAGGGCTGAAATCAATAAATTAGAATCAAATAAAGCTATTAAAAAACCAGGCCACAGTAAAGGACAATGCAGCCACTTTTGATGAGAACTGATAGACTAAGATCAGAAAGAAGAGGAGAACCTCCCCTATCAGTGGACTTGGGGAGTGGCATGCATGCAGAAAGGGGAGGGAGGGTGGGATCGGCAGGGGAGGAGGGAGGGGCTTATGGGGGGATACAAAATGAATAAAGTGTAATTAATAAAAAAAATAATAATAAAAGATTTAAAAAAAATCAATGAAACCAAGAGCTGGTTCTTTGAGAAAATCAACAAGATAGACAAACCCTTAGTCAAACTAACAAAAAGGCAGAGAGAAACTATCCAAATCAGCAAAATAAGAAATGAAAAGGGGGACATAAATACAGACAGTGAGGAAATCCAAACAATCATTAGGTCTTAATACAAAACCCTCTATGCCACAAAATTAGAAAATCTAAATGAAATGGATAGATTCCACTTACCAAAATTAAATCAAGATCAGGTAGAAAGATTGAATAGTCCTATATCCTCCAAGGAAATAGAAGCAGTCATCAACAGTCTCCCTTCCAAAAAAAAAGACCAGAGCCAGATGGTTTCAGGGCAATTCTACCAGACCTTCAGAGAAGTGCTAACTCCAATTCCACAAAATAGAAACAGAAGGAACATTACCAAACTCATTCTATGAAGCCACAGTCGCCTTGATCCCTAAACCACACAAAGACCCAACCAAAAAAAAAAAAAAAAAGAAAAAGAAAAAGAAAAAAGAAAACTTCAGACCTATCTCTCTTACGAACATTGATGAAAAAGTACTCAATAAAATACTTGCAAACTGAATCTAAGAACACATAAAAGATATACACCATGACCAAGTAGGCTTTATCCCAGGCATGCAGTGGTGGTTCAATATACTAAAATCCATCAATGCAATCCATCACATAAACAAATTGAAGGAGAAAAAATACATGATCTCCTTAGATGTCAAAAAAAGCATTTGACAAAATCCAACAGCCATTTATGCTTAAAGTCTTGGAGAGATCTGGGATATAAGACACATACCTAAACATAGTAAAGACAAATATACAGCAAGCCTATAGCCAACATCAAACTCAACAGAGAGAAACTTAAATCAATCCCACAGAAATCAGAGACAAGGCAAGGCTGCCCACTCTCTCCATATCTCTTCAACATAGTTCTTAAAGTCCTAGCTAGAGCAATAAGACAAGTGAAGGAGATCAAGAGGATACAAATTGGCAAGGAAGAAGTCAAAGTATCACTATTTGCATATCATATGATAGTATACATACGTGACCCAAAAAATTCTACCAGGGAACTTCTGCAGTTGATAAACACCTTCAGCAAAGTGGCTGGATTCAAAATTAATTAAAAAGAAATCAGTAACCCTCCTGTATTTAAAAGACAAACAGGCTGAAAAAAAATTAAGGGAAAACACCCTTTACAATAGCAACAAATAACACAAAGTACCTTGGTGTAACTCTAACGAAGTAAGTGAAAGACTTGTATGAAAACAAAACAAAACAAAAACAAACAAACAAAAAACCCTTCAAGTCTCTGAAGAAAGAAGTTGAAGAAGATAACAGAAGATGGAAAGATCTTCCAAGTTCATGGCAGAATTACCATAGTAAAATAGGCCATCCTAACAAAAGAAATCTACAGATTCAATGCAGTTTCCATCAAAATACTAACACAGTTCTTTCCAGACCTGGAAAGAATAATTCTTCATATGAAAAAAGAAACCCAGAATAGCTGAAACAGTCCTGTACAATAAAAGATCTTCTGGGGCTATCTTCATCCCTGGTCTCAAGCTGTAATATGAAACAACAGTAATAAAAACGGCATGGTACTATCACAGACACAGAATGGAAGATCAATGGAATTGAATCAAAGACCCAGAAATAAACCCGAACACATACAGACATTTGATTTTTTTACAAAGGAGCCAAAACCATGCAATGGGGAAAAAAAGACAGCATTTTCAACAAATGGTGCTAGTCTAATTAGATGTCTACGTTTAGAGAAGTGCAAATAGATCCATATTTACTACCATGCACAAAAGCAAGAAGATCAAAAACCCCAATATAACACCAGATACACTAAATCTATTAGATGATCAAGATGAAAAGTTAATGAATGGGACTTCTTGAAACCCTAAGATGAACAATTAGTAAACGGCACCTGTTGAAACTAGAAAGCTTCTCTAAGACAAAGAACAGTGTAAATAGTGTCCACACATTAGGAAAAGATTTCACCAAACCTACATCCCACAAAAAGCTAATATTCAAAATATATAACGAACTCAGGAAATCAAACACCAATACACAAAATAACCCAATTAAAAATGGGGCGCAGAACTAAACAGAATTCTCAACAGAGAAATCTCAAATGGCCAATAAGCATTTAAGGAAATGCTAAACATCCTTAGACATCAGGGAATTGCAAATCAAAACAATTCTGAGATTTTATCTTACACAAGTCAGAAGGACTAAGATCAAAACTCATGTGACAACACATGCTGTTGAAGATATGGAAAAAGAGGAACCCTCCTTCATTGCTGGTGGAAGTGCAAAGTTGCATAAACAATGTGATAATAAATCTGTCAATTTATCTGAAAATTGGGAATAGTGCTATTTCAAGACCCAGCTATACCACTCCTGGGTATATACCCAAAAGACACTCCACCATACAATAAGGACATTTGCTCAACTATGTTCACAGCAGCTTTATTCATAATAGCCAGAATCTGGAAACAACCTAGATGTCCCTCAATAGAAGAATGGATACAGAAATTGTGGTACATTTACAAAATGGAATATATTGAGCAATTAAAACAAGGAAATCATGAAATCTGCAGGCAGATGGATGGAACTAGAAAAGATCATCCTGAGTGAGGTAACCCACACTCAGAAAGACACACATGGTATGTACTCACTTATAAGTGGATTTTAGCCATATAGTACAGGATAAGCATACTACAAGGCACAGATCCAGAGAAGATAAGTAACAAGGAGGACCCAAGAGAGGAAGCGTACATCTCACTCAGTTGGGGAAATAGAACAGACGGAGGTAGTGGTTGAAAAGAGGGAACAAGGTAGGAAAGGGGCACAGCGAACTATGAGAGTAGACCTGGGGAAAGTGGAACAAGAGGACAGAAGGCTTGTGAAAAGAGAAAAGTGAAACCAAGTGTGTGTCATGATGCACATGTGAAAGTCAGAATACAATCATGTGGAGTCAGTTCCCACTGTCCATCTATAAATGGGATGCTGAGATACAATTTTAGTCAGGCTCATCTGAAGATGCTCTCTGCTTAATGAGATATGTCACAAATCCCTATATAAAGTCTTATGCATCATTCAAAAACAAAAGATTCTTCAAGTTTGTGACTTATGCATTCAACAGGTATTTGTTGCCATAGTGAAGAGAATCTGTTAGAGGAGGCAAACTAAGAAATGAGGTTTTGCTGAACCAACACTGTAATACAGGGTGGGAAAATGCCTGTTAATTACTCATGAAGTCTGCCCTACAGCAAGGCAAGAGATGTGAAACCAGCCACAGCTTCCTACCTCCATGATAATGTGCATCTTTCTATGCTAGGATAGAATTCTTCGGCCAAATTATTCCCTCCAGAATAATCCCTGTTTTTGAAGGGGGCCAATAAACTCACCTATGGAAGAATCGACTACTATAAGCTCCATGTTCTTGGAGGAGTCTGGAATGTTCCTATAACAAGATATTTAAATCTATAAACATAAATATTAACACCCTTCCACACAAGGCACATCTGTCTTTCTCGGATGCACACATTTAAATGAAGTTGGATCATGTTTCCCACAAATTTGCCATATTAAAAGAAAGTTGGTTTGAGAACATTTTCACAGTGGCTGCCAGTGAGAAACAAAGCAAACTCTTCTAAACTACATTTGAGAGGATGAGCGGTCCACACTCAACAGATGAAGGGGGAGCTGGAAATGATATTTCTTTCTTTCTTTCTTTCTTCTTCTTCTTCTTCTTCTTCTTCTTCTTCTTCTTCTTCTTCTTCTTCTTCTCTCTCTCTCTCTCTCTCTCTCTCTCTCTCTCTATTTATGCGAGACAGGGTTTCTCTGTGTAGCCTTGGCTGTCCTGGACACACTTTGTAGACCAGGCTGGTATTGAACCCACAGAGATCTGCCTGCCTCTGTCTCCCCAATGCTGGGATTACAGGGGTGCAGCCCTGAACCTGCCTGAAAACTGGGAATTTGAACATGCACAACTGCCATACTCTTCTCAGTAAACTTCGATTTAGAAGACTTTCAAGTATAAGTATTCTTTAAAAAATTCTGCCATTATTTAAGCAGAGATAATGTCCTCCATTCACAGTGAAGAGCTGTTTCCAATTTACTGGGTGGAAAAATTACAAAGAAAATTTGACCATGAAGCCAATTTCTCATTATATCAGAATGCACATTAACAGAATATACACCTTTTAAAAATCACATTTTAAAATACACATTTTGGATCTCAAAAAAACATTGAATTTTCTAAGAACTTTGATTACAAGAGAAAAAAACAGGAAAGTATGTGCAATTCTGAAAGATTAAAAAAAATGATCACAGTGTATAAGGGCGTTGGAACTTTTACAAAATTATCCTGCTCAAGAAACCAATTTTAGTAAAAGGCGAAAGATTTATACGATCTGAAGAGAAACCAGAGTATACAATCCTTTTGTATCTGTTGAGGCTTGCTTTGTGACCAACTATATGGTCTATTTTGGAGAAGGTTCCATGTGGTGCTGAAAAGAAGGTGTACTCTTTTGAGTTTGGGTGAAAAGATCTGTAGACATCTATTAGGTCCATTTGATTTAGGGATTCTGTGAGTGCTTTTATTTCCCTATTTGGTGTCTGTCTGGTTGATCTGTCCCTTGATGAGAGTGGGGTGTTGAAGTCTCCTACTATTAAGGTATTAGGATCAATGTATGATTTAAGCTTTAATATTGTTTCATTTACGAATGTAGGTGCTCTTGTATTTGGGGCATAGATATTCAAAATTGTGATGTCCTCTTGTTGGATTTTTCCTTTGATGAGAATATAGTGGCCCTCCTTATCTTTTTTGATTAACTTGGGTTGAAAGTCTATTTTATTAGATATTAGGATGGCTACTCCAGCTTGTTTTCTGGAACCATTTGCTTGAAAAACATTTTTCCAGCCCTTTACTCTGAGGTAGTGTTTATCTTTGTTGCATAGGTGTGTTTCTTGGATGCAACAGAATGTTGGGTCCTGTTTCCGTAACCATTCTGTTAGCCTGTGTCTTTTTATTGGTGAGTTGAGTCCATTAATATTGATAGATAATATTGACCAATGCATGTTAGTTCCTTTTGTAATGGAGTCGATGATCTTACCTTGTTTCATTGCTTGTTTTCTTTTCATTTTTGTTGGGATGTTATCTGTATGCCCTGTTTTCTTGGGTGAATTCGTTTTCGTTGGATTGGAGTTTTCCTTCTAGTATCTTCTGTAGGGTTGGTTTGCTGTATAGATATTGCGTAAATTTAGTTTTGTCATGGAATATTTTGTTTTCTCCATCTATGTTGATTGAAAGCTTTGCAGGGTATAGTAGTCTCGGTTGACATTTGTGATCTCTTAGAGTCTCCATGATGCTTGCCCAGGCCCTTCTGGCTTTCATAGTTTCTGATGAGAAGTCTGGTGTGATTCTGATAGGTCTACCTTCATATGTTACTTGGCCTTTTTCCCTTGCTGCTTTTAATATCTTTTCTTTGTTCTGTAGATTTAGTGTTTTGACTATGATGTGACGTGATGTGTTTCTTTTCTTGTCTAGTCTATTTGGTGTTCTGTAGGCCTCTTGTATATTTATGGACATCTCTTTCTTTAAGTTGGGAAAATTTTCTAACAGGATCTCAAGGGCAGGCTGTTTGACACCTCCCCCCAGGGGAGGAGCAGTCTGTTAGGCCACAGAGGAGGACTTTGCAGCCAGCCCTGAAGATACCTGATAAAACAGGGACAGATGAAAGGGGAGGAGGTCCTCCCCTATCAGGGGACTTGGAAAGGGGCAGGGAGGAGACCAAGGAGGGAGTGTGGGGTTGGGGAGGGAATGAGGGAGCGGGATACAGCTGGGACACAGAGTTAACAAAATGTAACTAAAAAAAAAAAAAAAAGAAAATGAAGTAGCATAAATATTGTCCAAAGGGAAAAAAAAAAAAAAAAAAAAAAAAAAAAAGAAACCAATTTTACTTGTAGGATATCGCCACCTACTGGCGAATATGGCCGATTTCATATTTGTGGAACCAGGAAATACAGCAAGTGCGGCAGAGATTATTTTGGGTCTCCAAAATATTGCATTTCTTAAGAATTTGGATTGTAAGAGAGTCATCAGGACAGTATGTGGAACTCCGAATGTTAAAAAAAATAAGCAATTTTAAAGCTGTAATAAAATTATCACCGTGTTGGGGGTGAGGAGGCAAGGCGGGACTAACTTGGGAGTTTCACGGCCTCCTGGGCTAAATAAAGAGACTCTGCCTGAAAACCACCAAATAATAACAGCTATAATAATTCTATGCAGAAAAACATTCATAGATTTTCCTTACACAGGCACGAGACTTTGTTGAGGAGGAGAACTTCATCGCGATCAATAGGAATAGGGCAGGTTTTCCGGGAAAGCTGTGCTACCTAGTTGACAGGAGTCACGTGAGCACCCACAGCCTCACGGGAAGTAGACAGAGCAGCTACCTCCGCTGCGAATACTTTCTTCTCTGCCGCAACAAGCTGATTTACATTCTGATGGGGGTGCTATTCGGGCGGGAGGGGCGGCTGGCAAGTTCCCTGCTTTCCCTACTTTCTGTATTACTTAACAGTGAGGTGGCAAACCGAGATGAGGAAATTAATGTAAACCAGACTTCACTGTAGAACCTAAGGGTTCAGTGGGATTGGCGCTTGGAGCGGTTTTGGGTACTGTGTGAGAATCACAATAGAAACAGCCATTTTATTTTATTATTTTATTTTATTTTATTTTTGTGTTTGGTCTCCATTACACTGATTTATTCACTAAATTTCATTGTCAAAAACGAAAATAAATCAATTTCTATAATTAATATTAGGTGTTTCTAAAAATTAGAACAAAACTGATTACTTCAAGTTACTTCAAAGTATTTTTTTTTTTTATTCTATGATTTTTTTCCCCTCACTATCTTGTAGACTTAGTTATCTAGGACTCGTTTTTAGATAGCAGTATCCACTGACATTGAAAACTAACAATTCGACAATTAGGCCTCATTATCTGGAAGTGAACAACAGTGACCTTGGAGTTGAAGAAAGATATGAAAGATGTATTTTAAACCCTGATTCTGTCAGTTCCTACGTGCAAGGAAGGTTGTGCCATACAAACTGACTAAGGCTTCATTTCTTCATGTAAAGTCCAGTGTAACAGAGTAGAGACACCAGTTGACTGTTGGGAGAATTTAATGGAATAGAATTTATGAAGCATTTGGTAAGTGCTATAAGGTGTGCTTCTGTGTCTCCCAGGAGGCCAAGACACCATCTGGCCAGAAGTATACACTTCTCCCGGGAGAAGGCCCAAGCGTCTTCTATTTCTGTGCAGAAAGGGGTAAACTGTGGGGTCAAAGGTTCCGCCTCTCCCAGGAATTCCTGTCTTTGAGCTGAGAAGGGTGGGACATGGAACTGAGATCCATTCCAGAAGATCTTCAGTTCATCCTGAGGTACAGGAAGAAAGATTTTCCCTCAAAAAGTGTTAGACCTGGAGGGGACAGGAGCTCCAAAATGAGACCAAGAGAACCATAAAAACTGAGACCTAGGGACCCTGAAGAGACCAATGCCCCAAATAAGGACAATGCATGGAGAGGACTTAAAACCCCAGCTCAGATGTAGTGCATAGACTAAGCTTCCAAGTGGGGTCCCTAGTAAGGGGAGCAGGAGCTGTCTCTGGCATGAACTCAGTGGCTGGCTCTCTGATCACCTTCTCCTTGGGGGTGCAGCCTTGCCAGACCACAGAGGAAGATAATGCAATCAGTCCTGATGAGACCTGATAAGCTAGGGTCAAATAGAAAGGAAGGAGGACCTCCCCTATCAGTGGACAAGGGGAGGGGCATAGGGGGAAGAGGGGGGGAGTGGGAGGGGGCCACAGGTGGGATACAAATTGAATAAATTGTAGTAAATAATAATAATAATAATAATAATAATAATAATTTTTTTTTTAAAGTGTGACTGCTCTTTTAGCTGTGCTGACAGAATCAGGCCAGGTGGCAGCAAGGAGCTCAGGGCTCTGAATGAGGACCCAGGCAGCAATGAGGGAGCAGCCTCACTCGTGTGAATCGGTGCCTCCATCTGGAGCAGCCAGCAACCTGCCTCCATGGGTGAACTGTGGAGGATGTAGACATTTGTGTGAACACATGATGTTTGTATTTATGCATCTGGCTTATTTTGCCAAGAGTACAGTGCCAAGCACAACACTCTATAGGTCACCACAGAAATCTCTGCTCCATCGTGGCTAGTAAAAATGTCAAAATCCGGTGAAACTGCTTTACTTCAGCGTGCCGAAATGCTCAACCCCACAGTCTCACAAAGATAATAGAAGAAAACTGTACTTTATTATTATTATTGACCTCTAGTTGATTTAAAATCTAAGAACATAACCTTAACCCTCTGTTATAATTCACTGTGGTCCCTCAAGTCTTACAGTCTTCTGGGGTATCCACCAAAGAATGCTACTTGGACATGGTTTTAAGCCAATAGATAGCCTCATCAGCTGCTCTGAGACTACAGTGTATTCAGGAGCCCAGCGTATCCCTGAGCCTTTCTCCAGATGAACTTTTAAGCACAAAACATATATTCTGCGTGAACATACTTTAGCTAACAAGAACAAGATAGCCAGAAGCAGAATTACAGAAGCTGAAAAGCAGGGTTAGTGTATTTAGAGACTTACCATGAACTATGGATTGAGATGGATTAGGTTTTTGTTTTCTCTTAGGTAGGTTGTCCTGTCGATATGCCGAGTTTGGGGGATGAATGATACTTCCCTCATTAAGTTAGTTTTGCTGAAGTCTGGAGGCTTACTAAGGTTCCAGGGGTCTGTTACATTTCCTACTGGTCTTAGTGGATGAATCAAATCATGGACACATAAAGCTCTAAGGAAGAGTAATTTGTCCTAAGGACCATTAATGTTATTAAATGTTTACTGGGAATGACTGAAGGTCAGGATGGAAAATAGATTGTTGGTCTATAGTCAGGCTAGTTATCTCTCCTATATCTGGTCCAAAACAGAGGGTGGTAGGTGGTGGACCCTGACCCTATCTATACTCATAACCTATCAAAGCAAAAGACTCAGGAGTAGGTAGCAGTCTAGGAAACGGAAGGGTCTTTGGCTCAGTGAAACCTTAATTTTTGTGATTCCATAGTCTGGGAGACAGTCAGTTTGGCATTGGAGTCTGCAGCTTCCATTCTTTCGACCTGGGTGTGGTGAACCCAAAGTGTAATTAAGTTGGTTCTAGGGCCTAGAGTTTAGCTAGGTCTCTTGGCTATTCCCATGACTAGCCTTTGTAAAGGAGGGCAAGACCTATAGTTACTTGAGAAAGGAATGGTTACAGAGTTTTGCCAACTTCATGTTTCTGAGCTGGGGAAGTAAATGAGAAAGATTTCCAGACATAATCTCATAGGGGGTAAATCCATCCCCATATGAAGTGAAGCAGGCCCAAAGCAAAGAAAAGCAAAGAGGTCTATCCACCCGTTATTGGAAGGGTTTTGTTTTGGCTATAATTCAGAGGATTGTATGCACAGTGAACTTTTTTGATTTATGCCTAAATCTTTAGCTATTAGATGAAGGGTTTGGGCTATGAAAGCCAGGTCATTGTTGGGCCCCATTGCTAGGGAGTTTCTGAAGGAGCTATTAAGCTACTATTGAGCAGTTTCCAGTTCGTGTTGTAACTGCTTCTATACAGCTGGAAATTGTTTATAAAGACTATCAAATATTCATATTCTTACCTGGCAAACTACAACTCAGTGAAGTTGGTTTCCCACAATTCTCTGTGGTGTTGGCCTCTCATTCCGATGCCAGCCTGGGTAAGAGCTCTCTGTTTTGGATTTACTTGAGCACAATCCTGGATTCTGGTTGAGACATCCACATCAGGCTGTCCAGTCATACCATAGCTTGGTCTGAGCAATTCAGTAGGTTTTCTGGACCCAACGAGTAGCCTGATGAAAGGCAGTTACCAGAGTCCTGCCAATTGCTTTGTGGATACTGATCTTACCCTCTGGTGTCCTCCATAAACCTACAGGCTTGAGCTGTTCATTTTTTTTTCAGTCAACACCGTACCAAGAAATATTATGTCACCATAATATGATGACCACTTGTCCAGCAGCCAGGCTACTAGCTCAGTTATCGCTTGTGTCAGGGGAGTCATCTTTATGATGTCCTGAAGAGTGACAAATAGAAATTTGTACAGAAATCCAAATAGTCTCTAGGAGGGTCAAGATTTATTTTTACTGCCCTTTCCCCGGTATTGAGAAGCTTTTACTCTATAGATTATACCATGGACACACATGGTAGTAAAAGCCTGGCCATTTCCCATGTTAATGGTGATGGACCTTCCTTTTCACCATCTAGAAACCTGGGCTAGATCAACAATTTTTGATCTGGGCTGAGGTCCCTGGCCATGATCTAGGATGGAATTTTTTTGCTTTCCCTTCCCTGATACCAAAGTAATGTAATCTCTAAGGTACAAGTTTGGGGATTTCTTTTTTTTGGGGGGGGGATTTCTTAGCTGACAGTCTGATGCTCCGGCTCTATAATTCTTGCAGAAAGCCTTCAGTTGTCCTTTTATAAAAGTTATTTTGGAAAAAAATTAAGTTATTTTGGTTTTAGAGACTATGGGGAGAACCATTTATAAGAGTATGGTCTTCGAAAGCCTATGTTGGAAGGACTGGAAACTAAAATTTAGCGTCACATCAAGCAGGGTTAGAAAATTTTAAAGTCCTTGGAGCAACCTGGTCCAGGTAGATTGTCTGCTATAATTTCCCTCTGGTTCCGTCCATTTAAAAGCAAAGATGGGTTGACTCACCTCTGCCAATGTCAGGCTGACGGATGATCTCTCAGGTTCAAGAGAGTGGTACATCTGTTTGTCTTGAAGAATTTTTCACATGAGAACCAGAATTCCCAGGTTTCTTCACAAAGAGGTGAACTATATGCCAGAGTGACTGGTAGTGCTCCAGAATTCCTTTCCCCTCCCCAAGGGTGAGCAATATATACTGCAATTTCCTTTTTGTTTCCAGGGCCTGTGGGCCTTGTTTAATCTGGATATGGGGTAGTTGAACTTGTTATTTGAAAAATTATAAAAACTTGGAGTTCAGTATGTCCTGTCAGGTTGATTTCTGCCCAGACCCCCAGGAAAATTTGTTTTCTATCTGAGAGATAGGCTAATTATATCTGGTGATTAGGTGGAAGGTTTTCATGGTGGAGAAACTCTTCTGGCAGAGGGCAAGACCTCAAAATGTTGCTGGCTATCTGTAAGTCTAACTATGCCTCATCATCAGAGAAGATGACAATGGCTTTCAGTGTGTGAAAAAAGTCTTGTCACTCGGTAAGTTCTTTGTTGTTAAACATCTATGACCTACCTCCAGCAAGAACGAGTTTTACAATTTTTAACATATATGTGTGTGCCTGAGCACACACACATACATTTAAATTCTGGGGATAGCTGTGAGATAAAGAAAATATTTTTAGCAGCTCTCTTTATTCCTTCTAAAAGAGGATCTGGTGAAAATTGTTTAAAGACTCCTAGGTCAGTGTTGGGCAGAAAAGAAATCCATTCTGTCTATGTTGCACTGTCTGTCAGGAAACAGCTCTGCCAACCACTTGGCCTGGGGGCAGCATTTCTACATTTTTTTTTTGAAACTGGAAGGAACATTTTGAATTATTTTATTTTATTTTATTAATTACACTTTATTCACTTCCCCCCCATAAGCCCCTCCCTCCTTCCCTCCTGGTACCACCCTCCCTCCCCCTTCTTCACACATGCCCCTCCCCAAGTCCAGTGATAGGGGAGGTCCTCCTCTCCTTCCTTCTGATCTTAGTCTATCAGATCTCATCAGGAGTGGCTGCATTGTCATCTTCTGTGGCCTGGTAAGGCTGTTCCCCCTTCAGAGGGAGGTGATCAAAGAGCAGGCCAATCAGATTATGTCAGAGGCAGTCCCTCTTCCCATTACTATGTAACCCACTTGGACACTAAACTACCATGGGCTACATCTGTGTAGGGGTTCTAGGTTATCTCCATGCCTGGTACTTGGTTGGAGTATGAGTCTCTGGGAAGACCCCTGTGTTCAAATTTTCTGGTTCTGTTGTTCTCCTTGTGGAGTTCCTGTCCCTTCCAGATCTTACTATTTCCCACTTCTTTCATAAGATTCCATGCACTCTGCCCAACAGTTGGCCATAAGTCTGCAGGGCAGAGCCTTTCAGAGGCCCTCTGTGGCAGGCTCCTAACTTGTTCCCTGTTTTCTCCTTCTTCTGATGTCCATCCTCTTTGCCTTTCAGGATGGGGATTGAGCATTGCTTAAGTGACAACACATGCTGGAGAGATTGTGGAGAAAGGGGAACCCTCCTCCACTGCTGGTGGGAATGTAAACTTGTACAACCACTCTCGAAATCAATCTGGCACTTTCTCAGACAACTAGGAATAGCGCTTCCTCAAGATTCAGCCATACCACTCCTAGGCATATATCCAAAAGAGGCTCAAGTACACAATAAGGACATTTGCTCAACCATGTTCATAGCAGCTTTATTTGTAATAGCCAGAAGCTGGAAACAGCTCAGATGCCCCTCAACTGAAGAATGGATGCAGAAATTGTGGTACATCTATACAATGGAGTATTACTCAGCAATGAAAAATAAGGAAATCATGAAATTACAGGTAAATGGTGGGACCTGGAAAGGATCATCCTGAGTAAGTTGTCCCAGAAGCAGAAAGACACACACGTTATATACTCACTCATATAGACATATAATATAGGATAAACCTATTAAAATCTGTACACCTAAAGAAACTAATCAAGAGAGGACCCTGACAAAATGCTCAATCCCCATCTCGAAAGGCAAAAAGGATGGACATTTTGAATTTTTATACAAATTATTTCTTGATAAGATGATATATATCATGGAGCAGAAAGGAATGGAATTTTCTCCTTTCCCCTTCCCCAGAGCTGCTTAGAGCACCCAGGAGAGCAGAGGGAGTTCATACCTCAGGGAATTATTTCCCCTCCTTGTGAGCAATCTCTCCATGGCAGAAAGTCCTCAATGAGAGGTCTGCCTCCTCTCTGCCTCCCCACCGGGAACAGGCCTGGCCTGGCCTGAGCAAGAGCCTGAGTCAGTTTAGGAAACAGGCATCAAATAATCAGGTGCTCTGCCAAAAAAAGCAGAAGTTTCGGGTTTCTCTGGGCAATTTACATGGTCAAAGGAATTCCAGTTCCCAATAAGAGGGCCCAGATTTTAAGCTAGGGGTTTTTATACCAGATCAAGCTACTGGTCAATAAAGAAAAATAGTACTGACAGAAAAAAATAATAAGACACACAGAGAAAAACACAAGCAGTGGTGTTGAGTATTGTGTGTCACAAGAGGACAACCAGGGGTGGCTACCACATATTCATACACCTGGACAAGAGAGCCCAGTGACATCTTAAATGGATTCTGACACTGGTTACCTGCTGCAACGGACCTCATTTACGTGTATGAAAAGAAGGCACCTTAACTAGACGTACCTCCAGATGTGACAGTTCAAGAAACATTCTAATATGTTTTTTTCTTTCTCTCTTCTCTTCTCTTCTCTTCTCTTCTCTTCTCTTCTCTTCTCTTCTCTTCTCTTCTCTTCTCTTCTCTTCTTTCTTCCTTCTTTTCTTTCTTTTTTTGGTGGATTGTCATACTCCTTTGAAGTATTAGGCAGTGATTGGCTGAACGGAGTCCTGGGGACATGGAACATCGCAGGTTGTGCTCCCCCAGAAGTCTCTGAGCACTGCATTCTTCCCCATCGCCATGGCTCTGAGAGCCCAGATGTCTTAAGGTCTGGTTTCTTGAGATTTCACTTGGGCTTCCAGAAATGTGGGCTACCCCCTAAAGATCACTTGAATGCCGATTTAAACCAGTAGAAATTCTTTTTCAGCCAGTCTGAGACTATGCTGGGTTTTCAGGATTTCAGAGTAGCCCTGAGTCTTTTGGGGTGTTTTCGATTCAGCACAAATACCATATACTGGATGGACATTCTTCAGTTAATAAGAACAGCTAGCCAGAAGCAGAACTACAGAAGCCCAAAAGTAAGGATAGTACATTTATAGACTTTCCCAGAACAATGAATGTGGTTGGATTAGGTCTTTGCTTTTTTATTGTCAGATAATGCTATCTACATCCTGAGTTTTACGGCCTGAAAGTTACTTGCGTCGTGGAGGCAGTGATTCTCACAAGTGTCTGTGTTTTCTACTAGAACCTCTCGAGATGGACGTCCGCTGCTCACATCTTTTTCCTGTTACTCTCGTCTTCTCACCTCCCACCAGAGCGGCCCATTAAGCTCTGATTACAACTTGCTAGGCCTTTTCTGATGCCAACTTCCAAACTCTCCCACACTTCTCCCACAAACCACTTCTAAGTGTCATCCAATTAATTCCTAAATGGAACTGGAGGAGACAAAATGGAACTGAAGGGAGGGATGTGATGAGATTATATTTTAATTAAAATGTAAACTAAAAAATAAGTTAATATAAACTAAATAATAAAATAAATGTTTTTAAAATATTTAACATGAAACAAAACAAAACAAATTCAGACCTTCTCCTATGAAGAAAGAACTGGAAACATAGCATGTATTCTCATTTTCTTGTTGCATTCAGTTTATGTCCTTCAGACAGAAACTGTAGCCCTGGATTGATGGCGTCTTCTAATCTTTCTACTTAAATGAGGATGTCAAATCTGAAAATCTTTTACTTTCCAGTATCCAACATTGTAAGAACCAACTGAGAAACAGTAACACTGCAACCTCTTAAAGTTTCATGACCAGTGGGCTATTCTGTTGTGAAATGTTTTGTATTTTTAAAGAATATTTGAGGGTGATTCATAATTTACATTTTGACATAATCCTTACACATCTCTAAAAATTACAAAAAGTAACTAAAAGACTTAAACGTGTTTTCACAAACTCAAAAAACTGAAAGGTGACATGTGGATTTGGATGCAGTTGATCTCTGTGTTACAATAGCTAATGGGTGTTCAAAGCCTTGCATTCTTGTTTCAATCCTTAGGAATCAAATGTTACAGAATTTTTATGGTTTTAAAGGGCACAGTGTCCATTCTGTTCTTTTAGCATCTCTCATAGGTTAGCATATCACCCCAAAGAGAGGAGAGATGTTGAATATCTGCTTGGTTTGAGATGTTAATACCACAGAGGATGTTTTCCTGAGCTCCGTAAGAGTGCCGGACACATTCTTGAGATGATGGATATTATCTGTGTGCTTCCTGTACTGTTTCATTATCTCTGTCATCATCGCCACACTTTCAGGTGACTCTGGTGACACCTTTTCTGCCACTACAGCCTACGTCTATTCCTGGATTTTAATTGGGTCCATTTTTACCAGTTTTATGGAAATCATCACCTATCTAAATTACCTCTGGGCACTTTGTCCAATTAAGGACTGTGTCATCAGAGCCTTTGCACTCAGGAGGACAGCCACATTTTAGATAAAAGAGAACAAGAGTAGTCAATCTTTAAAGGCAAGACTGGTGTTTTGCTAAAAATTGAGACTTACGGCAATCATAATAGACAGGAACATTTGGTGGAAGTATCCATAAGACTTTGAGTTGGGAAAGTTAACGGAGAGCTTCGTTCTCTTCTCATTTTTGAAAGATGAGCAACGCCTGGGTGAGTGTCCTGTGAGCATGGTCACTATCCCGATCTTTTCCTCTTATTTATGGAGAAATTTCCCAGCAATGCCTTAATTCGGTTTGAGAGGTCCTAAGATGGAGAAGGAATTCCAGTTACAAGTCCTGATTATTTAGGAAAAATGCGTGTAATGTTTTTCACCTGAGAAACGACCAGTAATTTCATTAGAAGAATGTATGAAGACAGTCTATTACTTTCAGAGAAAAGCAATCACAGAAAAATCTTGCTATTTTATGGGAGATTTTTTTAAGTGTGCCAGCAATATTGAGGAGTGTGATACAGTACAGTGTCATGCATAAAGCACAAAAGCAGGTCATTGTGTTTCTATGTGAACTAACACTTTGTACTTAGCAAACCTTTATCCAATATTTACAAAATATACACCACTGTATATAAACAAATTCCAAAAAAGTTGTAAGTATTAAAACATTTTATAAAGCATATAATACACTTATATTTTAAATTTATACCATATTTATATAAAAATAGCAATATACTTACGTATTACATAATTAGGTAGATACATATTGACTTGTGTAAACATCATGTAAACCTTCTTTTAACACATTTAAGAGTTATTTGTTTGCTTTTTGAAATTATAATATAATTATGTTCTCTCTATATTCCTTTTCCTCCCTCCAAACCCTCCCATATACTCTCCTTGCTGACTTTCAATTTCATGATCTCTTTTGGCATTGATTGATGTTACAAGCTTACATACATACTTATTTGCAAACATACTCGTGTATTCCTAAACTCCTAAATAAAATGTTTGCCTGCATGAATATGTGCTTACCATTTTCATGCAGTACCCTTTGGGCCAAGCAAAGAGTGTTTTATCCTCCAGAGCTGAAGTTACGGACAGTGTGAACCACCACGTGGGTGCTGGAATCTGAACCCCGTTCCTCTGCATAGCTACCAAATGTCTCTAACTACTGAGCCAGCTCTCTAGTCCCTCTCCCAACGGTGATAAGGCTTTTTTCCTGGCTGAATCATGAAGACTTTCCTGACTGTGTTTTCGTATTTTATTTTACTAGGAATATATATTTTAATATATTGAAATCATCCACTGTTCCTTTTTGAAAGAGATAGACAATGCTTGATGTATCAAGTATATAGGATAACTTAAAATACTGATAAAGAGAACGCTCAGTCTTATTAAACTTGCCTCTTTAAATTCCATTTCAACTGCACATAGCTTTCAGAAGAAAACCAAGAATAAATTTCTTTAGTATTTTAAAATCAAGGCATTAAATTTTGAAGTAAATTTTTAAAACCATTTATAAACCTTTAACTTTCTTATTACTCATAAACATGAAATGGTAATCTTTAAAAATGAATTAAAACCAGTCTTCAGATTTCACCAGAAACTTAAAATTACATTTATAGATGGAAAAATAAGAAGCTATAAATGTGTGTATTTTTTTCATCGTAGGAAGTTTTAAAATATTTTATTCCTCCAAGACAAGTCATTCTTTCTTCTAAGCATACAAAAAAACTTGATATGGTTCATCAAACAGGATACGTATCTTTTCAGATCAGTGTTTCTTCTCATCTGTTGCTACGTATGATGTTAACAAAATATTCTTGCGTCAAGTCTGATTAAATGCATGTGTATTGGCATACCAGTCTAAAAGTGTGCAAATATGAATATTCAACTTTGAGGGAGACATTCAGAAACTCAATATACAATAATTTATTTCCATATTTATTCGGGAATTAAAAGTGCACTTGCTTATTTTTTAAACATGTATATTTAGTTTTGACAATCAAAAAGTGTAATATTTAAATTTTATTGAAACTGACTGGTTTTAAATTGGTTGTCTAGGGCCAAATGGTCATTCCTGACAACATATATACAAGAAATACACAGACTGAACAAGCTTAATTAGGAATATATATGTGTATACAAATAGATTTGTTCATGCAGTAACAACTTAAAAAGAGGTTATGGATATGAAGAAGAGTAAGAGGATATTTCAGGGAGGTTTGTAAGGAGAAAATGTAAGGGAGATATGTAATTGTATTTTAAAATAAAAATAAAATAACAAACAAACAACAACAAACCACACAGAAGGCCAATAAGATAGTGCAGACACCTTAATTTTACTTATTTTTTTTCTGCCAATATGTTCTGGAAAAATTTCCCAATAATATATTCAGTGAAAGTGATAAAATAAGAACATCAATTTTGTGTTGTATCAAACATTAGGAAAAGATTTTATTTTCACAGTAGAAACATTCCCTTTTATATAAGATTGAAAGTTTTATACATAAATGGTATTAAATATTGTAAAAATGTTTTCCTATATTACAAACATAACTGCTATGAACATGGTTGAGCAAATGTCCTTGTTGTATACTTCAGCATCTTTTGGATATATGCCTAGGAGTGGTATAGCTGGATCTTGAGTTAGCACTATTCCTAATTGTCTGAGAAAGTGATAGACTGATTTCCAAAGTGGTTGTACAAATTTTTATTTCCACCAGCAATGGAGGAGGGTGCCCCTTTCTCCACACCATCTCCAGCATATGTTGTCACTTGAGTTTTTTATCTTGGCCATTCTGATGTATGTAAGGGGAAATCTCATGGTCATTCTGATTTGCAATTTCCCTGATGATTAAGGATATTTAACATTTCTGTGTTTCTCTGCCATTCGATATTCCTCTACAGAGAATTCTCTATTTAGCTCTGTACCCCATTTTTAATTGGTTTGTTTGATTTGTTGATTTGTTGCTATTTAACCTAATAAACAGTATGTTTATTAGCCATTTTTCAGATATTCGATTGGTGAAGATACTTTCCCAATCTGTAGGGTGTCATTTTAGTTTAAATACATTGTCCTTTGCTTTACAGAATTTTTTTCAGTTTCATGAGGTCCCAAATATTGATTGTTGTTCTTAGAGCCTGTGTTGTTGATGTTCTGTTCAGGAAGTTGTCTCCTGTGTCAATGAGTTCCAGGCTTTTCCCCAGTTTTTCTTCTAACAAATTTAGTATGTCTGGTTTTATGTTGAGGTCTTTGATCCACTTGGACTTTAGTTTTGTGCAGGGTGATAGTATGGTTCTATATGCATTTTCTTACATGTAAACATCCAGTTAGACCAGTACCATTTGTTGAAGATGCTGTCTTTTATCCATTGTATGGTTTTGGCTTCTTTGTCAGAAAATAAAGTATCTGTAGGTGTGTGGGTTTTGTTTGTTTGTTTGTTTGTTTGTTTGTTTAGGTCTTCTAATTGGTTGCATGGATCCACTATTCTGGTTCTATGCCAATACTATGAAGTTTTTATTACTATTGCTGTGTAGTTAGCTTGAGATCAGGGATGGAGATACCTCCTTGCAATCTGTTGTTGTACATGATAAAGATCCAGTAATACCATTCCTGGGCATATATCCGAAATATGATCAAGTATTCAAGGACATTTAGTCAAGCATTTTCATAGCAGCTTTATTCATAATAGCCAGAACCTGAAAGCAACTCATATGCCCCTCAACTGAGGAATAGATACAGAAATTGTGGAACATTTACGCAATGGAATACTTCTCAGCAATTAAAAACAGTGAAATCATGAAATTTGCAGGCAAATGGTGGGAACTAGAAAAGATCATCCTGAGTGAGGTATCTCAGAACCCGAAAAACACACATGGTATATACTCGCTTATAAGTAGATATTTGACATATAATGTAAGATAAACATACTAAAATCTGCATACCTGAAGAAGCTAAGCAAGATGGGGGACCCAGGGTAAGATGATCAATCCTCACTCAGGAAGGCAAACAAGATGGACATAAGTAGAGGGAGAAAATAGTAAACAGGACAGGAGCCCACCACACAGAACCTCTGAAAAACTCTACTCAACAATGTATCAAAGTAGATGCTGAGACTCATAGCCAAAATTTGGGCAGGGTTTAGGGAATCTTATTCAATAACGGGGATCAAAAGACCTGAAGGGAACAGGAGCTCCACAAGGAGAGCAATATAACCAAGAAATATGGGCCCAGGGCTCTTTTCTGAGACTGATAGCACAACCTAGGACCATTCATGGAAATAACCTAGAACCGCTACACAGATGTTGACCTCCCAATGGGCTCCCTAGTAAGGGGAACAGGGACTGTTTCTGCCATGAACTCAGGGGCTGGCTCTTTGATCACCTCCTTCTGAGTGTGGAGCAGCCTTACCAGGCCACAGAGGAAGATAGTGCAGACAGTCTTGATGAGACCTGAAAGGCTAGGATCAGATGGAAGGGGAGGAGGACCTCCCCTATCAGTGGATTTGGAGAGGCCCATGAGAGGAGAAGAGGAAGGAAGGATGGAATTGGGAAGGTATAGGGAAGTGGCTACAGGTGGGATAAAAGTGAATAAACTGTAATTGATATAAAAAATAAAATTAAAGTTAAAAAAGAACTCAGAATTTTAACAGCCCTATACTTGATTATAAATTTTATACCTTACTGTTTTTGTATTGAGCATTATTTAGGTAATTTGATAGTTTGTTGATCATGATATTACACAGTGTACTTTAATGTCAGCCAAACCTGGAGTTGAATGTTTAAGAACATAAAAGCTATCAGCCTCTGAAATACTCTATTGGTTGAGGTTTCAGAGCAGAGCCTGAGACTCATAGCTAAACATTGGGCAGAGTGCAGGGAATCTTATGAAAGAAGGGAGAGATATAAAGACATGGAGGGGACAGGAGCTCCAAAAGTAGACCAAGAGAGCCAATAAAACTGATCCCTGGGGGGTCCTGCAGAGACTGATACCCTAGCCAAGGACAATGCATGGAGAGGACCTAAAACCCTGGCTCAGATGTAGCCCCTAGACTCAGTCTCCAACTGGGTTCTCTAATAAGAGGAGCAAGGGCTTTCTCTGGCATGAACTCAGTGACAGGCCCTCTGATCACCTGCCCCTGGGGGTTGCAACCTTGCCAGGCCACTGAGGAGGACAATGAAACCAGTCCTGAAGAGACCTGATAGGCTAGGGTCTAAGAGTAGGGGAGGAAGACCTCCCTTATCAGTGGACTAGGGGAGGGGCAAAGGAGGAAAAGAGGGAGGGAGGGTGAGATTGGGAGGAAAGAAGGGAAGGGGCCACAGCTGGGATACAAATTGAATAAATTGTAATAAATAATAATAAAGGCTATCATGCATTGCCTCCTGTTTAGTACTTTGTACAAATTTGTTTTGTTTCAGGAACCAGCTAGCAAAGCAATACATCAGGTGTTTCTGTGAATATGTATTTAGATACTCTTCACATATTCAAACACTTGGTTTAAAGAAATTGAAAAGAAACGATCATCTGTAATATAAGTGATTTTTCTGGAAAACATGAGGTTTCTCCAAGAAGAGAAAATGCTACCTCAAGCATATGAAGTTAACTGCACCAAGTTTCCAGGGAAATGGCCTAATCTGTAGTCTCAGATATTCCAAAAACTGATTGAGATAATTTCCTAACCTCCCCTTTCTTCCATGATCATCTTTCTCTCTCTTTCCCAACTTGTCTTCTTATGTCCAAGTATTTCACTTTCACTGCTTTCTCCCATCCTTTCTCATATGGATATAAATATGTGTGTATACAAAAATAATCATAAAACATAAATGTATTTCATGTAAACACATAAATGAAAATAAATACATCTACAAAATTTTAAAAACACATCCCAGATGTTAAATTTCCCTGGGCATTCCTAATTCATTCAGGTTGTTTATGTGGAAGAGGAACTTAGCATATATTAATCAATTAACCTTTATTAAAACAATAGGATTTATCAGATTGTTATTATTATGGAAACTGTTTCTAAGTGCTTCACATCATGCCATACAATTGGACAGACAGCACATACAGCGAAGCGACCATGCACGGAGGTAAGTTAGAACCCCTGCACCGGTGTAGCCCTTGGCAGCTCAGTCTCCAAGTGGGTTCCCTAGTAATGGCAAAAGGGGCTGTCTCTGACATGAACTCAGTGGCTGGCTCTTGGATCAAGTCACCCTGAGCAAGGAGCAACTTTGTCAGGCCACAGATGAGTATAATTCAGCCAATCCTGATGAGACCTGATAGGCTAGGATCAGATGGAAGGGGAGGAGGACCTCCCCTATCAGTGGACTTGGGGATGGGCATGGGAGGAGATGAAGGAGGGAGGGTGGATTTGGGAAGCAATGAGGGAGGGGATCTACAGCTGGGATACAAAGTTAACAAACTGTAATTAACATTAAAAAGTTTAAAAAAGAAACAAAGCATGATTTAAAAAATGTATGCAAGCCAAAGAAACAAATACTTGATTTTTCACACATAAGGACCAGTTTTAGAAAACAGAAAACAGTTTTAAGAGAAATGCTAGTGATCAATCAATTAATTTAAGTTATTCTGTCATTGCTTTTCTTTTTCAGATAAACCTGTACTGTGAGATTACGGCCAATTCCACCCTGGTGACTGAGTTCCTCCTGGCGGTTTTTGCTGAGACTTGGGAGCTCAGGCTGCTGCTCAGTGTGCTGTTCCTTCTGGTGTACCTGGGCAGCCTGTTAGGGAACCTTATCATCATCATCGCTACTACAGTTGACCAGACCCTGAACACTCCCATGTACTTCTTCCTCAGGAATCTGTCCATCTTAGACATGTGCTACGTTTCTGTCACTGTCCCCAGTGCCTGTGTCAACTCTCTCACTGACCACAGGAAAATTTCTGTGGCTGGGTGTGCAGCACAGATCTTTTTTGTCTTCTTTTGTGCATGTGTAGAGATTCTGTTTCTCACCATCATGGCCCAGGACCGCTATGTGGCCATCTGTAAGCCTCTCCTCTACCCTGTGATTATGAACCACCAATTCTGTGTTCAGATGACACTGGCTTCTCTCTTTAGCTCTCTTATCATTGCAGGAGTGCACACTATCAAAACGTTCCAGCTCTCCTTCTGTCACTCTAATGTGGTCCCTCAGTTCTTTTGCGATGTCCCCTCTTTGCTGAAGCTTTCTTGCTCAGACACCTTTAACAACAAACTCTTACTTCTTCTTTCTGCCATTGTGATCGGTGGTAGCTGCTTTACCTTCATTGCCACATCATATGCTCAGATATTATCAACTGTGTTGAAGGTTCCTATCAAAGGAGAGAGAGGGAAGGCCTTTTCCACCTGTGTCCCTCACATTATTGTGGTCTCTGTGTTTCTCAGTACTGGTTTCTATGTGTATCTAAGACCTCCAGTAGCCTTAAAAGTAATCCAGGAGATTACTCTTTCTGTATTTTATACCATTGTTCCTCCATTCTTAAATCCTATCATCTATAGTCTTAGAAACAAACAGATGAAGGAGGCTGTCAGAAAGGTAACATTAAGATATTTTTCATAGTTGAATAAAATTAAAAAATGCACAAACACACACACACATCCACACCATACCATTTTTTTTACCTTTTATGGAAGAAATATTTTTCAACTATATCCTGATTATAGTTTCCATTTCTTCTATCCCTCATAGCTCCTTCCTTCTCACCTGTTCCATCGTCCAGATCTATTCCCTTTCTGTCTCTTGTTAGAAAACAAACAGATTTCTAAGGGTTAATAATGAAGTACATTAAAATATAAAGTGTAATAAAACAAAACAAAAATTAGTGCATCGGCATAGCACAGAACAAACAGATGGAAAAGAGCCCAAGAAAAAGCACAAAGAAACAAATAGCAGTTTGTTTACCCAGTGTGTCACCCTTGGAGGAACCTAAATTTACACATGAAAGTGGTTATCCATTAGAGATTGTTTCTGGATTAGAGATAGGGGCGTGTGTCCATTTCTCATTTCAGCTCTAGGACTCCATCTGGTGAGACCCATGTAGGCCCATGCATGCTGCTTCAGTCTCTGTGAATTCATAGATGCATAGCTCATCCTGTTTTAGAGGACCTTGTTTTCTTGGTGTCCTCCATCACCTCTGGCTCATACACTCCTTCTGCCTTCTCTTGTACTGTAGTCCGTGAGCCCAGAAGAGAAGGATTTGATATGGGCATGCCATTTAGACCTGATTGTTCCAAAGTCTCTCAATGTTTGCATACTGCCTGGCTGTGGGACTCTGTTTTTTCTTATTTTTTTTCTTATTAGTTACATTTTATTAACTCTGTATCCCAGCTATACCCTGCTCCCTCATTCCCTCCCGATCCCACCCTCCCTCTCTCATCTCCTCCCTGCCCCTTTAAGTCCACTGATTGGGGAGGTCCTCCTCCCCTTTCATCTGACCCTAGTTTATCAGGTCTCTTCAGGACTGGCTGCAAAGTCCTCCTCTGTGGCCTAGCAGGGCTGCTCCTCCCTTTGGGAGAGGGGAGATCTAAGAGCCTGCCATTGAGTTCCTGTCAGAAATAGTCCCTGTTCCCTACTAGGAAAAACCACTTGGTTACTGAGCTACCATGGGCTACATCCAAGCAGAGGTTCTAGGTTATATCCATACATGGTCCTTGGTTGGATAAACAGTCTCATATAAGACTCCTATGCCCAGATATATTTGGACCTTGTGGAGCTCCTATCTCTCCACGTCATATTAACTCCCCCTTCTTTCATATGATTTCCTGCACTCTGCTGAAGATTTGGTTATGAGTCTTAGTATCTGCTTTGATACACTGCTAGGTAGGGTCTTTCAGAGGCCCTCTGTGGTAGGCTCCTGTCCTGTTACTTGTTTTCTCCTACGCCCAATGCCCATCCCATTTGGGACTCTTTATTTGTTAGCATCTTCAGCAGGAAAAAGTTCTGATGATGGCTGAGCAAGGTACTGATCTAAAAGTATAGTAGACTGTCATTAAGTTGTTTTGTTGTTAAGTTTTTAAGTTTAATTTAACTCATATTTTTTAGAAGAGTAGTATTTGGTCCTGAAGCTACCTAGTCTCAGGTTCATCGGAGCAGTAGTGGGTAATGAGTTCCATCTCAAGGCATGGAAACGCCATGACATTGGTTAGCTAGTCCCAGAAACATTTTGTCACCATTACGTTAGCAAATCTTGAAGCAGGACAACATTTTTGATCAAAGAGTTTATAGCTGGATTCATGTTTACACTTCTGTGTCAGTGGTGTGCAAAGTGCAAAGTACCATTCTTTTTCCTTTAATCACTTTGCAGCCTGGTCCTAGCCTCTCTCCCTCTCCTCCCAGTCTTGCCCTCAGCCCTCATGTTCCCCTTTCTCTACCCCCAGTCTCCTTCTCAGAGAAGGAGGCTAAGGGTAACATCCTGCTCTGGCACCTCAAGTCACAGAAGGACTAATCATGTCCTAGGCCGTGACCTTAGCTGAGATTCCTAACAGCTAGGGATATGGAGTCTGATGTTGCCACCTCCTGTAGCCAGGTGGGACTTTCAGTGGAGGGAGGGTGACACTAACCCACCCATAAAATCTTTGACCCCAAATTTGTTCTGCCTACAAGAAATAAAGATGGGACAGAGATTGAGAGAATGATCAACCAATGACTGGCCTAACTTGAGACCCAACCCATGGTATAGAGCCAATCCTTGACACTCTTAATGATACTCTTTTATGCTTACAGACAGGAGCTTAGCATAACTGCCTTCACAGAGGCTTCAGCCAGAAGCTGATGGAAACAGATGAAGAGACAATAGGCTGAGCTGGGGGAGTTTTGTGAAAGAGTGGGAGAAAGAATTGAGGGAGCCTGAGGGGTCAAGTACACCACCAGAAGACCTACAGAGTAAACTAACATGGGCCCTTGCGGACTTCTATTGAATGTAGAGTTGTTAAAAATATTTTCCCGTTCTGGAGGCTGCCACTTTTTTTTTTTGTTATTCTTTGTTTGATATTTATCTATTTATTTTGTTCACTTTGCCACCCTCCTCCTAGTCCCACCCTCTTACCCTCCTCCTTTTGCTCAGAAAAGGGAAGGCACCCTATGCGTACCAATCCACCCTGGCACATCAAGTCGCAGCAGGACTAGGTGCACTCTCTCCCACTAAGGCTAGAAAAAGCAGCCCAGATATGTGAAAGGAATCCAAAGACAGGCAAGAGTCACAGGCAGCCCCTGATCTAGTTGTTAGGGACCCACATGTAGAACAAGCTTGTTATCTGCTACATATGTGTGGGTGATCTGGGTCCAGCCTGCGCATGCTCTTTAGTTGGTGGTTCAGTCTCTGTGAGTCCCCATGGGCCCAGTTTAGTTACTCTATAGGTCTTCTTGTTGTGGCCTTGATCCCTCTGGCTCTCTCTATCCTCCCCCTCAGTCTTCCACAAACTCCCCGAGCGCAGCCTATTCCTCATCTGTTTCTATCAGCTGCTGGTGAATCCTTTCAGAAAGCTGTTATGCTAGGCTCCTACTGTAAGATAACAGAGTATCATTAATAGTGTCAGGGATTGGCTTTCTTCCTTGGAGTGGGTCTCACATTGGGCCAGTCTTTGCTCCATCTCTGGAAGAACAGCCAGTATTCTTAACAGGTGAGCCATCTCTCCAGCCAATGAGGCCACCACTTCGAATGATAATATCTTTTGGTATGTAGAAGCTTCTCAGATTCACGAGGTTCCATTTATTTTTAACTTTTTATTTATTCTTTGCACTGTCCCCTCATAGCTGCCCTTCCCTCTTGCAGTGTATTCTTCCAAAATAACACACACACACACACACACACACACACACACACACACACACACACGGTGAGGGAGGGTAAGCTCTCCTGTTTTCATGCCCTTGAGGCCAATTTATCTGCACCCATGCTTCTAGAGCCCATGCCTCCAGAGCAAGCTCCATTGTGCTCCATTCAAGGCAGAGAGCCCACTCTCCCAAGTGTTGTAGCCTGCTAGGGACTGGGCCAGCTCGCCTGCTTTCACACCCTCAAGGCCTGTGCCTTCAACATCAAAGCAGGCTCCACTGTGTTGCCCAGGCAAGGTGCAGTGCTCCCTCTCCCAAGGGTTACAGCCAGTGAGGAGGCCAGGTTAGTTCTCTGGCTGCTCACGACCCTGTGGGCAGCTCCCCCAATCTCCCACACTCATGCCCTCAGGGTTAGTTCATCCACACCCCACCAGGGCCAGCTTCACTGTGATACGTAGGCAAAGCACAGGACCTGCCACCTCAGCTCTCAGGAGCACCGCAGGGAGTGAGAAACAGGTCCAGTTCTGCACAGCTCCTGGGCATCCACATGATCAGTGGTAACTGCCTCAACCAGGAGATTCCATTTAATAACTGTTAATCTTAGATCTTGTGTTAATAGCGTTCTGTTGAAAAAATCTTTTCCTGTGCTGATGAGTTTAAGGTTATTCCCCATTTTCTCTTCTGTCAGGTTGATTGTATTCAGTTTTATATTGAGGTTCTTGATTTATTTCTAGTTTAGCCTTGTTCAGGGAGATAAGAATCTATTTAGCATCTTTTAAGTGCAGTCATCCAGTTTTTTTCAGCATCATTTGTTGAAGATGCTCTCTTTTTTCCAAGTGTGTATTTCAGCTTTTTTTTAAATCAAAAATAAGGTATCTGTAGGTGTGTGGAATTATGCCTGGATTTGAAATTGATTTCATTAAACAACATGCCTGTTTTATTCCAGTATTTTTTTTTTTTTTTTTTTTACTTATAGCTCTGTAATACATTTTGAAGTCATCACTTGTGATACCTCTAGCAGTTGTTTTATTATTCAGGGTTATTTTATTTATTCTGATTTTGCTTTGTTTGGGTTTTGTGTGTGCATGTGCCTGTGTGTTTGTGAATGTGTCTGTTTCCATAGTAAGATGAAAATTGTTCTTTTAATAGCTGTGAAGAGTCATGTTGGAATTTTGATGGGAACTGCATTGAGCCTGTAGATTGCATTTGATACAATGTCTGTTTTACTATATTAATCCTACCAATCCATGAGCATGAGAGATCTTTCCATCTTCGGACAGCTTCTTCACTCTCTTTCATGAATGTCTTAAAGTTTTTATCATACAAGTTGTCTTAGTCAGTATTTTTTTGTTATGAAGAGATACCATGACAACCAGAACGCTTATAAAAGGTAGCATTTAATTGGGGATTGCTTAATTCTTCAGAGATTTAGTTTATTATCAATTCATAGTGGAGAAGATAGCAGCACGCAGGCAGGCATGGTGCTGGAGAAGTAACTGAGAATTCTACATGCCCATAGGAAGCAAGAACAGAGAGACATTGGGTCTGTCTTGGGCTTTTGAAACTTCATTGCCCATCACCAGTGACACACTTTCTCCGAAAGGCCTTCATCTCCTACACCAAGGCCTTCTCATGTAGTGCCACTTCCTGATGACTTAGCATTCAAATATATTAGCCTATCAAGGTCATTCTTATTCAAACCACAACACAAATCTTTTGCTTGGTTAGTTACAGTTACTTCAAGATTTTATATTATTTGAGGCCATCGTGAAGATGTATCCTTGGATTATTTCTCGGTCTGTTTGCATGTTTTATAAAGAAAGACTAATTTTTGTGAGTTAAGTTGTACTCAGCTGTTTTGCTGAAGTACTTACCAGCTATAGGAGTTTGCCAGTAGAATCCGTAGTGTTATTTATGTATACTATTATATCTTCTGCAAATAAAGGCACTTTAACTTCTTCCTTTTCAACTTGATCTCCTTCAGTGTAGTCTTATTAAACTGGCTCTGACTTCAAGTACTAAATGACATAGAGATGAAGAGAGTGCACAGCTTTGTGTTGCTCCTGATTCGGGTGGAATTACGTTGGGTTTCTCTTCATTTAAGCTGAGGACGGCTCTGGGCATGTAGTAAACTGACTTCAGTATGCTGAGGTATGCCCCTTGTATCCAGGACTGTCATCATGAAGGAGTATTTGATTTTATCGGAAAGCCTTTTCTGCATTTAATGATACGATCAAGTGGGTTTTGTCTTTCAGTCTGTTTATATCATAGATTACATGTATTGATTCACACATGTTGAAACATCCCTGCAGCTCTAGGATGAAGCTTATTTGATCATGGTGAATGAACTTTTTGATGTGTTCTTATATTCAGTTTGCAAATATTTTAATGAAAATTTTTACAACCATGAGTGATAAATTTTATAAATAAAAAAGAAAATAAAAAAAATCAGGACTGTAATTATCCTTGATATAAAAGACTCAATTGTTCAAAAGTGCATGGCTACTTAAACTACAAATATCAATTAATTGGTAGCTGTGCTTATATGTTTTATATAGCTTTTACAAAAATTATGATTTCCTTCACTAAGAAAGGAAATCATATGCTTTATAATGCAGAGTGATGAGGATTATGAGAAGTGTGAACAATCGGAATTCATCGGCTAGAGTGGTTTGGGCAACCTTCGCATCCATTGACAGCAAGGCAGCATCTAGGCGAGTGGAGCAGCCTTGAGCACTATCTAAGGTGTGCTCCTGATGAAGTAATGCTTGTTTACACTGAAATGACAGCTCTGGGGATGCTGTATTAGGTTTCTGATTATCACCTGATACTGTCAGATGAATGTGTCACTATATTAGATCACTCACCTTAGGTTTAATATTTAATTGAACTTTAAATTTTAGAAATACATTCTGAGATTATAAAATAGAAATTTCCTGAAATTATAGAACAGAAATCAATCCACTTTTCTCTTCTTTTATCCACAAGGAAAAATAAACATATATATATGCATGTATATATACTCATATATACATATATTACACATAATCATGAAAGCTCAAACATATATTTTTGTATATATATATATATCCTTCCCATAACATCATACCTACTACCTATGGATTCTGTAAAGTACCCTTAGGCTACTTCTCTCAGAGTCCCTGCTGCAGCTTGTACTGTGAAGGCTGCAATAGAAATCTGTCTCTTCACTTCACTCCAGGCCTTAGAATGGTCCAGTTTGCTATTAATATCAAAAAGAGCATCATAAATCCCTGGAAACGACTCTCCTGCATACTTGTTGTGGCTGCTTGGTGCATAGATGATATGCCTGTTGAAAAAACAGATTCCTGTCCATTAGTTGCAAAAACAGTACACACACATACAAAAAAAAAAAAAAGGCGTTATATCCAAGCTACATAATCCTGATTTTATGGATTGAATAAGTCACCTGTTACCTGAACTTAAAATGGAATTTTATGTAAGAAGTGGGAAATAGTAAGAGCTGGAGGGGATGGGAACTCCATAATCAGAGCAACAGAACAAGATAATTTAAACACAGGGAACTTCCCAGAGACTCATACTCCAACCAAGGACTATTCGTGGAGATAACCTAGAACTCCTGCACAGATGTAGCCCATGGCAGTTCAGTGTCCAAGTGGGTTACATAGTAATGGGAAGAGGGACTGCCTCTGACATAATCTGATTGGCTTGCTCGTTGATCACCTCCCCCTGAGGGGGGAGCAGCCTTACCAGGCCACAGTAGAGGACAATGCAGCCAATTTTGATGAGAACTGATAGACTAAGATCAGAAAGGAGAGGAGAACCT
>NW_026596046.1:22788714-22825998 GCF_907164565.1 Psammomys obesus
CCCCTATCAGTGGACTTGGGGAGTGGCATGCATGCAGAAAGGGGAGGGAGGGTGGGATCAGGAGGGGAGGAGGGAGGGGCTTATGGGGGGATACAAAATGAACAAAGTGTAATTAATAAAAAATGCATTATTCTCCAACCACATTGATACACATAATTTTTATTTTAAATGAATAACTCAAAGTGGCACAAAGCTATAAAAATAACAGTAAGGACAGCTAATATGAACTGTGCTCAGTATTTAAATAGGTGATTTATAGGTTATTTTATAGTTATTAAAATTAAACTCTATAATGACCTCAGAGGAAGGACGCAGTCTGAAAGAAAAAGTGATAAAAATCATTTGTTCCATTCACATTGTCAGTAAGTAATGATGTTTACATAATACTTCCCGCTGAGACATGGGTGTGTGAGTTGGGTGTATGAGTTCCCAATTTGGTAAAACATTTCTATGAATGATCTCACACCCAGAGGTTTGTCTCTTACTTGAGTCTAAGTCTCATCAAATTGGCTATAATATTGACCATCATAGTCTCCAACAGCTCAAAATTATTCTGGAGAAAAGAACAATGCTGGTGACATCACAGTACTTGATTTCAAGCCATACTACAGAGCCCTAGTACCAAAAATTATATGACACAAAACAACACTGGAGTACAAAGAATAGAAGAGGCGACCATGAAATAAGACCTCACGTTTACAAAATGTCAAAAATATTCACTGAGAAAAAATAGCCTCTCCAGCAAGTAGTGCTGGTTAAAATTCATAGAAGAGTATAATTACATTCCTGCTTCTCACCATGTACAACAATTATTTCATAGTAACTAAAATAAACATACTATGATATTTTTACACACTGCAAAACAACTTTAAAGTGGTATTAGATTTTAGAATCATTTTTTCTCACCTGTAGAAAGGTCTGCCTGGTAATCCTAAAGGATCAATGAATGCACGTTCAAGATACATCAGCTGGTCATTCATAATTCTCAGTAATATGGGGCTAAAAAGGAAAGTATTAAAGTCACACCTTCAGGGAGATATGAACACTGTCTGGCAAACTAAAAGTCCGTAACAAAATATACATCACTGATGCATTTTAAAATATTGTACCATGCAAATGAAGAATATCAGTAACATTATAGAAACTGAACATCAAACTCAATGGAGAGAAACTGAAATCAATCCCACTGAAATCAGGGACAAGAGAAGGCTGCCCACTCTCTCCAAACCTCTTCAACATAGTACTTGAAGTCCTAGCCAGAGCCATAAGACAACTAAAGGAGATCAAGGGGATATAAATCGGAAAGGAAGAGGTCAAAGTGTCACTATTCGCAGATGATATGATAGTATATATGAGCGACCCCAAAAATTCAACCAGAGAACTCCTTCAGCTGATAAACACCTTCAGCAAAGTGGCAGGATACAAAATCAACTCAAAGAAATCAGAAGCCCTCCTCTATACCAAAGGCAAAAGGGCCGAGAAAGAAATTAGGGAAACAACACCCTTCACAATAGCCATAAGTATCTTGGGGTGACACTAACCAAGCAAGTGAAAGACCTGTTTGAGAAAAACTTCAAGTCTCTGAAGAAAGAAATTGAAGAAGATCTCAGAAGATGAAAAGATCTCCTGTGCTCATGGATTGGTAGGATTAACATTGTGAAAATGGCCATTCTGCTAAAAGCAATCTACAGATTCAATGCAATTCCCATCAAAATACCAACTCAATTTTTTACAGACCTTGAAAAAAAGATTCTCAGTTTCTACAGATTGAAAAATAATATTCACCAACCCTTTATCTGACAGAGGGCTAATATCAAGTATATACAAAGAACTAAAGAAGCCGAAAAGCAGCAAACCAAGTAATCCAATGAAAAAATGGGGAACAGAGCTAAACAGAGAATTCTCAACAGAGGAATATCGAATGGCAGAGAAACACTTAAAGAAATGCTCATCCTCATTAGCCATCAGGGAAATGCAAATCAAAACGACCCTGAGATATCACCTTACACCCATCAGAATTGCCAAGATGAAAAACTTAAGGGACAACACATGCTGGAGAGGTTGTGGAGAAAGGGGAACCCTCCTCCACTGCTGGTGGGAATGTAAACTGGTACAAACACTCTGGAAATCTATCTGGTGTTATTTTAATTATAAATACATATATTATTATATTACGTTACATTTTGGACATACTTGCTTTTGTCAAAGTCTTGAAGTCTCTGATTGAACTTGGATGCAATCTCTGTAAAATTATTTACTGCAGAAAACAGTGAATCTGAAACGGAAATTCAAACTGTCAAACACTTTAAGACCATAACTTTTAAAGGAGGTAGAGCTATGCCTGGAGTCTCAGCACTAGGAAGCTGAAGTTAGGGGATCACTACAGCACAGACGTTTAATACCAGCTGCTGCAAGATATCCACATGCATTTTGGTAAAAGAAACAATGCTCTATGGTTTCCAATAGTGTCTGTACACCTAAAGATGCGAAAACAATATAGAGAACTATTTGCTTTTATGAGGTATTTATATTTTTGAGCATCTGTGTAATTAAAAACATCTTACTAGAAAAAGAATATATAATCCAGTATAACAGAAATAACAATGAGAAATCATTAAAAACACAAAAATGAATTTGAAAGATAAGTTGTAACATACCAAATGATACCATATACTCCTTCATCTCTTGTGGATGTTTCATTGAAATGTTGTAGATGTTTTCCGCATGCTTTTTCAGAGCTAGAGCATAACCTTGACAGTCAAAAGGAAGCACTATAGAGTTGGCCAATTCAAATACCATCCCTCCTCGAACCTGGGCCACAGTGAGGTGATATTTAAATGTTGGATCATAAAATTTTTCTACCAACTCATATGTTTCATAGATGCTGTGGTAGAGTGGATAGCTGCTGACTTTGTTGGTTTTCTAGAAAACAAAATGTATCTCTTTAAGATAGCTCATAACAAGAAACATAGTATCGTGTTTACTGTGCTATTGTAAAGGTGGTTTGATCACTAGCAGAGAAAGACCATGTAAACTTAGAAACATAGGACTTAGTAATAAACTACTCTGGACATGTGCAGATGAAAACACATGGTGCAAAAACAAAGTGAAAGTGTTCCTTGGGCGACACCTAAGAGAGCTGTCAACAAAATTATCAGAGATGTGGAAATGTGTTGAGAGTCCCAAGAAAGGCCTGTACAGTGTTACAGTAGAAAAGAATTTAAGAAAATTATTAAGCACAAATGCAGCAATATTACAAAGCAGATTGTAGGTGAATATGCCAAATCATTTATTATTGACTACCACAGATATCTCCAGGAAACAGCATGCTGAAGTGGGTAAACCAAACAGGGAGGACCTAGTAAAGAACCGGGAATCCTAATAAGGAGAGAGAAGTGATACTCAAAAAGGCACAGTGAAAGCTGCATATGTGAAAATCAAGGACTTTTCACACAGTGAACTGATGACTGATGTCTTTTTATCTTTTCCCAATATACTCCTCTTTCATTTATATAAAACACTTCATTTAATGTCATGCTGAAGAGACAGAGACTCCAGCATTATTAATGATGGATGAGTTTTATTCTGATTTCAAAACTGATTATCAAGGATTTTTGACAATTGCCTGAATTTTGGTTGCTTTAGTTTCTTAGATGTATCTATTCTCATCATAACCTCCATATAAGCCAACATAACTTTTCACCCCCAAAGAGACAAGCAAATAACTTGTTCAAGAAAAAAAAAGACTTCCAAACATTCACTGCTGTCTGAATATTCCCATCTGACTTTAGGATTTGAGCACAATGGGAATTCAGAGTTGTAGCCAATCTTCTTCTCTGTGATTATGTCTTTCCTTGTGATCATCTTGAATAGAGTTTCCCTTGTGTTTTCAAAACAACTCTGAGATTCCATCTTATATCCATCAGAATGGCCAAGAGCAAAAACTCAAGTGACAACACATGCTGGAGAGGATATGGAGAAAGGGCAATCCTCCTCCATTGCTGGTGTTACTTTAAACTTGTATAATCACTTTGAGAATTAATCTGGTGCTTTATCAGAAATTTGGGAATATGGTAGCTCAAGATCAAGGTATACCATTCCTGGACTTATGCCCAAAACCTGTTCCACCATTCAACATTGACATTTGCTCAACTATGTTCATGGAAGCTTTAGAATATTAGCAATATAATATAAGATAACCATACTAAAATCTAAAGACCTAAAGAAGCTAAACAAAAAAGGAGAAGTCTAGGGAGGATGCTTAAATCTCATTCAGAATGGCAAAAAGGATAGACACCAGAAGTGGTGGGAGATAGGGAACAGGACAGGAGCTTACCATAGAGGCCCTCTGAAAGTCTCCACCCAACAGGGGATCGAAGCAGATGCTGAGACACATAGCCAAATTTGGGCAGAGTGCAGGGAGTCTCATGGGAAGGGATGGCATAGAAAGTCCTGGAGAGGACAAGTGCTCCACAAGGAGACTAACAATGTTAAAAAAAATCTGAGCCCAGGGGTCCTGCAGAGACTGATTTACCAACCAAGGACCATGCATGGACAGGACCTAGATCCCTTGCTCAGATATTGTCAATAGGAAGCTCAGTTTCCATGTAGGTTCCCAAGTAAGCGGAGCAGGGTCTGCCTCTGTCACAAACTCTAACTCGGTTGCCTGCTCTTTCTTTACTTCCTCCTGGTGATGCAGCTTTGCTAGACCACAGAGATAAAGGATCCAGGCAGTCCTGATGAAACTTAATAAGCTAAGGTCAGATGGCGGGGATAAAAAACTTCCCCTTTCAGTGGGCTAGAGGAAGGGGATAGAAGGGAAGAGGGAGGGAGAATGGGACTGGAAGGAGATAAGGGAGGTGCCTAAAAATAAGTAAATAAATAAATGAATAAATAAATTAATTGATATCCTAAAAAAATAATTGTTCTGGCTACAATTTGGCACAAGCTAAGTTCATCCTAGAAGAGGGACTCTCAACTGAGAGAATGCCTCCATAAGATCAGGCTGTAAACGAGGCTGTAGGGCATTTTATTAATTAGATTTTATAAATTACACACTATGTAAAAAAATTAAATTTATTTATTTTATTAATTACACATTGTGCACTTTGTATCCCAGCTGTAGCTCCCTCCCTCTTCCCCTCCTAACCCCATCCTGTCTCCCTCTTCTACTCCAATGCCCCTCCCCCAGTCCACTTATAGGAGAGGTCCTCCTCCCCTTCCATCTAACCCTAGTCTATCAGGTCTCATCAGGACTGGCTGCATTGTCTTCCTCTGTGGCCTGGTAAGGTTGCAGCTGCTTCCCCATTAGGGGAAGGTGATCAAAGAGCCAATTCATGTCCCAGACTGTCCCTGTTCCCATTACTAGGGAACCCTCTTGGGCACTGAGCTGCCATGGACTACATCTGTGCAGGATTATCTCCATGACACACTTTTAAAACATAAAACTAAAATTTATCAATCACAGCAGTGAAAGGAATGGAGTGCCCCCACCACAAGCCCAGCAGTGGTGAATGCCATTGCTGTCCTTTGTATACTCCATTTCCTTGCACAAAGCTTCACCTTCCATTCCCAGAGGTCTACTGCCATCAGGGACTGCTAGGTGAGACCCCCCCCCACCCCGCACACAATTCCATTCTCTGCCTACCCAGTCCCCCAAAAGCACTCCCAATAGCAGTGAACTGCACCTACTTCCCTGGGTTCCATTTTCTGAGCCACAATTCTATCTGCATTACTAGGGGCCTGCCAATACTAGGAACAACAAATGGATAAAGGCCAGTGTAAAAATGCCCAAAACAGCCTCTGAAAGACTTCACCCAGCATATTAAAGCAGATGAGAGACTCATAGCCAAATTTTGAGCAGACGGCAGAAAATTTTTTAAATAAAGGGGGAGATAGAAAGACCTGGAGGGGACAGGAGCTCCGCAAGGAGAGCAACAAAACACAAAAATCTGGGCCCGGGGCTCTTTTATGACACTGATACTCCAATCAAGGACCATGTGTGGAGATAACCTAGAACTCCTACATAGATGTAGTCCATGGCAGCTTAGTGTCCAAGTGGGTACCCTAGTAAGGGGAACAAGGGCTGTCTCTGACATGAAGTCGGTGGCTGGTTCTTTGATCACCTCCCCCTGAGGGGAGAACAGCCTTACCATGCTACAGAGGAAGACAATGCAGCCAGTCCTGATGAGACTTGATAAGCTAGGGTCAGAGGAAAGGGGAGGAGGACTTCCCCTGTAAGTGGACTGGGGGAGGGGCATGGGAGGAGAGAGGGAAAGAGGGTGGGATTGGAAGGGGTTCAAGGAGGGGGCTACAGTTGGGATACAAAGTGAATAAACTGTAATAAATAAAAAATAAAATTTTAAAAAGAATAAAGGACTGAAATAAAAAGAGTAAGTCCTTGAACAACAACAACAACAAAAAGAATACCCTCAACAAGAGTCAGGTCAACGGCACCACTAGAATCCAGCAAGCTGGATTATTTTACTACACCAAACCCTGTAGAGCATAACACAGTTAAAGAACAGGAAAATGACCTTAAATTTAAACTTATGAAGATGATATGGGCCTTTAGAGAGAAAGTGAATAAATCCCTTAAAGAAATAGAGGAAAATACAAACAGGTGAAGGAAATGAATATAACCATTTAAGACCTGAAAATGGAAGCAGAAGCAATAAAGAATACACAAACTGGCACAATCTTAGAGATGGAAAACATAGGTAGGAGAACAAGAACTATAGACTCAAGCATCATCAATAGAATACAGAAGATTAAAGGGAGAAGCTCAGCGTAGAATATATAATAGACAATACTATTATTAGGGTTAAAGAAAATGTTAAATCTAAAAATATTCTAACCCAAAACATCCAAGAAGTTGGGGACACTGTGAAAAGACCAAACATAAGAATAATAGGAATAGAAGAATGAGAAAATTCCCCATTCCAAGGCTGAGAAAATGTTTTCAATATATATAATTCTTCTTTGTAAGCATGAACTTAAAAATATATCTAATAAAATAGACTTTCAACCAAAATTAAACTAAAGAGATGTGGTGAAACACTTCATACTCATCAAAGGAAAAATCCATTAAGATGTGACTCTTTATCTTCCAAATACACACATTTCTAAAAGAAATATGACTAAAGCTTAGACCACACACTGAATGACCCACATTAATCATCCCACTCTCACCCATGGACAAGTCATACAAACAGAAACTAAACAGAGAAATAATGAAACTGACAAACATTATGAATCAAGTGAATGTAACATATATTTACAGAATATTTTACCCTAACATGAAAGAATATAGCTTCTTATCAGCACCTCACAGAGCCTTCTCCAAAAATGGTCATATAGTCAATCACAAAAAGAGCCGCAGGAGATACAAGAAAGTGAAATAACATCCTGTATCTTATTACACCACCATAGATTAGAGCTAGATTTCAACAATGACAGAAACAACAGAAAGCATACAATACTCAATGACTATTGGGTCAAGAAAAAAATAAAGAAAGTAAGGATTTTCTAAGATTCGATGAAAATGAAGTTAACATACCCAAACCTATAGGACACAATGAAACCAGTGCTATTCATAAAGAACTTGGAGAGATAGCATGCTAGCAACTTAATGACATACCTGAAAGCTCTACAACAAAATGAAGCAAACACACCCAAGAGGAATAGTTGGCAGGAAATAATTAAAATCAAGGTTGAAATCAATTAATTATAAATAAAGAGAACAGTACCAAGAATCAATGAAACCAAGAGTTGGTTCTTTGACAAAATAAAAAAAAATAAACAAACTCTTAGCAAACTAACTACAAAGCATACAGAGAATCTCCAAATTTACAAAATCAGAAATGAAAGGGGAACATGACAACAAACACATAAGAAAAACAGGACCAAATGGTTTTAATGAAGAATTCTGCTAAACTTTCAAAGAAAAGCTGATAACTATACTCCTCAAACTATTCTACAAAACAAAAACAGAAAGGTAATTGCTGAACTCATTCTATTGGGCCATAGTCACTCTGATAACTAAACTATATAAATTCTCAACAAAGAAAATTTTAGATAAATTTCCCTTTTGAACATTGATGCAAAACTACTCAGTATAATTCTCACAAACCAAATCCAAGAACACAGCCAAAAGATCATTCATGATCAAGTAAGCTTCATCCCAGAGATGCAGGGATGGTTCAGTTATACAAAAAAACATAAATTTAATTCTCCATATAAGCAAAATGAAAGAAAAAGAAAACACATGATCATTTCATTAGATGATGAAAAAATCTTGCACAAAATCCAACACTCCTTCCTGATAAAAAGTTTTGCAGGCATCATGTGTTCAAGGAGCAAACATAAACACACTGAAGGCAATATATAACAACCTTATAATAAGGAGAGGGACATGGGTGGAGAAGAGGGAGGGTGGAATTGGAAGGGGAGGAGGGAGAGAGGCACAGGGGGGATACAAAGTGAATAAACTGTAATTAATAAAAATTTGAAAAATGGAAAAAAAATAACATCAAATTAAATGAAAAGAAACTTGAAAATTTTTCACTACAAACAGGGACAAGACAAGGCTGTCCAGTTTCTCCATTTCTATTCAATATAAGTACTTGAAAATTTATCTAAAGCAATAATATAACTAAAGAAGATCAAAGGGATACAAATTGGAAAGAAAAAATTCAAAGTGTCTCTACTGGCAAACAATATGAGAGTGTGCATGGTTCTACTGTAGAACTCCTACATCTTATAAACACCTTCTTCAGCAAAGTGGCTGAATACGAAATTAACTCAAAAAATCAGTAGTCCTCCTTTATACAAATGTGGGTTTTTTTAATTTTCATATATACTATCCTGCTCAAAACTCAAACCTAAGTGGATCAAAGACCTCAAGAAGAGCTGATAGAAGAAAACTTAGGAAGTAGCCTTGAACGCATTGACACAGGAGACAATTTCCTGAACAGAACACCAACAGCTCAGACACTAAGATCAACATTTATTAAATGGGACCTCATGAAACTGAAAAGCTTCTGTAAGACAAAGGACACCATCAACAGGGAAAAACACAACAGCAAATCAGACAGAGGGCTAATATCCAAAATATATAAAGAACTGAAGATATTAGACAACAACAAGCCAAACAACCCAATTAAAGAATGGGGAACAGAGCTAAACAGAGAATTCTCAACAGAAAAATCTTTAATGGCCGAGAAGCATTTAAAGAATTATTCAACATACTTAATCATCAGGGAAATGCTAATCAAAACAACTCAGATTCCATCTTACACCTGTCAGAATGGCTTAGATTGAAAACTCAAGCAACAGCTTGTTCTGGCGAGGATGTGGAGCAAGGGGAACACTCCTACATAGCTGGTGGGAATGAAAATGTGTACAACCTCATTGGAAATTTATCAGTTTCTCCAAAAACTGGAAATAGTTCTATGTCAAAACTCAGCTATACCACTCCTGGGCATATACCCAAAGGATGCTGTACTGTAATGCAAGGACTCTTGCTCACCTATGTTCACAGACGCTTCATTTGTAATAGCCAGAAACTAGAAAACAGCCCAGATGTCCCTTAACTAAAGAATGTATAAATCAAATATGGTACATTTAAACAGTGGAATATTCCTCAGTTATTTAAAAAATAGCATCATGAATCTTGCAGGCAAATGGCTAGAACCAGAAACTGTCATCCTGAGTGAGGTAACACAGACCCAGAAAGACCAACATGGTATGTACTCACTTGTAAGTAGATACTAGCCATAAAGAACAGGATAACCAGGCTGTAATCCACAGACCAAAAGAAGCTAAGTAACAAGAAGGGCACAAGGGAGGATGTTTGACTCTCACTGAGAAGGGAAAATAAAATAGATATGTGTGGTAGATGGAGGGAGGTATCTGGGTGGGTTGGGTGAGGAGGAAAACAGGAGGGATCAAGTGTGAGGAGGATGGAGAATGAGAAAACTGAAAGAAAGAACTAGAATTAGTATTAGGGGCATCTCTGGGACAAGTTAAAAATCTAGGACAATAGAAACTTCCAGGAATCTATAAGGGTGACTCTAGAGCTAAGACTTCTAGCAATAGGGTATATGAAACATGAAACAGTCACCTCCTGTAACCAGGCAAATCTTTCAATGGATGGTTGGGAATACCAACCGAGGCACAAAACCTTCGACCCACCCTTTTCCTGCCAATAAAGGGGACAAGGATAAAGAGGGAGTAGAAAGTGAAGGAATGGCAAACCAAAGTCTGGTCCAACTTGCATCCCATGTTGAGAGACAGAGTCCACCACTGAAACTATTAATATTCTGATATGCTTGCAGACAGGAGGCTAGCATGACAGTCATTTGAGTAGCTTTACCCAGCAGCCAATGAAAACAGATGCAGACACCCACAGCCAAACACAAGGCTGAGCATGGGGAATCTTGTGGAAGAAAGGGAGGAAGGTTTAAAGATCCAGAGAGGTCAAGTACACCACAAGAAAACCTACAGAATCAACCAACCATAGAGCATGCATGGGACAGACCAAAGTCCCCAAAACATATGTAACAGATGTACAGGGTAGTCTTCATGTGGTTCCTCTAACAGCAGGAGCAGGGGCTGGCTCTGACTGTTGCCTGTCTTTGTATCCCTTTCTCCTAACTGGACAGATAGCCTTGTCTAGACAAAGCAGGTTGATGTCCATAGGAGCCCTCCCCTTCACTGAGGATAAAGGAAGGAAGGCATAAGGATAGGGGAGCCCTGCAGACTCTCAAAGCAGACGCTGAGACTTATGGCCAACTGTTGGGCAGAGTGCATGGAATCTTATGTAAGAAGTGGGAAATAGTAAGATCTGGAAGGGACAGGAACCCCACAAGGAGAGCAACAGAACCAGAAAATTTGAACACAGGGATCTTCCCAGAGACTCATACTCCAACCAAGTACCATGCATGGAGATAACCTTGAACCCCTGCACAGATGTATCCCATGGCAGTTTAGTGTCCAAGTGGGTTCCATAGTAATAAGAAGAGGGACTGCCTCTGACATGAACTGATTGGCCTGCTCTTTGATCACCTCCCCCTGTGGGGAGAGCAGCCTTACCAGGCCACAGAAGATGACAATGCAGTCACTCCTGATGAGATCTGATAGACTAAGATCAGAAGGAAGGAGAGGAGGACCTCCCCTATCAGTGGACTTGGGGAGGGGCATGCGTGAAGAAGGGGGAGGGAGGGTGGGATCAGGGGGGGGAGGAGGGAGGGGCTTATGGGGGGATACAAAGTGAATAAAGTGTAATTAAAAACAAAAAACAAAACAATAATAATAATAATAAAAGGGAATAAAAATTACTTATGAGTTTATTGTATTATACCAATTTTTTGCTCAGAGATTTGTTGTTTATTTGATGATTTGAACTACAGTAACAAACAAAAATCTAAATATTGTTAGGTCGTGCTGATTTTGATTATTTTTTAGTGAAAGTAAAGAAAGATGAACCCAAGATAATTCTCACTAATTTATATGATGAAGTAAAAACTGAGTCACCAAATAAGTAAAACAAGGTACATTTAAGGCCCTGGTTCTCAACCTTTCTAGTGCCTTAATAGAGTATCTCATGTTATGATAAATCCCAAACATAAAACTATTTTATTGCTACTTTATAATTGTAACTTTGCTATGTTATGAACGGTAATGTAAGTATCTGATATACAGGATATGTGATAGGTCGACCCTGTGACCCGCAAGAAGTCTTGACCCCCAGGTTGAGAACTGCTGATTTAATGAAAAACATTGTGTTCAAGTCTGCAGAAAGTAGTATGAATTGCAGCTGGAATGTGAATACAGGCTCAGGGCAACAAAAGTAGGGCAATGAACCAATCAGACATTTCCATATGGCTTTCCAATCCTTCACTTTCTCTAATGTAGTTTTTGAAGTAAAACATTAATTTAGTTAAAATATACCCAGATTTAATCCTTAAGAATCACTTATTTAAATCGCAAACTTAGACTTACCCAATTTTTAGTGTATCGGGCTCTGCCCGAAGCAATTCCGAGTCTTTGAAAAAACACTTCAAAGTCATTGCCAGAGCCGAGTTTGTTAATCCTTTGAGAGATAAAGTAGTAGAATTAATTCATAGTACACTGCTAATTGTATAAAGATCAAAGGTCAAATACCAAATTCTAGTTATACTAATACAAATATGAGAGCGTTAGACATACAACTGAAATAAGATATTTCTTATGGTGCTGAAAAATGTGCTTCCTCTATAATACCATTCTATGGAGAGGAAATTTTATATATCACAGTTTATTTAAAGATTTCAAAGACTGTGGAATGCTTTCCATCAAAATATTTGTTTCAGAGCCAGGGGTGGCTCCATAATCCCAGCACTCAGGGAGGCAGCGACAGGGAGATCTCTGTGAGTTCGAGGCCAGCCTGAACTACAAAGTGAATCCAGGACAACCAAGGCTACACAAAGAAACCCTGTTGTGAAAAACCAAAAAAAACAAACAAACAAACAAACAAACAAAAACAAAGAAACAAAAAAATCAACAAAACAAAATATTTCATCTGTGTTTGGTGAATAAGCTAGTGAAAGGACTAATCCTTATTCGGATCATTAGGATACAAATTCCATCAGATTATAGTAGAGTATTCACACTGTAGATGTCACCTCTACAAACTACTGATATGTTTCCTTCCTCTTGCATGTAAAGATACCACCACTAACAGTGTTATAATATTATCAGAGTAAACAAAATACTTGTTAATTTCATTCAGTAGAATGAATAACGACAGACTGACAAGTGATATTTGGCAGGAATTGTGTTTCATTTTCTCCATTGTAACCTTTTATATGTACAATGTGCAAGCATCTTGTATCCTAATGGGCACTATGCTTCTCCCTTGGGTTCCCTAGTAGGGATACAGGGACTGTCTCTGACATGATCACATGATCACTCTGATCACCTCCCCCTGGAAGAGTGTAGCCTTGCCAGGCCACAGAGGAAGATGATGCAGCCAGTCCTGATGAGACCTGATAGGGTAGGGTCTGATAGAATGGGAGGAGGTCCTCCCCTATCAGGGGAATAGAGAAGGAGCATAGAGGGCGAAAAGGAAGGATGGGTGGGGTTGGAAGGAGAGGAGAAAGGGGGCTACAGCAGGGATACAAAGTGAATAAATTGTAATAAACAAACAAATAAATAAATTTTAAAACAAACAAAAATATTAGTTATTTTTTACAGTGTAATTTGAAGGGCCCTTGATGTTAGAAGCTTGGCTGCTGCCTCTTGCACACAGCTTACTCAAAAATCGATTTTGCAAACTTCATATTTATTTTCAAAACACAGGATAATGTTTTACTGTAAACCTAAGCACTGGGTTTATTTGTCAGAGTTCAAAGCATTTTGAAAGTTACTTCTTACTAACAACTGAAACAAATGACCCTCTTATTTCAAAAACAATTCAAACAGCAACCAAACTTGATAGAATGGGTGGGATTTTTGTGTTACCTGGGCATTCCAATGAAGTCGGGTGAAGGACTCTTTTCTTTCCAACTGTCATAAAGAGATTTGCCTTCAAAGCCTTCATCAGGGCTTTGTAGCTACACAAGTTAAAAAGTTAAAAAGACAAGAATACTCACAAAACTGATGCATAAGCATAAATGTCCATTAATGAGAAAATGAGGAGTCAAAGTACATTTCAGAAACAAACTTTGAGCAGCCTGCAGGGAATCTTAGAAAAGAAAGGGGAGATAGCAAGACCTGGAGAGGACAGGAGCTCCACAATGAGAGCAGCAGAACCAAAATATCTGGACACAGGGGTCTTTTCTGAGACTGATACTCCAACCAAGGACTATTCATGGATATAACCTAGAACCCCTGCTCAGAAGTAGCCCATGGCAGCTCAGTCTCCAAGTGGGTACCCTAGTAAGGGGAACAGGGACTGTCTCTGACATGAACTCAGTGGCTGGCTCTTTGACCACCTCCCCTTTATCGGGGAGCAGCCTTGCCAGACCACAGAGGAGGACAATGCAGCCAGTTCGGATGAGACTGGATAAGCTAGGGTCAGATTAAAGGAGGACCTCCCTTATCCCTGGAGTTGGAGAAGGGCACAGGAGGAGATGAGGAAGGGAGGGTAGGATTGGGAGGGGTGAGGGAGGGCGCTACAGCTGGGATACAAAGTGAATGAACTGTAATTAATATAAAAAACAACAAAAATAAACAGTGAGTGAACAATTTTTAAAAAAAGTTGCTGAGAATTATATAGCTGCTCTGTAGTGCTTTCCCGGTATGCTGGAGGCTTGGGGTTCAATGCCAAGCATAGGGATTTGGGATTTACAATACAAAATTTCTGGAGGGAAAATATCTCTACTTGTGTAAGCACAGGTATGACTGTGTGGGGTGCATAGAAAAGAATTCAGCAAATTATCGGCAAAGCGTTGTCTATGGAGGATCTAGGACAGTTTTCCTAGATCAAAGAAAACTATTCTCAAAACCATATACTTCTATTATTTTTTTTCCTGTTGCTATTGCTTCTTGTCTGTAGGATTTCAGCAGTTTTGATATATAATGAAATAAGTCATTAGATAACATAACAAAGTGTAATGCAATTAATGGCTTTTCTTTATCAATTGATTGCTCTTCGTGATTGTGCCTAACACCAGGATTTAAAATCATTGTCTGGCTTTATGGGCAAAAAACATAAAGGAGTAAAATATGACCCATTACTGAATTTTCAAATTAGAAAATATCAAGTTATACCAAGCGTATTTAATCAGCTGAGCATCATTAAAATTCCATAGCTATTTAGGTTCAGCAAAATAATTTGTCTAAAATTACATTTTATACTTAATAACTGTCAAGCGTAATAGATTTCAACAAGATTAGTTTAAAATTAAATTAAAATTAAACACCTGCACTATTTAAAAGTTTTTATACAAAAATATAGAGGTCAGTATACTATATTCTTTAACAAATTTATCTTTAAATAATTATATGAACACAAATTAGATGCCTCTAGGATGAGAAGAAAATTAGAAGATATATAAAATATGAATAAAGAAACAAAATTATTTCATTCACACTTTTAAATTTACTCTCCATTTTAAGAAGCATACATTTAAAAGTATAATACTGTGTTAATAAAATTATCTGTCTATCAAATAAATATGTTTTGACTTCAATTGTTTTATTCGAGGAAAACTAGCTGAGGCTGGTCAAACAAAGTTAAAAAACTACATGTATGTGCAAATGTAGAGTATGAGGACCTCAACCTTTACCTTAATACAACTACAACTTTCTGAGATTCAGCTTTATAACACTATCTTCTTTACAACTTAAATGAAATTAATTTAAGTTTTCTAAGGTGTGAAATATTAGAAACAAATTCATAAGGATGTTATTTATGGAATCACTTGAAAAGAAATTTTGCTTCCAGATGTCTAAATGATCATCCTAGTGACTTTTCAGAAACACAGAATGATGGCTCAGGAGGCCTAAATCTTTAGGTATTACCCTTTACATTGCATTACTATTACTCTTTAATTCTTAGCCATCAAATAAACATCTACAAAAATTCGCCCCCCCTCAAAAAAAAAAATAAGTTTCATGAATCACATACACCAACCCTGGCCCAGCAGTATTTTCACAGCTGTAGCAGGAGAGCACTAATTCAGGAGACGAACAGAACAAACTGCTAAGTTTCTGTGTCATTTGCCTTGAATTATTGAGCAATGAGGTTTCTCTGAAAAACTAGATTGAGATATTTAAATTTTACCTGCTACATAGAATCTGATAAAACTGCATTTAAACTGGGGAGATGGCTCAGAGGTTAAGAGTGTTGGCTGATCCTCCAAAGGTCCTGAGTTCAATTCTCAGCAACTACATGGTCTATAGTGAGATTTGGTGCCCTCTTCTGGCCTGTAGGCACACATGCAGGCAGAGTAATAGTAAGAGCTGGAGGGGACAGGAACTCCACAAGGAGAGCAACAGAACAAGATAATTTGAACACAGGGAACTTCCCAGAAAATCATACTCCAACCAAGGACTATTTGTGGAGATGACCTGGAACCCCTGCACAGGTGTAGCCCATGGCAGTTCAGTGTCCAAGTGGGTTACATAGTAATGGGAAGAGGGACTGCCTCTGACATAATCTGATTGGCTTGCTCGTTGATCACTTCCCCCTGAGGGGGGAGCAGCCTTACCAGGCCACAGTAGAGGACAATGCAGCCACTTTTGATGAGAACTGATAGCTAAGATCAGAAAGAAGAGGAGAACCTCCCCTATCAGTGGACTTGGGGAGTGGCATGCATGCAGAAAGGGGAGGGAGGGTGGGATCGGGAGGGGAGGAGGGAGGGGCTTATGGGGGGATACAAAATGAATAAAGTGTAATTAATAAAAATATTATCCACTATGACCAAGTAGGCTTCATCCCAGGTATGCAGGGGTGGTTCAATATACGGAAATCCATCAATGTGAGCCACCATATTAACAAACTGAAAGAAAAAAAACCACATGATAATCTCCCTAGATGCTGAAAAAGCATTTGACAAAATCCAACATCCATTCATGTTTAAAGTACTGGAGAGATCAGGGATACAAGGCACATATCTAAACATAGTAAAGGCGATATACAGCAAGCCTATAGCCAACATCAAACTGAACGGAGAGAAACTTAAAGCAATCCCACTGAAATCAGGGACAAGACAAGACTGCCCACTCTCTCCATATCTCTTCAACATAGTGCTGGAAGTCCTTGCTAGAGCAATAAGACAGTCGAAGGAGATCAAGGGGATACAGATGGGAAAGGAAGAAGTCAAATTATCACTATTTGCAGATGATATGATAGTATATATGAGTGACCCCAAAAACTCTACCAGGAAACTCCTACAGCTGATAAACACCTTCAGCAAAGTGGCCGGATACAAAATTAACTCAAAAAAATCAGTAGCACTCCTGTATACAAAAGACAAAAGGGCTGAGAAAGAAATTAGAGAAACAACACCATTCACAATAGCCACAAATGACATAAAGTACCTTGGTGTAGCCCTAACCAAGCAAGTCAAAGACTTGTATGAAAAAAATTTCAAGTCTCTGAAGAAAGAATTAGAGGAAGATATGAGAAGATGGAAAGATCTCCCATGCTCATGGCTTGGCAGGATTAACATAGTAAAAATGGCCATCTTACCAAAAGCAATCTACAGATTTAATGCAATTCCCATCAAATTGCCAACACCATTCTTTACAGACCTGGAAAGAAAAATTCTCAACTTCGTATGGAATAACAAGAAATCGAGAATTGCTAAAACAATCCTCTACAATAAAAGATCTTCTGGAGGTATCTCCATCCCTGATCTCAAGCTGTACTATAGAGCAACAGTTATAAAAACTGCATGGTACTGGCATAGAAACAGAATGGTGGATCAATGGAATCGAACAGAAGACCCAGGAATAAACCCACACACTTACGGACACCTGATTTTTTACAAAGATGCCAAAACCATACAATGGAAAAAAGATAGCATCTTCAACAAATGGTGCTGGTCCAACTGGATGTCTACATGTAGAAAAATGAAAATAGATCCATACTTATCACCCTGCACAAAACTGAAGTCCAAGTGGATCAAAGACCTCAACATAAAACCAGACACATTAAATCGGCTAGAAAAAAAAAGTGGGGAATACCCTAGAACTCATTGGTACAGGAGAAAACTTCCTGAACAGAACACCAACAGCACAGGCTCTAAGAGCAACAATCAATAAATGGGACCTCATGAAATTGAAAAGCTTCTGTAAAGCAAAGGACACCTTCATCAAAACAAAGCGACTGCCTACAAATTGGGAAAGAATCATCACCAACCCTCTATCTGACAGAGGACTCATATCCAATATATATAAAGAACTAAACAAGCTGAAAAGCAACAAACCAAGTAATCCACTTAAAAAATGGGGAACAGAGCTAAAGAGAGAATTCTCTGCAGAGGAATATCGAATGGCAGAGAAGCACTTAAAGAAATGCTCAACCTCATTAGCCATTAGGGAAATGCAAATCAAAACAACCCTGAGATTTCACCTTACACCCATCAGAATGGCCAAGATGAAAATCTCAAGGGACAACACATGCTGGAGAGGTTGTGGAGAAAGGGGAACCCTTCTCCACTGCTGGTGGGAATGTAAACTGGTACAACCACTCTGGAAATCAATCTGGCGCTTTCTCAGACAACTAGGAATAGTGCTTCCTCAAGATCCAGCCATACCACTCCTAGGCATATACCCAAAAGAGGCGCAAGTACACAAAGAGGACATTTGCTCAACCATTTTTGTAGCAGCTTTATTTGTAATAGCCAGAAGCTGGAAACAACCCAGATGCCCCTCAACTGAAGAATGGATGCAGAAACTGTGGTACATCTATACAATGGAGTATTACTCAGCAATGAAAAATAAGGAAATCATGAAATTTGCAGGTAAATGGTGGGACCTGGAAAGGATCATCCTGAGTGAGTTGTCCCAGAAGCAAAAAGACATGCATGGTATATACTCACTCATATAAACATACAATATAAATTAACCCACTAAAATCTATACATCTAAACAAACTAAGCAAAAGAGAGGACCCTAACTAAAATGTTCAATCCCCATTGATATTAACTGGACAGAAAAAGTTACAGATAACTTTCTTAAGACTATTCAATATTCTGAGTTTGTTGCTCTCCCCCCAAATAAAAACTACATCCCAAATCAACAGGAAGTGATTTAAGAAGACTATGCCCAATTCCCAAGAGGAGGAAGATGGGTTTTGGTCATTCAATGGCAAATGGATGTGTTATTGTTTTAAAGGGGCTGGTTATAGGAATGATAAGTAAAAGGGTTTTTGAATCTCCTTTTAGACCAAAGAGTATTAATAAGCCAAAAATCTTACTTTGGTGTTAATCTTTGTATACTGATACAGATTTAAGATTATAATAGGTTACAACAGTCTAAGGTATTCTATCTATGTAATTCTTAAACTGCAATATTACGTTCTAGTCCTTTTTAAAGTTGCTATTACTCAACTTTTTAGGATAATTAAGAAAGTCATACTTAATAGTATGAATTGTAGTCAGACAATCAAACTCATGGTCATAGTAGATACTAGTTTAGTTAACTACACAAATGTGTTTTCTGAATAAAAAATAGCTAGAAACAATTAAGATAGATGGTTTTTAAAAACCTCAGCTATCAAGGGGAGGGACATAGCTGGGGGTGGGAGAGAGAGGATGGAACTAGGAGGACATGAGGGAAGGGGCTACATCCAGGATACAAAGTAAATAAATTATAATACATAATAAGAACAATAAAAAATTTAAAAACCTTAAATAGCTACAGAATATGGTATTTAAATATTGTATTGACTTAAGGCTTTTTTGACAATGAGACAGGTATGTTTCTGGAAGCACTACTACAAAGAGCAACAAAGGCTTCGTAGGTGGCAAGCTAGCGATGGGGTGAGAAAATGCCCATGGGTCAATTATAGATATAATACTGTCCCAACTGGACATACTGGGTACAGTAGAGTTGACTGCAGAGCTCTGCAAGGACAGGGTAAACGAGTCCTTTAAAATCCCTGCTTCATAGAAAGGTCTGTAAAATATTCTGAGCCAAAAGGCTGAAGATGTTATAGAGAAATTTCAATGTTATAGAGAAATTTGGGGAGACTGTCCAGGCAGCAAAATATCTCTGTCATTTTTATACTTTTGGAAGTTGCTTGACTGTTCTTCCTACATATTTAAGTAATGTTTATTCCTTCTTAAGTCTGATGGGGTTGATGGATGGATAGTTATAGTCTCATAGATAAACTTAAATTGTTTAAGATGATAGAAATTGTTAGATAGCAGAGTACTTTATCCAAGGGTACCAAAATACTAATTTAAGCATTACCTAATAATTTTCATAATTGTCATTATTGCATATAGTTTGTTATTGTAAGAGAAAGAACCTTTTATTAGAGTAAAAGGGGGAGGTGATCAAAGAGCCAGCCACCAAGTTCATATGAGAAACAACCCCTGTTCCCCTTACTAGGGAACTCACTTAGAGACTGAGCTGCCATGGGCTACTTCTGAGCAGCCATTCTAGGTTATCTAGGTTATATCCATGAATGGTCCTTGGTTGAAGTCCCACTCTCAGGAAAGACCCCTGTGCAGAGATTTGTTGTTTCTGTTGCTCTCCTTGTGTAGGTCCTGTCCTCTCCACGACTTACTGTCTCCCTTTCTTTCAGAACCCTTTCTTAAAAGAGGCTTGAGGGTAGGATTGGGAGGAAATATGGGAAGGAGCTACAGCTGGAATACAAAGTGAATAAAACGTAATTAATGTAAAAAAATAAAAATTTAATTAAGAAAAAAAGAGGCTTTCTCATAGAAGTATAAATGGTGCCTCAATCAGCTTCAGTGTCTGTTGCTGCTAAGAGAGCTAGGAGGCATGTCAGGCTCCCTTGATCGTGCTACAGATTGGAGTAAAAGGCAAAATTTAAGAAGGAAGATCAGAGACAGGGTCTGTGTCTGACAGGAACTCTGTGGTTGGCTCTTTGTTCACCTCCCCCTGACGGGGGGAGCAGCCTTATCAGGCCACAAAGGAAGACAATGCAGCCAGTTCTGATGAGACCTGATAGGCTAGGGTCAGATGGAAGGGGAAGAGAACCTCCCCTATCAGTGGAATGGGGGAGGGGCATGAGAAATAAGAGAGGGAGGGTGGGATTAGGAGGGAATGAGGGAGGGGCTGTACCTGGGATACAAAGCAAATAAACTGTAATTAATAAAAAAAAATAAAATTAAAAAAAGAAAAAAAAGAAGGAAGGTACAGGGCATCACCTAGTCTTTGTCCCCAAAATGACTGCATTTTCACTGAAGACCTTCAGTTCCTCACACATTATGAGTTATCTGATTTTACCATACAAGGTAGGTGCGGCATAAAGCAGTTATAGAATAAAGGGATTAAGCTGTAGCTCCAGCTACTGTAGGACTCCACGGGCTGCTTTATAATGTCTGTTTCTCCATTTTTTTTTTTTTCTGGAGTGGGTAGACAGAATGCAGCCTGAATACTGACTCACAGGGGTGGGAAGATAGGATGTAGTGTCCTGAGAAAGAATTGGTTATATGCGAAAGTTCAGGAAAGGAAATACTAGTCATGAGAAAGAAAGAAAGGAAGGAAGGAAGGAAGGAAGGAAGGAAGGAAGGAAGGAAGGAAGGAAGGAAGGAAGGAAGGAAGGAAGATAAAAAAATCGATGTGTAATATAACAGTGGCACCCAGAAATCATTTGCGGAGTTTCTGGGGTGACATTTCCTTCTCTTTACCTCTTTGGTTAGGTTGTACACTAAGCTGTGCATCAGAGGTGTGCAATCAACTCTCAGAGTGTAGTTTCCTGAAACAGAAGGGACGGGTTAAACGGCTTATCTCTTTTGTGTCCATTATCCACTTATTCAAAGACCACTACTAAACTATATAAAACACATTATTCCTTCAAACATGCACTTAATAAAAACTCTCTAATGTTCTCGATCTTAAAACCCGAAACACTTATTTATAAAATGATGACAGCGAATAAGTACTAAGGATTGTTATACCTTAAAAAATAACTTTGCAACTGCAAATGTGATATTTAATAAACAGAAGTAAATTTATCTCAGAAAAAAAAAATCCAACTTCTTTCACCCTGACACTGCTGAAACTTGTCCTGAGGCTGGGGAGAGAATTAAATAGGCCATATCTCCAAATCTTTACTTCCCACTGTACCCATGAACTCTTCATTAAGCGAACCAAAAATACTGTTTTCCCAGCTTGAATCACTGTTCTGCATCATATCTGTGTGACTTCTTCACCCTTTGGACTCATGTCATGTTTTCAGAGAAATCCCATTGACTCCTGTATGTGACACTGCACATTACTTCCACTCCAAACTAGCTGCCCTCCGCTTCTCTTGCCCTTGGTCTATTTTTAACTTCACTCACACACTGAATATCTTCCTTTACTTTTTCTCCGAATAGACTGTTAGGCCAGAGTGTGCACATGTGTCCCACAGCATGAGATTCCTTCCTTTAAAGTCATTTGTCTTTTATTCCCAAAGTAAAGATGCCTGTCACTGAAGTCTGAATCATGTAGGCCTTCATGAAGGCTGAATCATCCCAGCACTCAGGAGGCTGAAGCAGGATGCTCCTGACTGCACAACACGGTAAGAACTCTATCTAAAAAATATAGAAGAATACATATACAAACAGCAAAATGTAATACACAAATGCTTTTATATGAGAATGACTTGGAGGGAGATGGCATTTATTATGATATAAATGTACATATTGTGGGACAAAAGAATTACATTTATGAATCTCTATTCACTTCAGGCTTCGTATAGAAAAGTACATATACATAAAAGGACATTTGCTATAACGTCATCTATGGAACTGCAATGTAGTTGTTCTATTGAATATGATACAGAAATTTTACTGTTATACTGTTAGCACTTTTTTTTGTTTGGTGTTTTGTTCTTGTTGGTTGTTTTGTAAGTGTAGCAAGCCAATGCATATTCAACATATAAAATTTTTTACATATTTTCTGAGTGAAAAGGTAGATCTGGAACCATTTATCTGGAAAGTCATACAAAAGACCTGTAGGAACTAACAGGAGGTAAAAAAAAAAAAAAAAAAAAAAAAAAAAAAAAAAAAAAAAAAAAAAAAGCATAACAGTTAAGAGGAGTCTGAACTCAACTCATCCATAGCAGTTGACCTGTGGGAAGTTCTTGTCTTCTCTGAGTCAGAGCTTCCTCTTCTGTACCATAAGGTAAAGTAAGTAATTATGCCCTGTGATGGTTACACTACATAAAGAGTATATGGGGAGTGGTTAAGAAAGCATCTAAGCCTGGTGCAATGGTGCACACCTTTAATCCCAACACTCAGGGAGGCAGAGACAAATGGATCTCTGTGAGTTTAAGGCCAGTCTGATGTATGAAGGGAGTCCAGAACAGCCAAGGCTACACAAGGAAACCCTGTCTTGAAGGGGGAAAAAAAACATCTAAAATACTTCTGGTACATGTGTCACCTAAAAAACTTGAGAGTCCACATGACAGAAACACCCTAACTTGAAGAAATCAGTTCTTTTGAGAAGATATTAAAAGTGGATTGAGTAGAACTTCTTTTTTTCAATTTTACAAACTTTAGTATTTACAAAACAACTTAGAAATAAATAAAAATATCACTTTGCTGTTTTTTATGTCTATGATTTAACATAAATTCACAAATGTGTGATTTATTATATTCCTTGACAAGTGACCATTTAAACAAAAACTGCAATAGAAAGTGAGGGTTGTGGTACCTATGTGTACTTGTTCTTCATCTTAAAAATTATGATCCAGTTCCAGATATGACATAATTATCTAAGCCTAGTGATGTGCTAAAATACTGAACAAATCAAATGTCCAAGCCTAAATAATGACATCATTTTGAGTTATTTGAAAGTTGTTTATCTGCAATGTTTATTATATAAGGTACACACATACCATATAATTAGATTCGCATTTGTATTTTTGTAGAATAAATGCAAGGGCATGGGGCATGCTAGGTAACCCCTCTTTCACTGAACTATTCCCCAGCTCCCAGATCATCCTAATGAAGTAAGGAAAGAATCATCACATTAGGAATTTTTGAATAGTCACTATATGCAGATGGCAGTGTGGGAATGGAAAGGTAATTTTCCGATGACATGAGAGGAGGAGGAAGAACTGACCTGCATCAAGAAAGCTAAACTTTACGTCCGTGAGGCTCAGAAATGTACATCAAGAAGAAAATGTAAGTATCAATGTGCCTCCATCAAGGCACTATTCTACCATTATTGCCATGGAGAATTTACACTAAGTGTGTGTGTGTGTGAGAGTGTGTGTCATGGTGTACATCTAGAAGCCAGAATGCAACTTTGTGGAGTCAGTTCTTACTGTGCGTCTTTAAATCAGTTGCTAGGATAAGAGTTAATTTGTCAGGCTTCTCTGAAAGTGCCATAGATTGCTTAACCACCTCACAAGTCCCTATATTTAAATATCTTCTATGCCATGCAAGTAAAAAGATTCTTTGCATTCATGACTTCAGCATTCAACAGTTAATTATTACCATATTTAAGAGACTCTGGTAGAAGAGGGAAATTAAGGAATGAGGTTTTTCTGGGCCCACACTGTAATACAGAGTGGGGGAAATGTCTCTTAATTGCTCATGATATCAGGCCTGCATCAAGGCAAGAGGTGAGAAGGCAGCCACAGGTGCCCTACCTTACTGTTAATGGGCTGCTTTCTGTGATGGGACGTCATTCGCAACTAAATGATTACCTCTGGAATAACCACTGTTCTCTAACGAGGCCGATAATATTCACCTTCTATGGAAGAATCGGCGTTAATATAAGCCACCCCACGTTCTTGGAGGAGTCTGGAATGTTCCTATAACAAGATATTTAAAACTATAAGCATAAATATCACTCCCTACCACACAAGGCACATCTGTCTTTCATGAATGTCGATATTTCAATGAAGTTGGATCATGTTTCCCACAAGTTTGGCAGACACAATCTCAAAAGAAAGTTGGTTTGAGAATCTTAACGCAGTGGTTGCCAGTGAGAAGCAAGAGCAAACTTTTCTAAATTACATTTGAGAGACTGAGCAATTCACACACAGCAGGTGAAAAGGGAACTGGGAATTTAAACATGCACACGGATCTGTCACAGTTTTTCTCAGTAAATATCTATTTAGGAGACTTTTCAGTGGAAACATTATTTTATAAATCCTCTCGTTATTTGTTGGTGCAGCCTTGCCAGGAACAGAGGGAGACAATGCTGCCAGTCCTGATGAGACCTGATAAGGTGGGGTAGATAGTACAGGAGGACCTCCTCTATCAGTGGACGAGGGGAGGGGCTTAGGAGGAGAAGAGGGAGTGAGTGAGTGAGTGAGTGAGGGACTGGGAGGAAATGAGGGAGGGATCCACAGCCATGATAAAAACTGAATAAACTGTAATAAATAATACATCAAAAAATTTAAAAGAAAAAAAATATTTTAAATCCTCTCATTTTTTTTTTTTAAGTTTGGGTGATTTTCTCGATTCACAGGAAATGGGCTGTTTGTAATTTACTGGCCAGAGAGTTTACAAATAATACATGACCATGAAACCAATTTTTCTTGTAGGATGTCATTACCTACTTAATTCTTAGAATTAAGGAGTGTAGCTCCAAGTAGACATTTGGTTCTCCAAAACATTGAATTTCCTAAGAGCTTTGATTGTAAGAGAAAAATCAGGGAAGTGTGTGCGATTCTGAATGATAAAACCAACTTTTTTAATTTAATTTAGAAAAAAATGTTTATTGATCACTGTGAAGTGAATCAAGGGGCCGAGACGGGAGGGTTTTCGGAGTCCCAGGGCATGTGGATATAAATAAAGGGAATGACTGAAAACCAACAAAATAATAGCAATATTAATAATTTTTTAGAGACAAACTATGCCGTGAAATAATCAGAGAATTTCCTGACACGAGAATGAGATTTCTTGTGCAGAAAACTTCACCTTGATCAGCAGGAATAGGGCAGGTTTCCAGAGAAACCTGTAGTAGCCATCTCTGTGCAACAAGAGTCACGTGAGCAGTCAGGGCATTGCAGGAAGCTGATGTAGCAGATAGCAATGCTGCAGATACCTACTTCTCTGTCACAGTAGGATGGTGTTACTATCCAGGAGGCCTGGAAAACAGTCCATCTACCCTACTTTCTGCGGCATTTTAAAGTGAAGAGACCACTGAAATAAGTATAGACCAGGCCTTACTATCGAACCTGAGGATTCGGTGTGACTGACAATTGGAGCTGATTTGGGTAGTGTGTAAAAGGAACATTAGAAGTTGATAAGTTTTTGTATTTGGTTTCCAGTACAATGATTTATGATATTGCATCGTCAAAGTAAATTGTAATAATTGACAGCAGGTGTTTCTAAAAATTCAAACAAAACTGATTTCTTCAAATAAGATAATCTTGTTTATTTTTTTAAATATTTATTTATGTGGTGCATTGCATGCTTGCTGTGTGAGCATGCGTGTCATGTCACATATGAGTTGGTCAGAGGAGAAATTGCAGCTGTCAGTTTTCTCCTCCCACCACCTAGGTCCCAAGAATTAGACTCAAATCATCCGTTGGCAGCAAGTGCCTTTACAAACTGAATCATCTTGTTCTCCTCTTGTGGATTCTTGAACAATGATATTATTCTTTTGTATAATCAGACAAGTCTAACCTGTGCCCATGGGCCACATGCAGCCAAATATAGGTGTGAATGCAATCCAACACAAAATATGAGAATAGTTAAAGCATAATGAGATGATTTTCATTTGGTGATTTTTTTTTTAATAACTTGATTGTGTGAGTCTCAAACACAGATTTTGTACACAGGACATTATGTTGAAATATCAAAAGGTTGAAAGCACATACAAGACATTTTAGATCAACTCTAAGCATTGTCTGATTGGATTCAGTTATTATTTTTTTCAAGCTTCACAATACAATCCTAACTGCTTTGTCACTTAGGAAAATGTATATAGAAGCATAATTTCAACGAACCTCTGCCCACTCTGTTGATCCGAGAAGGCCATATTCTTCTGCATCCCAACTTGCAAACAAAATCGTTCTTCTAGGCCTCCATCCTAAAATACATGTGAAAAATAGAGAAATTCTGGCAGAGTATATAGTGTGCCTAAGACATGGAGAAGTCTCCAAGATGGAAACACACACAATTCTGCATATGAGTGGTTGTAGAAAGTACGATTTGTGGCTCACATCACACAATTACACAATTTCATCTCGTACGTTTTTAAAATGGTCTTGCTAAAATTGAATAGATCATTGTATTGTAAAAGGAAGAGTGTAGACAGTGAAAGCCTCATGAAGTTGAAAGATGCTCGAAATGTTTTACAACTGGCCAGGGGGAGGAAACCCCTCTGTTCTGCGGATGCCTGACACAGAGTGAAAACCACTGCTATAGCCAGTGCTGCAGTGGGAGGCAGAAATATGGGAACTATTTAAAACCCTCACCTGATGTTCTGAAATAACATGATGCAAACCTCAAGGTCGTCTGCTTCTGTGATTTTTTCTTCACTATCTTGTAAAATTAGTCATAAAGGGCTCACTGTGAGATAACCATATCCACTGATGCTGAAAACCTTACAATTTGATAAGTAAGCCTCTGAGGTAATAAACAGTGGCCTTTCAGTTGAAGAACGATACTATGTTAAACCCTGATTCTCACTCTTCCTAGATGTAAGACTGTGCCACACATACTGAATAAGCCTTTATGTCTTCATCTAAAAATCACTATAGATTAAAGAGAAGACACCATTTGATTACCAGGAATATTTTCAAAGGAAGGATTAATCCGTGCTTAATGATTCATGGAATTCTATTTCAGAAGCACCTAATAAGCGTTGTAAGGTCTTTAGAATACTGGTATGTATCTCGGGTATATTTATTAAGAATGATTTTGAAAATTGGGCAGTGGCGGTGCGGTGCCCAGCTTTACTAGCTCCTCTCCGCCAGCAGAGGCAGGCTGAACTCTGCGTTTGAGGCCAGCCTGGTCTACAGACTGAGTGCCCAGAGATCCAGGGCTACTCCACAGAGAAACTCTGTCTCAAAAACCAAACCAAAACAAACAAACAAAAAAAAAAAAAAAACACGACTCAGAAAACAAGCTGGGGTAGCCATCCTAATATCTGATAAAACAGATTTTAACCAAAATTAATGAAAAAAGATGATCAGGGGCACTTCCCTCTCATCAAAGGAAAATTCCACCAGGAGGACATCACAGTCCTGAACATCTGTGCCCCAAATACAAGAGCACCTGCATTTGTACAGGAAACATTATTTCATTTATTTATTTATTTATTTATTTATTTATTTATTTATTTATTTTTAGAAAATTTTTTACTATTAATTACACTTTATTCATTTTTTATTCCCCCATAAGCCCCTCCCTCCTCCCCTCCCAATCCCACCCTCTCTCCTCCTTCCTCATGCATGCCCCTCCCCAAGTACACTGATAGGGGAGGTCCTCTTCTCCTTCCTGCTGATCTTAGTCTATGAAAAACTCAATTGACAGCACATGCTGGAGAGGACGTGGAGAGAGTGTAACCCTCCTCCATTGCTTTTGGAACTGTAAACTTGCGCAACCACTTTTGAAATCAATCTGGTTTAGGAATTGTAGTAACTCAAGATCCAGCTATATCAAACCTAGGAATATATCCAAAAATTGCTCAAGTATACAACAAGGACATTTGCTCAATAGGACATTTGCATAATAGCCAAAAGCTGGAAACAAACCAGATGTCCCTCAGTTGAGGAATGGATGCAGAAATTGTTGTACATTTACACAATGGAATACTACTCAGCAATTAAAAACAAGGAAATCATGAAATTTACAGGCAAATGTTGGGAAATAGATAGCATCTTGAGTGAGGTGTCCCAGAAACAAAAAGAGACGCATGTTATATACTCAGTTAGAAGTGGATATTAGAAATATAATATAGGATAAACATACTAAAATCTGTACAATTAAAGAAGCTAAGCAAAAAGGAGGATTCTGGCTAAGATGCGCAATCCCCATTCAGAAAGGCAAAGAGGATGGACATCGGAGGAGGGAGAAAACAGGGAATAGGGCAGGAGCCTACCACAGAGGGCCTCTGAAAAACTCTACCCAGCAGGGTATCAAAGCAGATGCTGAGACTCATAGCCAAACTTTGGGCAGAGTGCAGAAAATCTTATGAAGGAAGGAGGAGATAGAAAGTCCTGGAGAGGACAGGAGCTTCACAAGGAGATCAACAGAACCAAGAAATCTGGTCCCAGGGTTTTTTCTAAGACTGATACTCCAAGGACCATTCATGGAGATAACCTAGAACCCCTGCACAGATGTAGCCCATGGTAGCTCAGTCTCTAATTGGTTCCCTAGTAATGGGAACAGGAACTGTCTCTGACATGAACTCGGTGGCTGGTGTTTTGATCACCTCCCTCTGAGAGGGGAGCAGCCTTACCAGGCCACAGAGGAGGACAATTCAGCCTGTCCTGATGAGACCTGATAGGCTAAAATCAGAGGGAAGGGGAGGAGGATCTCCCCTATCAGTATAATTGGGGAGGCTTATGGGAGGAGATGTGGGAGGGAGTCAATTTGACCCTTCTTCTCCAAAGCTACTTAGTACAGGTGACCTGAGATCTTCTGAATTGAGGGGAATGGGAATAGCTTCCCCATTTTGGCCAGGAAACCACTGATAGAGCAGCCAGTAACCATATTGTTTATTTCAGATTGTCAGTTTTCACATTAATATTTTATAAACTAAATATTAGAAGTATAATTAATGCTTGCCCTGCCTAGCTCCTCACAACTGTTAATAATCCATTGACATCCTTGTGCCAATATTCACGGTTTTTCTCCTGTGTACTGGGGATGGAGGAGAAGGCTTCCTGTACACAAGGCATGTGTTCTAACACTGAGCTACTTCACGGTCACTGAGATAGTATTTTAACACTCACTGTCCAAAAGATTAAATTGCTTTCCCTGAATTTTTTTTATTCTTTATTAATTACACTTTATTCACTTTGTATCCCCCCTGTTGTTCCCTCCCTCCTCCCTTCCCAATCCCTCCCTTCCTCCCCCCTCTGCATGCAAGCCTCTCCCCAAGCCCACTGATAGGGGAGGTCTTCTTTTCCTTCCTTCTGATCCTAGTCAATTAGGTCTCATCAGGAGTGGCTTCATTGTCTTCTTTACAAGGAGAGCAACAGAACCAAAAAATCTGAGCACAGGGATTTTTCCTGAGACTCATACTCCAACCAAGGACCATGCATAGAGATAACCTAAGACCCCTGCACAGATGTAGCCCATAGCAGTTCAGTATCCAAGTGGGTTCCATTGTAATAGGAACAGGGACTGTCTCTGACATGAACTGATTGGCCTGCTCTTTAATCACCTTCTCGGGGGGGGGGGGGGCAGTACAGCATTACCAGGCCACAGAATTTTTTTTTTTAACTCACTGTTTCTCTTACCTTTCTTTTTCAGGGTTCCAAAGCTCCTCACAATCTCATGAACAACAGCTGCTCCGCTCTGAGGGTCAATGCCACCAAACACCCAGGCATCTCGGTGACCACCAAGAATGACATATCTGTCTACAAATCAACAGAGCAAGGGTCGCAACAAAGCAAACTGAAAATGGCTCAATCGCATTCACAGCTCAGAGAGAAATACCCAGGTTCCTCAGGCTTGTGAACATTGGCCATTTGTTCCGATTTCAGTACTTGTTTCATCTATGTGATTCAAAAATTAAATTGGTGCATTATTGAAGGTATAAGCATACAGATAACAGGAACGTATGAAATTGTGTTTATCTGCCTACCTCCTCACAGTTCTGTAACACCTGTTATCTTTTTGTGCCTATCATGTTCAGAGAGAACACAACTCTTCACTTCCTAGTCCTATTCCACATCTCATCAAACAAATGTTCTTTTTGACCATTTCTATCTACTATTGGAGGAGGAAAATGCTTGAGTTGAAAGTTTGGGGGTAATCTTTTCACATTTGAGTAGACAATTACCACCTTTACGTGTCAAGCTCTTCTTTTTTTATTTTTTTATTTTTTATTAATTACCTTTATTCATTTTGTATCCCCCCATAAGCCCCTCCCTCCTCCCCTCCTGATCCCACCCTCCCTCCCGCTTGAAAGCATGATCTCCTCGAATCATGATCTCCTTGTCCCTGGTTTATGTGTATTTCAACCCTCCCCCACTTCCCAATGCTCATCACAGTCCCTGAAAAAAATAATCATGTAGCAAGATTCAGTAAGTCGCTGTGTGTGTGTGTGTGTGTGTGTGTGTGTGTGTACCCATATGTGTGTGTAGTTCATTACTTACAAGCCTTAATTTTATAATACTGTTGGTTCTGAAATAAGAGATCATCTTTATTCTTGGTATGGTGCAGCACATAACAGTAATTTCAGCGTTTGGGAGGAAATAATGTAAAACTGGGTTTAATTACATGAGAACATGTCTCAGAAAAACAAACAAGCAATATACGCTTGTAAGAAATATATGTAATTTAATTGTACCATTTGTGTTAAAAAATAATATCAAGTACATTCTCACAAATCAAGACCTAAATTCTAAAGCTTTAACAGATATAATTAGATATGTATAGTTTTCCATCTGAGTCTCACAATGTAACACAAACCACACTTAAGGAAGGTCCCAGGCCCAGGAGTAGATGGTTAACCAGAAAATAAAACAGTGGTACTTATGGAGATTGCTTCATCTCATGTTGCTTTGTTTTGGCATTTTAAGTTTATGTATTATGCTTTATGTTTTGTGTTTTTATGGGTTGTGTGTATCTACTACTCATGGTTATTTTTTCTTCTGTTTATTTTGTGGTTTTTGGTTTTTTGTTTTTTTTTTTAACATGGTCATCTCAATAAATTTGTATGTTTTATATGTAGCTTCAGGAACCACTTCTATAATTACATTTGGAAAAATGTGACTTATGCTATTTTATTACAAACAAAATAAAAGAAATAGCACATTAACCATAACACCAACATTAACACAACACATTATTTGGAATCACAGTAGATAAACTAGAACATATATTTCATTGTTAAGGGTTACAATATTTCTGTAAAAAAATATTTCAGTTGTGTAGAGCACACCACAGAGGATGGTTTATGAATATATGAGACCCTTAGTCACCTGCTTGATTATGCTTCTCTAATGACTTTATGTTCAGATCAGTATAGATTTTCCACATTGCCATTAGAAATCACATTCCACTGTTGTTTTCTATAGAAACCTCTTATTAACTCCTTTTTATTTCTACTTGCTACAACTATTGTGCCTCTGCTCGCTTCAGTTTGGTGGTGTGTTTTCTATTCTTTTATAACAATTTGCTCTTTCACAGTTACTTTACACACACTTATCTGATCTATTTGCAGTGCTTTTAGAAGGGAAGCTAACATGACACAGAGCAGATGAAAGGTATTTGGAAGTTATTCCTCCATGCATGGAATCAGAGATGGAAGACCAATGGAGACAGTTTAACATTCTCATTCAAGAAATAGATGAATAACAAGAAAACAGTGCTTTATAGCCACCATTAGCTATGTCAAAAAAAGAGCTGTTCAATCATGAATGGTTATCTGGGCCCAGGGGTCTTTTCTGAGACTGATTCTCTAACCAAGGACCATTCATGGATATAATCTAGAACTCCTGCTCAGTTGTAGCCCATGGCAGCTCAGTCTCCAAGTGGGTCACCTAGTGTATGACCGAGGGACTGTCTCTGACATGAACTCAGTGGTTCTTTGACCGCCTCTCCTGGATGAGGGAGCAGCCTTGGCAGGCCACAGAGGAGGACAATGCAGTCAGTTCTGATGAGACTTGATAGGCTAGGGTGAGATGGAAGGGGAGGAGGACCTCCCCTAACCGTGGACTTGGAGAGGGATATAGGAGGAGATAAGGGAGGGAGGGTGGGATGGGGGGGGGAGGATGGAGGGGGCTACAACTGGGATACAAAGTGAATAAATTATAATTAATATAAAAAATAAAAATTTAATAAAAAATAAAAACAAGGAAATCATGAAATTTGCAGGCAAATGGATAGCTCTAGAAAAGATCATCCTGAGTGAGGCATCTGAGAAGCAGAAAGACACATACAGTATGTACTCATTTATAAGTATATATTAGCCATATAATATAGGATAAACATACCAAAATCTATAGTCCTAAAGAAGCTGAAATTCCCTTTTTATCTGCGCTGCTACCTGAAAGTGCAGCCCACAGTGGGATGGTCTTTCACAACCAAGGCAATCAGGACACGTCTTCAGGTGCGGCTCCTCGTTGGGAGATTCTAATATGTGGCAAGCTGACATTAAAACCAACCACAATGACTACTCCTGCTTATTTTGTTTTTATGATTTTATTTTATTTTGTTTGTTTGATAGCCTGTTATTATTTTTTTTTCTAAAGAGAGAAAGAAAGCATGGAGATGTATGAGTAGAAAGGTAGGGAGGATATGTAGGAAATAAGGGATGGGAAAAAAAGTGATTATTTTTTCAGAAAGAAAGGAAAAAAGGAACAAAATGAGAAGGATGACAAAGAAAAAAGAAAGAAAGAGAGAGAAAGAAAGAATAAAAGCATCTTATCACTCTCACCTGTCCCCATAATTTCATGTTTCTCTTCTTGCAAAACATGTGATGATACACTATGCCAAGAATATTTTATTGTGTGTTTAAGTGTGCTTTACTGGGGCAACAATGTTTGTTTCTGATTCACCCTGACCCGAAGTAACAGTGGTACATAGTATTGGATTCACCAATATTTGCAGAACAGATGCTATGCTTACCTGGCTCCACAGCTCCTTTGAGGCTACCAATCACATTATAGATTCTTGTCACTTTACTGTAGGTGTGGATGTGCAGCTTGACTTTTCTAATTCAAATTTTAAAAAAAAGTCTTTAAGAATACCTGTTAACAGATTTAAACCCCCATTTCTTTTCTTTTTTAATTAATTTTTTATTATCTACAGTTTATTCATTTTGTGTCCCAGATGTGGCCCCCTCTCTTGTCTCCTCCCCATCTCACCCTCCCTCCCTCATCTCATCCTATGTCCCTCCCCAAGTCCACTGACAGGGGAGGTCCTTCACCCCCTCCCTCTGACCCTAGCCTATCAGGTCTCATCAGGACTGGTATTGGATAAACATACTAAAATATGTACACCTAAAGAAGCTAAGCAAGAAGGAGGACCCTGGGTAAGATGATCAATCCTCACTCAGAAAGGCAAACTGGACAGACATTGGAAGCGGGAGAAAACAGGGAACAGGACAGCAGCCTACCACAGAGGGCTTCTGAAAGACTCTACCCAGCAGGGTATCAAAGCAAAAGCAGAGACTGATAGCCAAACTTTGGGCAGAGTTCAGGGACTCTTATGAAAGAAGGGGGAGATGAAAGACCTGGAGGGGACAGGAGCTCCACAAGGAGAGCGAGAGAACCAAAAAATCTGGGCATGGGGAGCTTTACATGTCTTTAATCTCCTGTAATTGTCTTTTTTAAAGCCTTTTGATGATGATGATGATGATGGTGATGATGATGATGATGATGATGATGATGATGATGATGATGATGATGGTGATGATGATGATTTACAATGTACTCACTTTGTATCCCAGTTGTTGATCCTTCCTCATCTCCTCTTGGTCCCACCTTCCCTCCTTCTTCCTCTCTTTTCTCTTTTCCCTAGTCCACTGAAAAAGAGAAGTCCTCCTCCCCTACTGTCTCACCCTAGCCTATCATGTCCCATTAGGATTGCCAGGATCCTCCTCCTCTGTGGGCTGCATAGGTCACCCCCTATGCAGAGACGTGAAGGACCAGGCAACATAGTACATGTCAGAGACTGTCTATTTTCTTTTTGCTAGGGAACCCACATGGAGACTGAGATGTCTACGAACTACATCTGAGCAACAGGGACTCTAGGTCCACTCTATGTATAGTCTTTGATTGATGCATCAGTCTCTGCAGTCCCCCGTGGACCATACTTTTTTGGTCTCCTTGTGTGGCTTCTGTCCTTTCCAGTTCCTTTTATATTCCCATTCTTTGATAAGACTCCCTGTGCTCTGTCCAAAGTTTGGCTGTGAATCTCTGCATTTGCTTTGATCGCTTGTTGATTGGAACCTTTTAGAAGACATATGTTGTAGGCTCCAGTCCAGAAATTAAAGAAGCTATCAGAAGATGGCAAGATCTCCCATGTTCATGGATTGGTAGGATTAACATAGTAAAAAAAATGGTCATCCTACCAAAAGCAAACTACAGATTCAATGCAATTCTCATCAAAATACCACACAATTCTTTATAGACCTTGGAAGAACAATTCTCAACTTCATATGGGAAAACAACAACAACAACAACAAAAAAAAACCAAACAAACAAACAAACAAACAAAAAAACAGAATACTAAAACCATCCTGTACTATAAAAGAACTTTTGGAGGCATCTCTATTCCTGATCTCAAGTTGTACTACAGAGCAACAGTAAAAAAAAAAAAAAAAAAAAAAAAAAAAAAGTCATGAGACAGAAATAAACCCACACTCCTAGGACACCTGATTTTTAAAGTCTTTTGTGTAAAAGGATTATAATAACAGCTTAACTGTGTTGAAAAGTTTCCAGCAAAGCCAGGTCCCACGTTGTAAGGCACATTGAGACCTCCCTTCCAGCTGCTGTCAGGTGGGGCTAATCCACCCATGTGTCTGTTGAACATTAAAAAAAATTATTAGTTGCATAACGTTTGATAAGGTAAATTAAGATATCAAGAAATCTACTGTCTAAGACATTTGTCTCATTATAGCCTTTATGAGTGAACAACAGATTAAATTGCTTTGCATGCAATACCCATTGAGCTTTCCTGCCACTCCTGTAAGGCAGTGTCCCCTATCAATTCTGCTTTGCGTATGAGGAACATAAGGATAAGAATGAATGTGTAACAATGGCCAAAGTCATGGTTGTAAGAGATACAGCTAATATACAAGAACCCAACTGTGTTACTACTGGGCAATGTGAAATCATGTGTTAAAACTCTCTCTACCACATATGCTAACAGAAAAATCTGAAGTCTGTTTGCAATCTTTTACTATGATATTTCTCCTACTTATAGAATACTACATATACATATATATATTCATAATTCATGAAGACACACATATTAGGAAGAAACAAAGAACAATAAACCCACATTTTTTTAAAATTACAAGCAGGGGTCCAAATTTTTATGTCATTAATTTAGAAAACAAAACATTTAGACAGATCAAAGGATTTTGGTGAACAGCTACCACATAGCTCTAAAGATCTGAGAAGATGATATTGCAAGATTTCAAATGTCATTCTTTTTTTCTTCTTCAGACAGATTTTACTGTTACTCATATTAACCTCATCTAGAAAAGGTAAATATGTGTACATATTTACATTTTTATCGTCTCTGTCATCTCCCTGTTTTCGTAGTCATAGTGACTGCTATTTTAAGTCAGTTTGTTAGTACATATAAGGGAAGACAGTGATCTCCAGGAAGCAGCTCTGACTCCCAAGCCCTGTTCTCCATCTCACCACCTTTAACTCGGCTGTTTTTCCTTACTTTCATGTTTCTAAAAATGTAAGCATTACTCTTTAGCCTCATAGCTAAATTGCTCATCTTATCAAATGGCATTTTTATCTTCATATCATTTGCCTGACTGCTACCAGAGAATGGACTGACTTTATTCAGATATAAAAATTAAATGGACTGTTACTAAGCAGGTGGATGAATGTAGTTATAGAAAAAATTAAAACTTACAGTTAAATATTAGTAATTTCTTCCTTAACCATTAACTAAATTTCGTTAAGGCCCTGCTTTAAGAACAAAAGAGAATTCGGGAGTCTGACCAAAGAACATTTGTGCTTGCTAAAACGTTACTCTCCTTTTTACATGCAGTTTTACTTACTCACTGCCTGAAAAAATAATGCTCTTACTGGAAATGGCACAAAGTTGCTAAAATATGAAATGTGGAGTTGAAAATGTCCATCTGTTTTTTTTTTTAATGATTTTCTCACAGTGTGCACACACTGAGCTTTGTACACTTGCAGGCTCCACAGTTCTCTGTTTTGTTTTGTTTGTTTCTGTACATAGGGGCTTGTCCACTCCTTATATATTTTAGGAAATGTTAATTGTTCAACTTCGCTTATAATTATCTCCCTATTCAATAGTAAAATGAGTCTCTGGGTGATTTTATTTTCACTTGGGAAAATGTCCATGATTATTAAAATAAATGACAGCTTATGCTAGCAAGGATGTGAGGTAAAAGGAACACTCATCCATTGCAGGTGGGAGTGAAACCTTGTACACACAGTATGGAAATCAGTGTGGTGGTTCCTAGGGTTACTGGGAATATATCTACTTCATATTTAACAATATCATTCCTGGGAATAAACCCAGAGGACTCAATGTTCTACTACAGAAACAATTATTCAAACATGTCAATGGCTGCGCTTTTCTTAACAGAGACAAACTAGAAACATGCTAGATGTGCATTGATAGATGAATGAATAAAGAAAATGTGGTACATTTGCACAATGGTATAATATTTTGCTCCTAAAAAGGAAATCATGAAATTTTCAGGTAAAAAAAAAAAGTACAACTAAGAGAATCATCCTGAGTGAGGTAACAAAGAACCAAATATATATATATATATATATATATATATATATATATATATATATAT
>NW_026596046.1:22826398-22831297 GCF_907164565.1 Psammomys obesus
ATATATATATATATATATATATATATATATATATATATATATATATTGAGAATATTCACATATTCTCATATATGTGAATATTAGCTCAAGTTTTCAATATGTACCCTATATCTGTATAAGGACAGAGTGTAGGAACATAGTAAGAGATTAGAGAGGATGGAAGCAACTCTCAAAGTAGGGGAAATAGAATATATAGTTATGGAGAGACAGGGGAATACTGCAATTGGAGGATCAAAACAAACAGGGATGGGGAAGGGAAGTAAGGAAGGGAGTATGGGAAGGAGCTACTAGAAGTAAGGGCAATTTGAAGGGTCATATGGAAACTTACTAAAAATTTCTAAAATATAGCTATATACGAATTAAGTCTTAATGGAGTCACCCAATAATGGGGGAGACAAAGCCCCAACTTCACATCTCTTGTCACCAAGTGAAACCTCCAATGCCAAGTATGGGTTACATCTAATTGAGTTGTTGGTCAAATGGGCCCCATGAAAACCAGAAACAAGGCTATTGGCTGCTCTCCCCAAACTGATTACCTAACACAACTGTATATCTCATTGAACAGGAGATATAGAGCTGGTACCCAACTAGAGCCTTTACTTCTATTGACTCATGTTCATGGTACTAGAAAGTACTCAGTATGCTATCAGAGAAACAAACTAAATGACAGCCCAGCTAGAAAGCCTTGATAAACTATAGTGACTGCATAATATGCTAGTGCATTAGTGGCACAAATGCTGTGGGGAGACCCAACCAATATCTGATTGTATTTAAGGCACACTCTACAATACGGAACTCATGTCTGACACTCCTGTAATGGCCAATAATCTGAAAACACATGGGCCATGGCCAATGGGAAAACCAAATAATAATGTTCTGCTACATGAACATCACAATAAAATGACTCTTAACAACATTCTGCTTACGCCTATAGATGAATGTTTCACTCGACCAGCATCAGAGAAGCTTCTTTGTGTAGGAGGTGTGAATTAATACAGAGACACACAACAAGATGATATGTAAAGAGTGAGAGACCTCGGAACACTACATCCTAAAAAGGACGTCTTCATCAAAACCCTCACTGAAGGCTCAGGGAGTCTCCCTAAAGACTTTAAGGACACCAGGAAAACTGCTTTCCAAATACATCATGACTGATGCAAATAAGGAAATCAAACGATGGCAGTATGCACAGGGCCTACACAGGTCCAAGTCGTATGGGTTTTACACCCAAGAGTGGCAGTGGACATAAATGGCCATCATAACCCAGAAGCTATCTGCAATGGTCAACCTTTAGCAAAGAAAAAAAAATATTCTCAGATTGTGACTCACTGAGCATGTAAATCACACTTAAGGGAGGCCACCACATGTCCAGCTGTAGATGACAAACACAAAATGGACTCGGTGATGTTTTTGGAGACATTTTGTCTCCTAATCTTTTGTTTATAAATTGTATACCTTACTTGTCCTTTGATTATCTTTTATTGGTTCTCATTTTTGTATTATCTATTTTGTTTGTGCATTCATGTTTCTTGTTAGTTATTTCATTTTTCTGTTTTCTTTGTTTTATTCTTTTTTATTGGTCTGCTTGTTATCTAAAAAGAAAGAGGGCATGGACTTTGATGGGTGCAGAGTTGTAGAGGATCTAAAAGAACAGGGAGAGAATATAAACAGTGATCAGAATATACTGTATGAGTTTTTAAAAGATAAATATATATATATACACACACACATTGATTTATCTGGTGGATGGAGAGATAAATCATTAGTTAAGAGAACTCCCTTGATATAAATCAAAACGACCCTGATATTTCACCTTACACCCATCAGAATGGCTAAGATCAAAAACTCAAGTGGCAATACATGCTGGAGAGGATGTGGAGAAAGGGGAACCCTCCTCTATTGCTGGTGGGAATGTAAACTTGTACAACCACTTTGAAAATCAATCTGGTGCTTTCTCAGAAAACTAGGAATAGTGCTACCTCAAGATCCAGCTATACCATTCTAACACATATATCCTAAATATGCTCAACTATACAACAAGGACATTTGCTCAACCATGTTCATAGCAACTCTATTCATAATAGCCAAAATCTAGATACAACTTAGATGTCCCTCAACAGAGGAATAGATACAGAAATTGTGGTACATTTACACAATGGAATACTACTCAGCTATTAAAAACAAGGACAGCATGAAATTTGCAGGCAAATCATGGAAATTAGAAAAGATCTTTTTTTCATCGTTTTTATTATTATCATTTATTACAGTTTTTCAACATGTATCCCAGCTGTGGCCCCTTCCCTCATCTCCTTCCAATCCCACCCTCTTCTCCCCCTATGCTCCTACCTTAGTCCACTGATAGGGGAGGTCCTTCTCCCTTCTAGTTGACCCTAGCCTATCAGGTCTCATCAGGACTGGTTGCATTGTCTTCCTGTGTGGACTGGCAAACCTGAGCACCCCAGGGGGACGTGATCAGAGAGCCTGCCACAGAGTTCCTGACAGAGAAAATCCCTGTTCCCCTTACTAGGGATGCCACTTGAAGACTGAGTGTATAGGCCACATTTGAGCTGGGATTTTAAGTCTTCTCCATGCATTGTCCTTGGTTGGGGTATCATTCTCTTTAGGGCCCCCAGTGCTCAGTTTTTATGGCTCTATTGGATTCTTTTTAGATCCCCTGTCCCCTCCACTTCTTTCTATCTCCCCCTTTATTCATAAGATTCCCAGCACTCTGCCCAAAGTTTGGCTATGAGTCTCGGCATCTGTGTTGATACCCTGCTGGGTAGCATCTTTCAGAGGCCCTCTGTGGTAGGCTCCTGTCCTGTTCCCTGTCTTCTCCTGCTTCTGATGTCAATCATGTTTGTCCTTCTGCATGAGGATTGAGTATCTTCCTCAGGGTCTTCCTTGTTTAGATTCTTTAGGAGTATAGATTTTAGTTTTTTTTTTTAATCCAATATTGTGTAGCTAATATCCACTATGAGTGAGTATATACCATGTGTCTTTCTGCTTCTTGGTTATCTCACTCAAGATGATCCCACCATTTGCCTGCAAATTTCATGATTTCCTTGTTTTTAAAAGCTGAGTAGTATTCCATTGTATAAATGTATCCATTCCTCTATTCAGGGACATCTAGGTTGTTTCCAGCTTCTGGCTATTATCGATAGAACTGCTGCGAACATGGTTGAGCAAATGTCCTTGTTGTATAGTTAAGCATATTTTAGATATGTGCTTAGGAATGGTATAGCTGGATCTTGAGGTAGCACTATTCCTAATTGTCTGAGAAAGAGCCAGACTGATTTCCAAAGTGTTTGTACAAGTTTACACTCTCACCAGCAATGGAAGAGGGTTCCCCTTTCTCCACATCCTCTCCAACATGTACTGTCACTTGAGTGTTTGATATTAGCCATTCTGATGGGTGTAAGAGGAAATCTCAGGATTGTTTTGATTTGTATCACCCTGATGAATAAGGACATTGAGAATTTCTTTAAGTGTTTCTCTGCCATTTGATACTGCACTATTGAGAAGTCTCTGTTTCACTCTGTAACCCTTTATTTTTTACTTGGATTACTTGGTTTGTTGGTGTATAACTTAATATATTCTGGATATTAGCCCTCTGTCAGATACAGGGTTGATGAAGACCCTTTCCAAATCTGTAGGCTGTTGTTTTGTTCTGACAAAAGTGTCCTTTGCTTTAGAATAGCTTTTCAGCTTCATGAGGTCCCATTTATTGATTGTTGATCTTAGAGCCTGTGCTGTTGGTGTTCTATTCAGGAAGTTTTCCATTGTGCCAATGAGTTCAAGGCTCTTTCCCATTTTTTTCTTCTAACAGGTTTAGTGTATCTTGTTTTATGTTAAGGTCTTTGATACACTTAGACTTTAGTTTTTTGAAGGATGACAAATATGGATCTATTTGCATTTTTCTACATGTAGATATCGAGTTAGAGCAGCACCATTTGTTGAAGATGCTGTCTTTTTTCCATTGCATGGTTTTGGCTTCTTTGAAAAAAATCAGTATCCATAGGTGTGTGGGTTTATTCTGTGTCTTCTATTTGATTCCATTGATCCACCAGTCTTTTTTTATGCCAGTAGCATGCAGTTATTGTTACTTTTGCTCTATAGTACAGCTTGAAATCAGGGATGGCGAGTCCTCTTGAATGCGGTAACCCAGAAGCAGAAAGATACACATGGTATGTACTCACTCATAAATGGTTATTAGACAAAAATGAAGGATAAAATCTAGACTCCTAAAAGCTAAACACTTACATAAACATCTCTAACTCCAGTTCCATGAGATCTGATGCCGTCTTCTAGCCTCTGTGAACACCAGCCACTCAGATGGTGTACATACACACATGCAAGCAAAACGCTTATACATATAAATTTTTTAAAATCTTAAAAATGAAATAAAATACATCTCTGGACCTAATTTGTCATATGTATCTAGGAACTGACAGCATCTCTGGCTGCATGCATGAGACATACACATGATCCAATCGGAGAAAATTCTAGAGTGAAGTGGTGAGAAGGCCAGAGTGGTCTATTCTCCGCTCAGGAACTATTGTAACTCCTAGCTGCTGGGAGAAGTAGAGTACATTTCCCTTAGGGATGAGACCCCAGAGAGGCTACCTGAGCTCCTACAAGCTATGCACCTTCTGACAGCTCTGAGTGAACTCTTCAGGGTAAAAGAAAAAAGAAATAAGAGCACATAAGGTTAGGCAAGAATACCTGTGGGGGTGGTAGGAAAGAAGATGGAGGTGAGCAAATGGTGGGTTGACTTCAACAGAACAGTACAATGATGTATGAAATTTTTAGTCAATAAAAGAATACAAATCATTAAGATTATCTTCTCCTATAAAGATAGATAGATAGATAGATAGATAGATAGATAGATAGATAGATAGA
>NW_026596046.1:22831307-22919076 GCF_907164565.1 Psammomys obesus
AGATAGATAGATAGATAGATAGATAGATAGATAGATAGATAGATAGATAGATAATAAGTTGGTCAAGTAACTAATATTAAACTCAGCAAAACACAAATAAAAAGAATGAATGGTGGAAGGAGGATTTGTTGACAATATTCTTGTCCAATATTTTAATATATTTTATTGTTTTGTATACTATCATAGCCAGTGACTTGTTTGAAGGTGCTAAAATTTTTTGTTTAAATATCTCCATTATACTAGTTCTACTGAAATGATAGTCATCTTTAACTAATATAAATGCTTAGCTTTAACTTATCAATGCATTTATCTAAATGTGTAGCCCATTGTGATCTTAAAGATTGTACCATGTGCTGAATCTTGACCCAAACGTTACAGTTAATAGCCCAAATCGAAAAATGATATACCCATAGATTGGACACATACCTCAAATTTCTAGATATTGAGATATTTACTTGTGAAACTGGAGGCCTTAAGCTGCTTATATAATGCTTTCTCACTGATGTATGACAGTACATCAGTGTCATCAGTACATTGTCATCAGTAAATGACAATGTAACATTTACTTGAGCAAGGCAATCTAGCAGTCATCAGTTAACAGTCTTGCCTCTAAGGTGTGCTATGTTTCAGGAACAAATCTCTTGTCATGCTTGACACACTCACGCCTGGCCAGCCTGAGAACATGACTGTGTCACAAATGGGCAGATGGGTCTTTTGACATCATGGTTTGAAGAGCTGATCAATCATTCTCCTTCCAGTTGAAAATCTGGAAGGACCATTTTCATGGCTGTCACATATTGGTGACCCGGTAGAAAATAAATCGCTGAACCAGAGCCAGTATTCTTTAAATTTGTGAAAACTTTTCTATATTGCTTCAATCACTGAGACTAGGTTTCCAAACTTTGCAGATAAAAGTAAAACATTTGAAATTTTTCAAAAATTAGAAATAACAAAACAGGTATCTTTTTTTTTTTTTTCTGTCAAACTTACGCAAGGAGTGTCTGTGCATCATCATATCCAATTGGATGGACAGGAATATGCGGAAGGCCAACAGCCTCTATCAACTCATGCCTATAAGCATATTCTGAAAAAAAGAAAGTGCGTATTTGGTCACTAAAACCAGTTTTCTTTGGTCTTCTCAGGGAGAGGGTTTTTGCAAATAATATTAAATACAATCTTTAATGTATTCAGACGTGGTACAATTCTAAGTGTCAAAAAGAATGTTGAGAAACTGAAACTCATCTTCGTGCCTGTGAGAGTATAAAGTCACATAATGTTTTAGAATAACTCTCTTTAAAATGTCAGTATCTTTTGTCTTTACAAAAGCTTTTCAGTTGCGTGAGGTCCAGTTTATTAATTCTTGATGTTAGTGCCTGAGCTGTTGGTGCTCTGTTCAGAAATTTTCTCCTGTACCAATGTGTTCAAGGCTATTCCTTACTTTCCCTTCTGTTAGACTTAGTGTATCCATTTTTTTTGTTGGGGTCTTTGAAACACTTGGACTTGATTTTTGTACAGGTTCATAGATATGGGTTTCATTCTTGTACATACTAACATCCAGTTAGGTGAGCACCATTTGTTGATGCTCCTTTCTTTTTTCTGTTGTACATTTCTGGCTTCTTTGTCAAAAATCAGGTGTCCAGATGTGTGTAGATACATATCTGGGTCTTCTATTTAATTCCATTGGTCAACATGTCTGTTTTTATGCCAATACCATGTTTTTTTATTACTAAAGCTCTGTGTATAGCTTGAGATCAGGGATGAAAATACTTCTGGAAGTTCTTTTATTATACAGGATTGTTTTAGTTATCCTGTGTTTTTCTCTTTTTTTTGTATGAAGTTAAGTATTTTTCTTTTAAAGTCTGTAAAAAAAACATTGTAATCGAATGTTGATGGGGATTGCATTGAACATGTAGATTGTTTTTAGTAGGATGGCCAGTTTTACTATTTTAATCCTACCAGTCCATGAGCACAGAAAACCTTTCCACCTTCTTATATGTTCTTTCTTCAATTTCTTCTTCAAAGACTTAACAGTTTTTCATGACACAGTACTTTCATTGGCTTAGTTAGAGTTCCACTAAGATATTTTGTATCATTTGTTGCTTTTTGGAAGGGTGTTGTTTTTCTGAATATTTTTCAACCCATTTGTCATATGTATGTAAGAGGGCTACTGTTTTTTTATATTTGTTTTTGTTTATTAAATTTTTATTAATTGCACTTTATTCACTTTGTATCCCCCCATAAACCCCTCCCTCCTCCCCTCTCAAACCCACCTTCCCTCCCCCTTCTCCACGCATGCCCCTCCCCAAGTCCAATGATAAGGGAGGTCTTCCTCTCCTACCTTCTGCTCCTACTCTATTAGATGTCATCAGGAGTGGCTGCATTGTCTTTCTCTGTGGCCTGGTAAGGCTGCTCCCCCACTCAGGGGGAGGTGATTAAAGAGTAGGCCAATCAGTTCATGTCAGAGGCAGTCCTGTTTCCATTACCATGGAACCTACTTGGACAATGAACTGCCATGGGCTACATCTGTGCAGGGGTTCTATCTCCATGCATGGTACTTTGTTGGAGTATGAGTCTTAGGAAAGACCCCTGTGGTCAGATTTTTTGGTTCTGTTGCTTTCCTTGTGGCGTTCCTGGCCTCTCCAGATTTTACTATTTCCCATGTCTTTCATAAGATTCCCTGTACTCTGCCCAAAGGTTGCCCATAAGTCTCTGCATCTGCTTTGATAGTCTGCAGGGCAGAGACTTTCAGAGGCCCTCTGTGGCAGGCTCCTAACTTGTTCCCTGTTTTCTCCTTCTTCTGATGTACATCCTCTTTGCCTTTCGGAATGGGGATTGAGCGTTGCTCAAGAGACAACACATGCTGGAGAGGTTGTGGAGAAAGGGGAACCCTCCTCCACTGCTGGTGGGAATGTAAACTTGTACAACCACTCTGGAAATCAATCTGGTGCTTTCTCAGACAACTAGGAATAGGGCTTCCTCATGATCCAGCTATGCCACATGCCACTCCTAGGATACTGTTTTTGTTTTTTGTTTGTTTGTTTGTTTGTTCGTTTGTTTTTTTTGTTTTTAGTTAATCTTTTTTTTTTTTCAATTACCAATTGTTTTATTAGTCAACTGGAAAACTATAGTCCTCCAGTCCAGAAAGGTATTAATTTAATCTTCTTCCTCATCATCACCAGCTCCAGCACCACCCTGGCCTTTCTTGGCATTTTTCCTCTTCACTCTGCCTGGGCGGCCACCACCATAAGGAGAACGGAGTGAGAAGTCAATGTGCTTCTGGGAGTCCAGATGGACAATGAAGGATGGGATGTTAAACCCAGCCACTCATGGGAATTTGCAAAGACCAGGGAGCCTGTAGGGGTCTGACCTTGGTCCTCTGCATATGTTATGGCTGAGTAGCTTGTTGTTCTTACGGAAATCCTAATAGTGGGAGCAGAGGCTATCCATGACTCTTTTGCCTACTTACGGGACCCTTTTCCTCCTACTAGACCCTTGTCTAGTATTGATGTGTTGGTACATGTCAGTTTTTTCTGAAACATTTTTTGCCATGTTTTGTTGATGTCCCTGGGAGGCATCCTCTTTTCTGAGGGTAGTTAGAGGGGTATGGATCTTGGGGAGAGGGGAGGCAGACAGAGAAGACACTGAGGGGGGAGGAGAGGGAGAAGAAATTGTGGTCAGCATGTAATATATGAGGGATGAATAAAAAAATAAACAATAAAATAAAAAGTGCAGTGTGTTTGCATAAAAATAAAACAAAATAAAAATGTCAAACAGAAAAATGATCCATTGAGGACCTCCATTTCTGGTTATTCACCCAAGGAAAGAGATGAGGTAGGGAATATGGGGGCAGGGGCACAGATAAAACTATGGTTCATCTTAGGAGTCCTATGGAAACCCAACACAGTACAAGTGTCTTGAAATATATACATATATGACAGAATTCTAAATGGACTCACTTAATAATGGTGAAGATAAAGCTCCAACTAGATTTCTCTCATTGTCAAGTAAAGCCTTCAGTGCTGGAACTGGGTTAAATCTGAGTTGGGAAACCCCAAACAACCCGGCCTATTGTTGTGGCTTTTAGTTACTCTCCACAATCTGATCGAAGGCACTGTTGATGACTGCAATTCCTACAAAACTTATTGAACATGGAGCAGCTGAGTTGATGCCGACCTAGAGCCTTTACTTCTTCCAATTAGTGTTCGTGGTACTGGAAGGTACCCTACGAGCTACAAAAGAGAAAGGCAAATACCAACCCAGCTACAAACTTTCCGATCTGAAATAATAACCTCCTGTAAGATGCTCTAGTGAAATACAGACACAAAGACTGTGGGAGCAACAAAAAAATATTTAATTAGATTTAAAGTCCACTCTGGAAAATAGAACCCCTCCCTGACATTGCTCACATGGCCAAGAATCTAAAACTAGAAATGCCAAGGACTTAGAGGAAAATCACATACTACTTTTCTGCTGAAGGATTACAGCAGTAAATTGACTTCCAGTGGTATTCTGTTGTTCTCTTAGATCAGTGCCCCGCTCAGGCATTATCAAAGAAGCTTACTCCTGCAATAGATGTGAACAAAACAGAGACCCACAATGGGACAACATGCAGAGAGTTAGAGACCTTGGAACATTCAGCTCTAAAATGTATGTCTCTATCACATTCATTTCTTCAGGTATTAGAGAACCTTCCAGAAAAGGAAGCAGATTTTAATAGACAGAGGGGGTTAAAGAACACCAAGGAAACAAGGCTTTCTAAATACAGCATAAATTATGCATGTATGAACTCACAGAGACTGCAGCAGCATGCACAAGACCTGCACAGGTCTATACCAAATGGGGTCCTAGAGCTGAAAGGAGAAGTGAACAAAAGCTCCCATCCTTAACCTAAAAGTAATCTCCAATTGGTAACCAATCACAAATAAAAAATTTGTTTTCCCCAAAAGAATTTTACAAGGGGATACAAACCATTCTTAAGGGCAGACTCAATGGCCAGCAAGAAATGACCTACAAAAAGATTACTGATTGCCATCTCCAGAGGTTCCTTGTCTCCTAGTTTTCAAGGGGATTATTTTTACTCCAATGGCCCATTGTATATATGTATAGCTTTCAGTTTTGTGTTCTTATGGGATTCTTATGTGTGCAAAAGTGTGTGTGTGTGTGTGTGTGCATGTGTGTTTCTTATTCTTTTTCTTTCTTTTATTATCTTCTGTTTGTTTTGCCCTATTCAAATTTATTTGTTTTTTTTCATCTTATGTTATTTTAATAGTATTTTTTAGATACTTATACTAATGAGAGATAGAAATGATGTGGGTTCAGATGGGAGGGGAGTGGGCAGGGCCTCAGAGGCATTGGCAGAGGGGAAACCATAATCAGATGTAAGAGCACAAAAAGTGAGAAATGTTATCACTAGGGATTACATGTTTCCCCCTTAAAGTCTGATCATTTTAAATGTGCAGATAAAAAACAGAAGTTCCAGTTAATTTTATTTTCACAATTTTTTCTTAATAAGAGAAACTTAAGTTGGAAGAACGTTCATTTTTTTAATGTAGAAATGAAAAGATAAGAGTATGTAAAAGGCAAGCAGAATCAGCATTTTCTTTCCATTTATATATGCAATGGTCTGTTTAATATTTGAGGTTTTTCCTTTTTCACATTCTTTGAAAATTTAGTACATGGATACAATGTATCTTGATTGTGTTTATACTATTTCCCTCCCTCCAACTCCCCATGAGCCACCAAAAATTTCAGTCTCCTTATTTTATGTAATTTATTAATAATCTGCTGGACTCAATTAATACTGCTCATGTCTAGATGGGGGTGGGGTCATATGTGGGAAGCCTATCTACCCACACCTATGTGACTCTCCTTTACAGTAGAGTAAAATTAAGTTATTTTAAATAATGAGAACATCTACGTCAGTGCTCTGTATTTTAAGAAAGATCTACAAATCCTCTAAACACATAACCTTTATAAGAATATACTAGTTGACAAAGCAAACGTGAAAAATAAATATGTAAAGGTCATAGGTACTTCAGCAAACTCCTTTATCCATGTTATAAATACTTGCTCTGTTCCAAACTATGAAAAATAAATGAACCTTGATTTTGTAGACATCGTCTGATAATTGAATGCATCAAAAACAATTTGGCTATTTTTTAAATTAATGATTGATGAGGAAGCACTTCAGCCAAAGTGAGGACTATGGACTCTGATACAACGTAGGACTTTGAACTCCACTGCCCTGCTTAATGGTGCAGGTGAACTGCTTACATCTAGTCTCACTCATTCTCCAAGACAAAGATCATAGTATCTTCTTGTTTGTAAGGTTGATAAGGCATTCAGAAGCTGTCAGTTAAGAAACACTTCTTGGTAATTTTCCAATTATCTTCTCTTTTTTAAAAAATTCATTTATCTATCTATTTTTTATTGCAATTTATTCACTTTGTTTACCCACTGCAGCCCGTTCCTTGTCTCCTCCCAGCCCCACCCACCCTCCTTCTTCTCCCTGTATACCTTTCCCTAGTCCCCTGATATGGGACGAACTTCTCCCCTTCTATCTGACCCTAGCCTAACAGGTCTCATCAAGGCTGGCAGCATCATATTTCTCTGTGGCCTGGTCAGGCTGCACACCCCAGGGGTTGCTGATCAAAGACCCAGCCACTGAGTTCATATCAGAGACAACCTCTGTACCCCTTACTAGGGAACCACTTGGAAACTAAGCAGCCTATGGGCTTCCGCTGAGCAGGGGTCTAGGTCCTCTCCATGTATGGTCTTTGGTTGGAATGTCGGTATCTTCCCCTGGGCCCAGGATTTTTGGCTCTGTTGTTCTCCTTGTAAAGTGCCTGTCCCCTCCAGGTCTTTCTATCTCCCTCTTCTTCCATAAGGTTTCTGGCACTCTGCCCAATGTTTAGCTATTAGTCTCAGTATCGCCTTCTAAACCATGGAAGAGTCTTTTGGAGGTCCTCTGTGGAAGGCTCCTGTCCTGTACCTTGTCTTGTCTTACTTCCAATGTCTATCCTGTTTGCCCTTCTGAATGAGGCACTTACCTTTTCAAAGCAACAAAAGCTGTTGTATCCTTAGGGCACTATCTAGTCTCTGTATCTTTGGTGGACTACCTAATCATATTATAAGACTTTTTGCTCTTCTACTCATTACTAGAAAAGTAAAAGCTTTACTCATAAAAATTATAAACTTTGAGTGAATTACTTTAGCAGGAAAAGCCAACTTGGCCAAATTCATGTGCAGAAAAAGGCAGAATAGTGCAGACATGAGTCCACACATAATTTATTTTTAACCCATGTTCACTGTTGATCATTGAACATGTTGGTGCAGAATTATTTTAAATACCTTCTTGTTGTATTCTATCTCCACCTCTCTATAAGTACCATGCATTATATTATGCATGAGCTATAGTACATTTTAATATCTCAAAACATCTGAGTTCCAAACCTATCGGGACCAAACCTTAAACTATGAGCTAAGGAACATGACTGACGATTTTCAGAATTTTATATCTATGACTCAAAAAGAATAAGAAAAACATTCTTAGTCATGCTGTAATAGAAATAGTTTACAACATCATTTGAGATGGTCAGTTTCTTATGATGGCTGGGATCTAACTACTCACCGTTTGCTGGGTAACCTGGTGTGAGGGGGTCACCTGCACCATTAAGATTTAAGACATTCCCGCGCTGAACACCCCCTCCAGGAAGGTTCCAGCCATCCGGATAGGACTTCACTCCAGGAACAAAGTAGTCGGCAGGGTCTGAGTACAGAATGACTCCTTTTGCTCCTGCAAGTTGAGCATTTTTAACCTAGAAGACATGGGGTTCCTTTTTTGAGTTTAGGTTAAGTTGCTCTACACTTAATAATGGCAGATGCCAGAAATCCTATACTTGAGTAGCTAAGCTCCATCTTCTATTGTAAAGACCGGGTCTCGCTGAGATTCCAAGGGTGAACATTAATTCACTCTGTAGCAAAGAAAGACCTTAAACTTGTAATCCTCCTGCCTCGGCCTCTCCAGGAACCACAGCTATGTGCCACTAGGCCTGGATCCCACTTTAAGGTCTAAAAATTGATGGGTTTGCAGAGCAGCAGACCTAGAACTTTCACATAGTGGGAGCAAGTGTTTTATTATCCCCTTAAGTCTTCTACAAGCATAATAAACAAGTACAATCCCTAAGACAAATTCTTATTAAGTCTGTGTCTAAAATGGAGCACCAGCTTCTTTCACTACCTATAATAATGATTCACATTGAATTTTATTTGGGAAAACTTTGAAAATAATATTACTGGAAACGAGTAGGAAACCCATTGTGAATTTCTTTGCGTTTGTTTGTAAGTCAGGGAAACCTGCAGGTACAGAAAAATCTACTGTGTTCCCTCTGGCAAATACAGGCAGAACTTCAGCAACACAACTCAAAAAGAGAAACAAACTTACGTTATTCTTCCTTGTAAAGTGGGAGATTACAAAATAAAAAGAATAATGATCTCAGAAAAAAATTTAAAGAGACGGTTCTACACTGGTAAAATATATTATGATATTTTGGATTGAGATTGAACTTTAAAAGTATTACCTTGTGTGCATTATACAAAAGATTGGGATTCATAGTAATTTCACACATGAATATCATGTGCTCTGATTATATCCACCTACTAATAATCCTCTTTCTCCCATCATCCTTCCTCTTGCTCCACTTCTTAAAAACAAATGAGGACCCTCCCTACTACTTTTCCATGTATTTTTTGTTCTTTCTTTTTGATATCTAAATTGCACTTCTAAGGGAAAAATGTAGTATTTTTCTTATTTAACTTAACACTATGATCTCTAATCTATCTACTTTCCTGCAAGGTTGTCATCTCTTTACCTTATTTCCTCTGAACACTTTCCCATATCTGGCAATCACAATCTTTCCAGAACAATTGATCTTCATGTCCCGCTCCAGTTTAAAGAAATCTTCAGTTCGTGCGTAGTTAACATACACTAGATCTCCCTGTTAAGACGAGGAACAATTAAGTATAAAATGTATATATGGAGGCATCTCTGAATGAGAGATTTTTGATACTGAAAGAGGGATCAAGCTTGAACACCCAGGAAAGCCAGGACAGATGGGCCTCAAATGAGACAGTCAATGAGGAGGTTAACTTAAGTTAAAAACATAACTCGCCAGGTTAAGAGACACATAAATTAAATGATTCATTTTCTTTATCTTTTATTGAGTAAGTAAAAATTGTAGTAATGCCCCAAATAATTATATAAGTATTCAGGCTATGATGTATAATCTGAAAAACATTCAGTCACCATAAGTTGAGAAGCCTTTGATAAAAGATAGCTTTCTTCTATGTTGAGTACACATTCAAACTGGAGCAGAGTAGATTGTTACAAACATCAGAAGCCAAAAAATGCCCTGTATTTCAGGAAGTCTGGGTTTAGTCACTTGTATGATCATATGGAAGCATTATGTCTCAACACTGTCATTTGTTTTTTTATCTTATTTTCTTTTTAAATTATTATTATTTATTACAACTTATTCATTTTGTATCCTAGCTATAGTCCTTCCCCTCATCTCCTCCAGATCTCACCCTCGCTCGCTTTCCCCTCCGAGTCCCTCCCCTAGTCCTCTGATAGGGGAGGTCTTCTTCCCCTACTATTTGACCCATGTGGAGACTGAGATGCCCATGGGCAACATCTAAGCAGGGATCTAGTTCCTCTCTATGCATGGTCCTTGGTTGAGTCATCAGTCTCTACAATACCCACTGAGCCCAGATATGTTGGCTCTGATGGTCTCCTTGTGGAGCTCCTGTCCCCTATAGGTCTTTCTATCACCCCCATCTTCTATAAGATTCCTTGCACTCTGCCCGAAGTTTGGCTATGAGTCTCAGCAAATGCTTCGATATCCTGCTGGCTAGAGTCTTCCTGAGGCCCTCTGGGGAAAGCTTCTCTCCTGTTCTCTGTCTTCTCCCACTTCCGGTGTCCATCTATGAATGAGAATTAAAAATCTTTTCTAGGGTCCTCCCTGTTGTTTAGCTTCTCTGGGAATATAGATCTTAGTATATTTATCCTATATTATATGTCTAATATCCACTTATAAGTGAGTATATACCATGTGTGTCTTTATGTTTCTGGATTACCTCACTCAGGATGATCTTTTCTAGTTCCATCCATTTGCCTGCAAATTTCATGATTTCCTTGTTTTTAATTGCTGAGTAGCATTTTATTGTGTAAATGTACCACAATTTCTGTATCTATTCTTCAGATGAGGGACATCTAGGTTATTTCCAGATTCTGGATATTATGAATAAAGCTGCTAGGGACAGTTGAGAAAATGTCCTTATTGTATGGTTGAGCATCTTTTGGATATATGCCCAGGAATGGTATAGTTGGATCTAAAAGATCTTCTGGAGGTATTTACATCCTGATCTCAAGCTGTACTATAGAGCAACAGCAATAAAAATGGCATGGTACTGGCAGAGAAACAGACTGGTGGATAAATGCAATCAAATTAAAGACCCAGAAATAAACCCACACACCTATGGACACTTGGTTTTTGACAAAGAAGCCAATACCATACAATGGAAAAGAGATAGCATCTTCAACAAATAGTGCTGGTCTATCTGGATGTCTACATGTAGAAAATGCAAATAAATCCATATTCATTACCCTGCACAAAACTGAAGTCCAAGTAGATCAAAGGCTTCAACATAAAAGAAGACATACTAAATCTGTTAGATGTAAATGTTGGGAAGAGCCTTGATCTCGCTGGCACAGGAGACAACTTCCTCAACAGAACACCAATAGCACAGGCTCTAAGATCAAAAATTAACAAACGGGACCTCATGAAACTGAAAAGCTTCTGTAAAGCAAAGGACACTGTCATCAGAACAAAACAACAGCCTACAGACTGGAAAAGGATCTTCACCAATCCTACATCTGAAAGTATTAATATCCAGAATATATAAAGAATTCAAGAAATTAAACACCAACAAACCAAATAATCCAATTTAAAAATAGGATACAGAACTAAGCAGATAATTTTCAACAGAGGAATATCGAATAACAGAAAAACAATGAAATGTTCAACGATTTTAGTAATCAGGGAAATGCAAATCAAAATGGCCCTGATATTCCAACGTACACCCATCAAAATGCTTAAGATCAAAAACTCAAGTGGCAACACATGCTGGAGAAGATGTGGAGAAAGGGAGACCCTCCTTCATTGCTAGTGGGATTGTAAATTTGTACAACCACTTTGGAAATCAATCTGATGCTGTCTCAGAACACTGTCATTTGTAAAGTGATTTTGCAAATGCTTTTTTTCCTCTAATCTAGTCCTAAACTAATTCTGAAAAGTAATGTACACATTCATTTATTTTGCACAAACATCTAAAAAGTGTTCATCATACCTTTATGACACCAAGTGTATGCAAGTAATATCATTTCCAACATACTATAAATAGCAACATTTCAGAAGCAATTGCATAGCTATTCATTTATATCTGAAGGAATTTAAATACTACTTCTACTTATTTACAACTTAACTGCTTCCATTTAAAAATGTATGAACACAGTGTGAAAACATGTATTAGTGGTATAATAATTATTTAGTATGAACCAGGCTCTCAACTCAATCAATAATAACACACACACAAACACACACACACACACACACAAGCATTAATTATGACCCAAACCCAAACCTACATATGTCTATATTTTCCTGTACTTTGACGTTTTTAATAATTGCTTTTTTTCATAAGCATTAACATAGAAACCTTTGTGATGGACTGGCTCTAAGATAAACTGCCTAGATCCCTCTTCAGTGAATGATGTGCTTTGGGTGCAGGGGAGGCTCTTCAAAAGAGTGTTAGAACTTGGATGGAGATCAGTGCTCTAAAATGCTGTCTCCTGGACTCAGAGTCTCCATGGTTACCAGCAGAATATCAAGGCAGCCAAAAATTCCTGCATAGATGCATGAGGCCCAGCCCCTAACTTAAAACCTATTGGCAGTTGTTAACTGATAGAAGAGGAAGAATCATCCTTTCCCAAGGGAGTGGCCACTTGTAGGTTTCCCTTTGCTCCAGTAGATGGCCTCACAACCATGCCTGCATGGACGGCACAAGCTGAAATAATCATCCAAGAAAAAAGAAAGAATATAAAAGAGAGAGGAGAGTGATAGTGAGAGAGACAGAGACACAGAGAGACAGAAAGAGATAGAGAGACAGAGAGGCAGAGAGAGAGGAGAGAGAGAGAGATTAAATTGGTCTGTTCAGATTTCTTAATTTTACCAATAAGTTCTTACTTGGAGAAACCCACAATTTTGGTGAACATATCCTCCATAAACATTACAAAATAACAGCTATATTTTGATAAATCTGCACCCACTGTAAAACAAATTATTCTGGAGATGGGATTGGAAACGGCAGTGGTTTAAAATGCTGCAAACAAGAGTAACAAACATAGCCCAATAGGCAAGTTGTATTCTCAGTTAGAAAAACCACTTTGTTTTTAGACAATGGCCTTCTTATATGATTCACACTGCGCTGTTATTGTTCTATGATCGTGAATCTAATGTTAACCTTCGCTTAGAATTTCCCTTATTCCTTAAAGCTTCTATTTTCCTGTCCTTTTGAATAAGAAAATTTGGGTGATAAAAGAAGTGGTTCTCGAAGAATGGTCCTGAAGTGCAGCACCACAGAGGACCTTGTGAGAAGCCGATGAGCTCTGCAGGTAAATCCTCCAACCTGCTGAAACTAACAGGTTAGACAGCAGAACCGGGGCCTTGCAAACCCTCCACTTATGACACACATTAAACCCTGAGAAATACTACAGTGTGTTTAAACACATTGTGAAATTGTAAATTTCAAATAGCCTAATGCATGGGCCAGTGTTATTCGTGCCTCAGAATTCAGAAGTCATAGATTGAAGGGTTAGTAATGGAGAAATGTATTACTGCACACAAACACATGAGACATATATAATTAGAAGAAAATAAATAATCTGCTTGGGTTACAGGTGGCGCGGGACATCACAGAAGTCAACACATGTGCCTTCTATTTCGATGTAAGCAGCAATTCCATGAAGAATACATTCCTTTTAGCTCACTGTTCAGTAATGTGGAAGAATTTAAGCATGTTTGAAGGAAAACATATTGATGTCTCTGACTTCTTTTTAAAGGGGGGGGGGGAATGTAAGCTAGACTGGTCTCAAACTCACCGCAATCCCCCTGACTCATTTTTCTGAGCTCTGGGGCTGCAGGCCTTGGCCACTACTCCTCGGGTATTGTGCTTTCTTGTGAGTAGAATAATTATATAATAAAAAGTTTAGTGGATTGCAATGATTTACTCAATAGAACTATGAACTAGATTATATCCATACATGGTCCTTGGTGTATGGATGTAGCCTAGAACCCCTGCTCAGATGTAGCCCATGGTAGCTCAGTATTCAAGTGGGTACCCTAGTAAGGGGAACAGGGACTATTTCTGACATGAACTCAATGGCTGGCTCTTTGACCTCCCTCCCAACCCCTCCCCCCCCCCAAGGGAGGAGCAATCCTGCTAGGCCACAGAGGACTTTGCAGCCAGTCCTGAAGACACCTGATAAACCAGGATCAGATGAAAGGGGAGGAGGTCCTCCCCAATCAGGGGACTTAGAAAGGGGCAAGGAGGAGATGAAGGAGGGAGGGTGGGATTTCGAGGGAATGAGGGAGCAGGATACAGCTGGGATACAAAGTTAATAAACTGTAACTAAAATTAAAAACATTAAAAAAAGAAAAAAAAAAAGAACTATGAACTGATCTGGCTATGCCTATAATTTTCTCCTCAAAATACACTATATCCTTATTGAGAAGTATAATCTGTTTTCACACAATCTTTTTCCTACACAATACATTTCACAGTACTTTTCAGCTGCTACACACCAAGCTAATTTTCTAAGATTTTTCAAGTATACGTGATGAATTGCAATAGTTTTAAATTACATTCCATTGCTACAAGTGCAATTATCTCGTGGTATTTTTCTACATGTTTGACTCTAATATGACAAATTTATCTTATCTTTGAAATGAAGCTTTCTTGATATCTTGTATGCCTTTTATCTAGTCATATGTATCTCTTGGTTGAGAAATATTGCAAATAATGTAGATGACTTTTTAAATGTTTAAAGTACAAAAAATATATGAAGAAAAATTGACAAAATTGAAATTTGGAACTTTTTATAATAAAGAGAAGTAGAGACAAAAAAGGGCCAATGATTGTAAACTTAAAAGACAGTTGCAATACCTCAAAAGTGTTAGGGTTTTACTTAAAATTCTGAAGAAACTGATAAAACTTAATAGGAAAATGTTTAAAATGTGCCAGAAAAGGAAAAGAGTTATAATTAGCCATTTGCAAAGTCAAAAAACAGATTAGTTGATAAATATGTATGGGTAGGTAGAAATGAGCAACTCTATTTGCAATCAAGAGAAACATAAATTAAAACAAATTAAACTAAGTAAAATTATAGTCATATAAATTTGAGTGTTTATAAAAATTTGAAGAAAGAGGAACCACCCACATATTACAAATAGCTGTATAAATTGCTACAGGCTAGATCTGAGATAATTCCTTGTTCATTAAAACATAGCAATCTCATTCTTTGTTTACTGTACACAGAAAAAACCTCAAAGAGAAGAAGAAGAGGTGGGATGTGGGGGATGAGGCGGTTATAAGCTGGGATACAAAGTGAATAAATTGTAATAAAATAAATAAATAAATTGGGGGGGAACCTCAAAGACATTATGACACTGCTGAAAAAAAAATGGAGACTGACAAAAAAAATCATGTGTTCAACACCAAATGAATGGGCAAGTTGCTTTCAGGGAGCACATAAGAGCTGACCACCACAGATGACCATTACAAAATCACAACAGTGATAGAGACAACATGAGCTAATTACTCAGCTGAACTCTATAAGGACCATCACAGTGAACTTCTGACCACCTGACTTCTGCAGATGACCACCTGCCTCCCAGACCACACCAACACTGCCCTCTCCTAGAACCCCATGCCTCCCCTGAAGGATTGGTTCATTCTCACACCATATTAGGGAAGGGCAGCAAAACTCAAGATACAGACGGCATGGCTGAAGCCTTTTGGCCACCATTAAGTGTCCCTTATAGCCTCCCATCTGCCCTGTTGCCAGGTGATGAGGGCCCCTGCCTTTCTTCCCCCCCATGGGGAAACTCAACAACTCTGAAAATCCTCACCATTTCTCTTTCCCACAACATGTCCTTCTGCCTGAGGCAAAGAGCCTTAGGCTGTTGCTGCTTTGGGCCCTTCCAGCTGCCTGTAATGGGTCTCTGTATTAAAAATGCATGGCTTAGTGACAACTTAAGGCTTTTGGTCAGCTGCTATCTGTAGTATATGAGCCAGCTCGCACAAGGCCAGACAATTAGGCCTAGGCCCAGTCCTTTTATTTGCCATCTCCTCTACCAGGGAAGACCTGTCCTCAGTTTTCCTCACAAACTCTAGAGCAGCTTATTCACTGAGGAAGCTGCCAGAGGCAGACTAGCAATAAGAAAATTACCACACAGACAAGACCTGCCTACTCTGACATTCTGAGAAACATCAGGTGCTGGGGGGAGGTCATCTGAGGAGAAGACATCTGATCTGGCAGGAAATGGTCCAAAGGAGCAGCAAGTGAAAAGGTCCTGAGGCAGGCTCTTATGCTAGCTCATATGAAGAGTTGCAAGGAGGCTGGAGCATCTGGCTCAGAGTCAAAGAAAGGGACTGGAGTTGGGGATGGGGGTTGTTAAGGGTCTAGAGATTGAGATGAAGCTCCTGGAGGCAGGGCAGAACTCCCAGAGTATAGGGTAAACTATGGGCAAAACGGAAGCTGGCAGGTGTTTATTTCACTCTCAGTGCCTTGCTGAATAATGGTCTGGACCCTCTCCCATCAGTCACTAATTAAGAAAATTCCCTATAGATGGATCCTATAGAGGCATTTTCTCAGTTGACGTGTCCTCCATTCAGATGACTCTATATTGTGTCAACTTGACATAAAACTAGTAAAGGCACCCGACATTCTGTCTGAAATGTCCAGCAGACTAGACCACGGTAAATACAGACCCTCACATGGAGTACATGACACACATAGGTTTTTCCTCTTATCCTTATCTCCCTTGTTAATCTGTTAGATTGCATTCCTAAAGCTGGCCACCAAGATACACAGTCTTATTTGGTCACTGACTCATTCCTGAGTCTGATCACCAAGATTCAACTACCAAATCCTCAATCCAGTACCAAAATTTCATTTTTTTGACTGCTCAATTAAAATACCTAATCAGAATTTACCAAGATGTCTTAACTCATTGTAACACAGACCTCCCTTTCTTCCCTTCTTCAAATTAATACTTCCAAAGCTATTTGCTGCAGTTCTGCCTGATACAGATTCAGTCACCTTGTCTTTTGGCATGGCTTATAAAGATCTCTTTGCATTTGGCCTGTGATTGGAAACTGGTGTTTAGATGTGGTCTGTGCCTACTTTGGGGTCCAGAGTAGAGCACCCCATCGTATGTGGGTCCCTTCAGTGTCCACCTGGGTATCATTGGATCCAGTTTCTGAGATGTTATAAATTCCAAGAAGAGTCATGTGGCCTTGTGTTCAGTATTCCTTGTGTGTCCATGTTGAGACTTGTGTTTATGTTGGGATGATTACCTCTTCTACTTAAGAAATTAATTTTATTGTAACTCACTCTTTGTTTTAATGTATATGGATGATTTGTTGCATGTATGTCTATATACCACTTAATTGCCTGGTGACTGAGAAGGACAGAGGAAGCCTTGCAATAACTTGAGACTAGAGCTGTAGACAGTTGTAAACTCCATATGAACAGAGGAACTTTAATTCAGAACATTGCTGTTTCGGCAAACGATAACACCCAACGACCTTCTAGGTCTATGTGATCTAGCTAGAATAAAAACATACCTTTACTCTGCCTAAAGTTTGGATAAGAGTCTCAGTATCTCCTTCAATACCCTGGTGGGTAAAGTCTTTCGGAGGCCCCCTGTGGAAGGCTCCTGTCCTGTTTCTTGTCTTCTCCTTCTGATGTCTGTTTTGTTTGCCTTTTTGAATGAGGATTAAGAGTCTTCCCTAGGTTTAGCTGCTTTAGGGCTATCAATTTTAGTATGTTCATCTTATATTATACAGCTAATATCCACTTATAAGTGATTATATACCATATATGTATTTCTGCTTCTGAGTTACCTCACTCAGGGTGATCTTTTCTAGTTCCTACCATTTGCCTACAAATTTCATTATTTCCTTGTTTTTAATTGCTAAGTGGTATTCCATTGTTTAAATGCACAACAATATCTGTAACCATTCATTGGTTGAGGGACATCTAGATTCTGAATAGTTTCCAGATTCTGGCTATCACAAATAAAGCTGCTATGAGCATAGCTGAGCAAATGTCCTTATTGAAAGGTAAGACATTTTTTGAATATATGCCCAGGAGTGGCATAGCTGGATCTTGAGGCAGCACTATTCTTAATTTTCTGAGAAAGCACCAAATTGATTACCAAAGTGGTTGTACAAGGTTACATTGCCACCAGCAATGAAGAAGGGTTTCCCTTTCTCCACAACCTCTCCAGCATGTGTTGTCCCTTGAGTTTTTTATCTTAGCCATTCTAATGGGTGTGAGGTGGAATCTCAGGGTCATTTTAATTTGCATTTCGCAAATAACTAAGGATGTTGAACATTTCTTTAGGTGTTTCTCTGCCATTCCATATTCCTCTGTTGGGAATTCTCTGTTTATCTCTGTACCCCATTTTTTAAATTGGATTACTTGGTTTGTTAGTGTTTAACTTCTTGATTTTTATATATTCTGGGTATTAGCCCTCTGTCAGATGTAGTTTTGGTGAAGATCAGGAAACTTTGTAGAAGAAGAGGGAGACAGAAAGCCGTGGAGGGGACAGTAACTCCACAAAGAGACCAACAGAACCAAAAAGCCTGGGCCCAGTGGGGCCTGCAGAGACTGATAGTCCATCCAAGGACCATGCATGGCGAGGACTTAGACCCCCTGTTCAGCGGAAGCCCATAGGCTGCTCAGTTTCTGAGTGGGTTCCCTAGTAATGGGGGTAGGGGCTCTCTCTGACATGAACTCAGTGGCTCTTCGATCACCTCTGCCTGCGGGGTGCAGCCTTGCCAGACCACAGAGGAAGATGGTGCAGCTAGCCCTGATGAGATCTGATAAAATAGGGTCAGATAGAAGGGGACAAGGTCCTCCCCTTTCAGGGGACTAAGGAAGGGGCATAGAGGGAGAAGAGGGAAGGAGCTACAATGGGAATACAAAGTGAATAAGTTGTAATTAATTAATTAACTAACTAAAAACATGCCTTTAATCAAGGAGACAGAGGCAAGCCCATCTCTGAGCTCATGCCCAGCTTGGACTAAAGCATGTTTCAGGTAAAGAAAAGCTGAGGTCCAGGCATGGTGGTACATTCCTTTAATCACAAAAAATAAAGGTAAAGTTAGTTTGTAGAAGGAAGCACCCATGTTTGAAAGTGATGTCTAGTAGAGTGGCAGAAAAAGTGACAAATCAGAGAAAGATATGACAGAATAGGGTATACCCAACTCTCATGAAAAGAGAGGAAAGGGAAGCTACCTAAGGGGCAATGCAGAGAGAGAGAAAGCAGTTTTACAGAGAGAGTTTTAAAGAGAGAGGTTGAATGAGAGAACAAGCTAGATACAGGGGAAGGCAGAATGAGCCAGAGAATGAGAAGGAGCCAGAAGATTAGAGCAGATTTCTGGAGTGTGTTTGAGGCTAAGCAGAACAGGAAAGCCAGATTTAATCAGTCAGCTTGGAGAGGAGTTTGAGCCAGAACAGCTGAATCGAACCAGCCTGCCCAGAGCTCAGAAAGACAGGAAAGGGTGAGCTTATTAAGCAGTAAGTCTCAGAGGCTGAAAACTTTCTTGGCCTAGGTTAGATTGTACAAAGGCTAGAAGATTCATGGACTAGGCCTACATTAGCAGACACAAGCAGTAAGACAACAGGCTCCAAAACAAAAACTGAACAGGCAAATAAAAGTTCCTTTTACACTCTCGAAAAACAGAGTGCTCTTAATCACTGAGTCATCTCTCCAATCCCTCTTCTACTTTCAAACAAGGGCCCACTTAGCAATCTTCTTTTGAGGGCTTAATTCCCAGTATCACTCAAGAGAGAAAACAACCACAGCATCACCATCACATCTAACCACAGTCAGGAATGCAGTAAAATGTCGTTAACAGTAAGCATGCCACTACACGGATGGCCATAAAAGCAGCAAAGGTACATACAGAATACACTCAGAGATTAAAATCTAGTAAATAAAAAACAATAATAAGGAACTGAAATAGAAACATAAATACAATGGAAATACACACATAAGTATGTATGTATATATCTATGTATGTGTGTATATATATATGCCAGATTTTTAAAAAGGAAAGTACGTGAGAAAGAGAAAAAAATAAATGAAAAAAATGAATATTTAAAAATAATAAGTAAAATCTGGGAACAGGTGTGGAATAAAAAGAAAGAAAGAAAAAGAAGTCAATGATTTTTCTTTCTAGCTGACATACTTAGGTTGAATCAGAGAGGTCTCTTTCCAGTTCCCTGTGTTCTCAGCACACTGGTTGGTGCTGTGTTTGGACTGAGGGCTACTTGGATGCTCACAGAGTAAATGGTGAAGGATGGAGGCACAGCTCTACATTGTCACTATGAACAGGCCAAGTTTGAAGGACATTTGCTCAACCATATTTGTAGCAGCTTTATTCGTAATAGCTAGAACCTGGAAATTACCCAAATGTCCTTCAATGGAGGAATGGATACAGAAATTGTGGTAGTTTTACACAATGGAATACTACTCAGCAGTTAAAAGCAAGGAAATCACGAAATTTGAAGGCAAATGGTGGGATCTAGAAAAGACCATCCTGAGTGAGGTATCCCAGAAAGACACACACGGTATATACTCACTTATAAGTGGGTACTATACCTATTAGATAGGATAAACATACTGAAATCTGTACACCTAAAGAAGCTTAACAAGAAAGAGGACCCTGGGTAAGATGATCAATCCTCACATAGAAAGACAAATGGGATGGACATTGGCAGTAGTAGAAAACAGGGAACAGGAGGAGCATACCACTGAGGGCCTCTGAAAGACTCTACCTATCAGTGTATCAAAGCAGATGCTGAGATTCATAACCAAACCTTCAGCAGAGTGCAAGGAATCATATGAAAGAAGGGGGAGTTAGTATGACCTGGAGAGGACAGGAACTCCACAAGGACCAAAAATATCTGGACACAAGGGTCTTTCATGAGACTGTTTCTCCAACCAAGGACCATGTATGAATATAACCTAAAACCCCTGCTCGGATGTAGCCCATGGTAGCTCAGTATCCAAGTTAGTAAGCTCAGTATCCAAACTAGTAAGGGGAACAGGGACTATTTCTGACATGAACTCAATGGCTGGCTCTTTGACCTCCCCCACCCCTGAGGGAGGAACAGCCTTGCTAGACCACAGAGGAGGACATTGTAGGCAGTCCTGAAGAGATCTGATAAGCTAGGGTCAGATGGAAGGGGAGGAGGTCCTCCTCTATCAGTGGACTTGGAAAGGGGCAGGGAGGAGACGAGGGAGGGAGGATGGGATTGCGAGGGAATGAGGGAGCAGGATACAGCTGGGATATAAAGTAAATAACCTGTGATTAATATTTAAAAAAATAAATATTATAAACAAAAAAAAACTTGACTCAGGCAAACACAAGATTTTTTTTAACTTCAAAGCAGATAAGAATTTTAGGAAATGGAAGCATACATAATAAGGCAAAACTGGAGAATTTTTACTTATCAGTGGAATAAGCCACTGATGAGTTCATTATGGAAAGAAATAGGCAGGTTCTGTTTGGAGAAAATGGGTACCTGGGACCTTTTGATGTGTATGTCATCCCTAGGTTCTCCTTTTCTCTGCCATTCTGCTTTCCAGATAACATGATAGCTCTATTAAGACATGTCTTTTTACCATGATGCCCTATCTTATCTTGGGATGCAAGCAATGAGGATAAGCAAACATGGACCCAGACCTTTGACTCTACATGTCAAAATAAATCCTCCATTTTTTCAGTTGCTTATCTTAGACATTTTATTGTTCATACTGATGTAAGTTACCAAACACGCACACCACAACACACACAAAACAAACAAACAAACACCACACACCACACACCAGAACAATGATTGCCTAAATGTTGAGTGAAATTGAAAAAAGGGTTAAGAAAAATTTTTAACTAATGCCAACATTCTACACATCAATAGGGTTTTGATTATACAGAGAAGTCTGTACTTGTCAAAAGTCAATTCATTTGTGGGTTTCCACATTTCATTGCAGCAAATTTTAATATAAAGGTAAATGGTAGAAACTGGAAAAGCTCATTCTGAGTGAGGTATCCCAGAAGCAGAAAGACACACAAGGTATATACTCACTCGTAAGTGGATACGAGACATATAGTATAGGATAAACATACTAAAACATGTACACCTAAGGAAGCTAATCAGGAAGGAGGACTCTGGCTAAGATGCTCAATCCCCATTCAGAAAGGCAAAGAAGATGGAGAAAACAGGGAACAGGACAGGAGCCTACCACAAGGGCCTCTGAAAGGCTCTACCCTGCAGGGTATTGAGGCAGATGTTGAGACTCATAGCCAAACTTTGGGCAGAGTGCAGGGAATCTATGAAAGAAGGGGGAGAGATTAAGACCTGGCGAGGACAGGAGCTCCACAAGGACAGCAACAGTTCCAAAAATTCTAGGCACAGGGGTCTTTCCTGAAGCTGATTCTCCAGCCAAGGACCACTCATGGAGATGGCTTGGAGCCCCTGCATAGAGGTAGCCCATAGCAGTTCAGTGTCCAAGTGGCCTCCATAGTAATGGGGACGGGGACTATCTCTGACACGAACTGATTGGCCTGCTCTTTGATCACCTCCCTCCTAGGGGGAGCAGCCTTACCAGGACACAGAAGAAGACAATGCAGCCACTCCTGATGAGACCTGATAGACTAGGATCAGAGGGAAGGAGAGGAGGACCTCCCCTATCAGTGGACTGGGAGAGGGACATGGGTGGGAAAGAGGGAAGGTGGTATTGGGAGGGGAGGAGCAAGGGAGGTACAGGGGGGACACAAAGTGAATAAACTGTAATTAATAAAAAAAAGGAGAGTAAAAATAAAAAAGCACCATGAACAAAAAAAATAATAATAACACTTCTTTTCTTAGTAAGGAAGCTTTGTTTGTGAAAAAGGAAGAAATTTGAGTTTTATAGAGACCGTTCTTATTACATTTTAATTCTTGCCCAAATGTATGAGGAAATGGATGGTTACCTCGGGTGTCCCTTGTGGCGAGAAGGCATTGAAAGGTGGCACTACAACTTTGATGTTCTCATATCCTGGAGGTGGCAGTTCAGATAATGATGTATTGAAAACCTAGAGAAGCAAACAAGATAAGCAAGAGTAAATCAGTTAAAATGTATCATAAGCAAGCAGAAAATATGCAATGCAACCATGTCTTCTGCCACGTATCACTTAGTATTTTCAAAATTTATATCAACACCCAACACTGTATGGAATGTGTAGAGATGAACAAATTCAGACCCTGTTCTAAAAAACTTATTTAGAAATAAATATGAAACAATTAAAATAATGAAATGGAGAATAACTCTGTTCTGTTGAATATTTTCGAGTAAGGAAAAAGGAAGTTCTAAACAGACTTAACTTCCCAAAAAGGAGGACAGTTGTACCATAAAAAAAGAAAGACGTGGTAATGGACTTTGAAAAGAAACACACATCCATTCTTCAGTTGAGGGGCATCTGGGTTGTTTCCAGCTTCTGGTTATTACAAATAAAGCTGCTACAAACATGGTTGAGCAAATGTCCTTTTTGTGTACTTGTGCCTCTTTTGGGTATAAGCCTAGGAGTGGTATGGCTGGATCTTGAGGAAGCGCTATTCCTAGTTGTCTGAGAAAGCGCCAGATTGATTTCCAGAGTGGTTGTACCAGTTTACATTCCCACCAGCAGTGGAGAAGGGTTCCCCTTTCTCCACAACCTCTCCAGCATGTGTTGTCACTTGAGTTTTTGATCTTGGCCATTCTCATGGGTGTAAGGTGAAATCTCAGGGTTGATTTTTGCACAGATTTTTATTTTCATCTGGATGTCAATGTTTTAAAGTTTCTTCTCATAAATAAATTTTCCCATGTATAGTGTTAAAATTCTTAATAAAGTCACTGTAGTATCTCCCATGGCTACAATTTCTTCTATCACATGATAGAGTCTCATAAATATTTTTTGAGATGACAATGCCATTAAAGCTCAGAAAGACAATAATGCAGGGTTATTAAAACAAAAAATCACTATCAAACAATACCTCATATGTTGGCATATTAGAATTTTATTAAATTCTCTTCCTGTTTTGTCTTGAACTGTGGTGCAGACATTTTCATATATAAAAGTGCATAGAATTCCTTTTATATTTTGTATTACCTGATTTAGACACTAGATGTCACTATGAGACTTACTCAATTGTGTTATTCCTATTTAACAAGAAGGAAACAAAGACCTGACATAAAACATGGAGCAAGATCTGTTTCCTGTAGCCCTCGATCTCCCCAGGTTGATCTCTAAGGCCTTACTAGAGAAAAAAAGAAATGGAGTGTGAAGGTATCTCTGTGACAAGCGAGAGACCTAAGTCAGGGTAGGCATCTGGGAGGATATGAGGGGGATTCAAGCAGAGACTCCTAGTAGCAGAGGCCATAGAGACTGAAGAGAACACCCACCAACTAGACAAGTCTCTTTGTAGAGGGAAGAGAGCTTCAACCAACCCACTAAATCTTCAACCCCAAATTTACCCTACCCACAAGATGTGCAGGGTTAAATATCGAGCAGAGATAGAGGGAAATGCCCAACCAATGCCTGGCCCAACCAAAGACCTACCCTATGGGAGAGTGCCAACCCCTGACACTATGAAAGATACTCTGCTAAACCTGCAGGCACTGTTGTCCTCTGAGAGGTGTTCCCCAGCAGCACCTCAAAACAAATGCTGAGACTCACAGCCAAACATTGGTTGATGTGTAGGGAGTATTGGGGAATAGTGGGAGGAAAGAGAAAAGGACCCGGAAGTGACAGGAGCTCCACAAGAAAAACGACAGAGCCAACTAACCAAAGGGGCTTGCTGAGACTGTAGCATCAACCAAGGAATGTGTATGAACTGGACTTAGGCCTCCTACAGAGATGTAGCAGATGGGCAGCTTAGGCTTCTAGTGGGCAGTCTAGTAAGGGAAGTGAGGACTGCATCAGACATGGACTCATTTGCTAGCTTTCAGATCACTTTCCCCTGGTGGGACTGCCTTGGCAGGGCACAGGGGAGGAGAACATGTTCAGTCCTGATGCAACTTGATGAGCTGGGGTGGATGGGAAAGGAGCTCCCCTTTTCTGAAGACTAGGTGTGTGGGGAGGGAGGTTGGTGCTGGGAGGGGAAGAGGGATCGGGCTACAACCTGGATGTAAAATGAATAAAAAACAAATAAATTTAAAAAATCTGTTTCCTTGTAAGTTAAAGACTGGTAGATGTAGTCCTTTATTTTAGGTTATATTTTGATATAACCTAGTATAGCAAAAAAAGACACTGGACTAAAAAATGAGAGTTGTAGGTTTTAACTCCATTTTCTAGTTTTGTTCTATTTCTTCACCCTTCTGAACTAAAGATTTTCAGGACTGGGGATTAACCTTAGGGTCTCAAGCAAAGGAGGCTGGCACTCTACCTCTCTTTTCTCTGAACATGTCCTCATAAGGGTAAGAAAAGGTCACATTCTTCCCACAGAAAGAGACAACCAACCCAAACAACTTCTGCTCTTACATATGGCGCCACCAGCTCATTCTCAAGATAACTGCTTTGTGTATTATCACATGGTGTCCTTCATGGGGGATGACCATAAGTCAGCAAGAAGAGCATTTTCAGGACCAATTGCACCCTCTGTTTTATTGTGAACCAGTGTTCACAGCATTCTGATTGACTGTGAAGCCGGAAAACCTTTATGTGCTTTCTTATTTCTCTACAGACTCCAAAAATCAGTGGACACATTGTAATTTTTTTTCATTTATTGAATATTGCAATTTAAAAAGTTATTTGCTACCTCCATTTAATGTATTTTTAAAAAGGGCATTGAAGATTAAACAACATGTCTTTAAGTGCTCATAAAATACAATTTTAACGGCTGTCATTTGGGATTTTAGTGTCAATGGGAAATGAATTATTTATATTAGATATTCATGAATACCTAATCTGAATATTCTTTTTTTAAAAAAATCAATTCTCTGCACTTCCCACCTACCTAAAACACCCACAATTCAATCTTTCATTCGTGCTACTCCCAGTGGCCTGCAATAACAGCTCCATGTAGTGGACTTAGTCTGTTGTCTGAATGTCTCACAGCTTTCTGTGCATATTTACACTCTAGTTCATTGTTTATATGATGTTTGATTCCTTTTGTAGCAGCGGTGCTTGCACTCTCAGCCACTGCCTTTGTGATACTTTACTCACGATTCAGGTACAGGGCAATTATACTTCAGAAAACTCATTATCTAAAACTATCCCAATATAAGAAATAACACACACCAGCTTCATAAATGTTTATAAAGAATCAGTTCATTCCTGTAACAGAGACCAAGCACTTACTAAGTGTTCTGTGACTCTACCATTCTGATAATACAACCACAAATAGCACGGAGCATGCATAAAGGTAAACATTCTAGTTTACCTTATACAGCAAAGTGAGGTCTCTTCAGTGGAGTTGTGTGCAGTGTTCAATGGGAGAATAGTCAGAAGCAAGGCTAAGCTTTTCAGAGTCTGTCTGACCCTTATCGTTGAGCTGAAAGTCTGGGCGAAATGTTTGGATGGAAAAATGGGAAACTTCTTTAGACAAAGTGGTCAGCAGAGGTAAAGGAAAAGAAGTCCAGGACGGCATAGGAAACTAAAGAAGCATGTGTGGTCTGTGGTTGATAATTGCCTGGAGCATTGGCTTGCTAGGAGAGGAGGCAGGATTAATCTCTTCATTTCTCTAAACTTTATCTAGTATTCCCTTGCTTCTTTTATGTTCCATGTATTTGACTTTATTTGCTACTGAGGTCTAGCATTCCTAGTGGTGTTTTATAAGCCATTAAAATTTACATAAAATATTCATTACCTATAGTCTGTAACACATCATTGGTGTTTATATGACAGATTTTATCTTGTGTAATACTGTCTTACCTAGACCATGCCCTTTCCTCAAGGTCATGTTTGTGTTTGTGTAGCCAAATCATTTTTTTCTGTGGAAGAATGGAAGGGTGCAAATCATGGATGGACATAGGGGGGAACAGACACAATTTCATTTCATGTAATACTGTCTTACCTAGAACAGGCCATTCCCCAAGGTCATGTTAGTGTTTAGCAGCCAAATTAAATGTTTATATGGAAGAACACAAAGAATGGGGGAAAGCAAAGAGGAGGAAGAAACAAGCAGAGAACGTGTGCTTATTGTGGAAGACGGTTTTAGAGATTCTCAAGTATCTTACCGCTTTGCTTTATTTCGCCTTTAGAAACAATGTCACTATAAACATACCTGGAACTAATGATCTTCCTCCCACGACCTACATTTGTTGCGGTCACACAGATATGCCCCCATGCCAAGGGTTATTTGGGCAGTCTGACTTGCATGAACATTTTAGAATAGTTGTCATTTTCCAGAAGAAAAATAATCTCCTAAGAAACAAGAATCCTCAGCATGAGTTTGTGTGTGCATGAGTTGTGTTTCTGTAGATATGGAATGTATATATGACACGTATTTTCTGCAAACCTTACTACTTTATTTATATATGTAGAGACAACATTATATGCCTGATTATTAAATGTGTTTTTATAATTTATTTATTATTAGAGTATTTTCATTGGTGCCTTGCCTTCATGTATGACTGTGAATGTGTCAGGTTCCTTGCAACTGGAGTTACAGACAGTTATAGGCTACCATGTGAATGCTGGGAATTTTGGACCCTAGTCCTCTGAAAGAGCCTTCAGTGCTCCTAACAACTGAGCCATCTCAACAACCAATTAAATATGTTTTCATTAGGTAGATATTTGTAGAAAAAAACTGCCTAATAAATTTCTTTTGGAATATTGAGTATGAAATTTAAAATATATAGTTTGTATAAAATATGGTCACATTCCAATCTTAAAAACTATAAGAACTTAAGCAGTTATTCGGAGTCTTCATTGCCTTGTTGTTTCTGCCAAACGGCTTTTGTAGTCAATAAAGGTTCCTTTCAGGGTAAGCTTCAGAAATGGCAATTACCAGACATACATAAGCTGTTCAAGTGATAGTGAGAAGACATAGAAATGGCTGCGAATTCGGACTTGACCACACGGTGGCGCCGTGGGTAACCCTGCGTAAAAGGTTGTTTGTTAGATGAGTGAAGATAACAATAATCTGTTCTCACTGTCAAAGCAGAAAACAAAACAAAACAACAACAACAAAAAAATGAATTGACTAAATTACATAGAATATGTAAAGAGATCAGATCTTGACACATAGAACGTCTTCTGTAAATAACTGTCACCATTATGTCTAGAGAATTGAAAAAGTGAAGGACTATTTTAATAGAGAGAATAAGGTCTATTATTAGTTCCCCTATTTTATCGCTTTGTGATCTCTGTCACATACATTTTTATACTCGCAGAAAAGAATTATATCTCTATACAGAATTGACAGGTGATGTGTGCGTGAGTGCACAAATTTGTGAGTGAGTGTGTGCGCGTGCACACACACAGAATCTAATAAAAATGTTTTCAAACAAGCTTAATGGAACAATTCAGAGTTGCAAACCTTTAAAATTGAGTATGTGTGCCCTGTTTTGCCTGACACTAGGACTGATATTACTTGGATGGTTTTAATGCTTTGAAAACAGCATAACATGGCACTGTACAAAGGGCACTTGATGGGCTTAAGGAGCAGAGGAGTTGAGAATCTAAATGAACCCCTAGTCATTCTGCTGGCTTCTTATTGCACGTCATAGTTTTTCTTAAAAAATTGTTGCCATAGTATCAAGCCACTGTTGAATGTTATGTAATATATTCTGTATTACTCAGAATAGTCAGTTTGCTCACTATCCTTGGAATCTAAGAAAAATTAACAAAAAAATATTGTTTCCTTTCCTTTTTGTATTTGCTGTTATGTAAGATGCATAATCACCATTTTCTTTTTATTAATGTCAAATACTATTGGTAACACCGGGAGATGCTGGGGATGTTGCTCAGTTTTAGAACACTTGCTGAGCGTGTACATGGTTTTAAGTCCAAATCCCATTGTCAGGTAAAATTCTTAACAATTATTTCCTCTATTGTTTTTGAGATTATAATATAATGATATCATATGTCCTTTACCTTACCTCCCCCCCACCCTCTCATATATCTCTTCTTGTTGTCTTTCAAATCCATGACCTTTTTAAAAATTAATTGTTGTTACACACATACTTTTTTATTATTTAATTATTTTTATTTATTCACTTTGTATCCCCCCCGTACCTCCCACCTGCTTCTCTTCCTAATCCCACCCTCCCTCTTCCCCACCAGTGTCCCTCTCTCAGGCCACTGATAAGAGAAGTCCTCCTCCATTTCACTCTGATTCTAGACTATCAGGTCTCTTCAGGAGTGGCTGAATTGTCTTCTTCTGGGGCCTGGTAAGGCTGCTCCCCGCTCAGGAGATGGTGATCAAAGAGCAGGCCAATCAGTTCCTGTCAGAAACATACTCCTTTTAAAATGTTACTTTTTCTTTATTTTATGAATTCTGTGCATGTACACAATGAAACATGATCACATCCTTTCCCCATTTCCTTCCTCCATTTCCTGAAATCACCTACAACATGGCCTCCTCCGAATTCCATATCTTTTCTGTGTGTGTTATAATCCACTAAGTCTAACTAGTGCTGTTCAAATGTCTATGTGGGTATACATCTATACTAGGAAATGTATCAGCTGTCACGCATATGAAAAAAAAAGATATTTTTACTTCGACTCTTCCCCAAAAGCTCTTTATAGTCAATAGCTCCTCAGTAAGGACAGTTGCCTGAAGAGTACCATAGACGGGGGTATCCATGATGAAATTTTGGCTGTTTTGGTCTTGTGCAAGTATTTTCCAGGTAATGACAGCTGCTATAAACTCATGAGTATGATGATCATATCAACCCTAGAAATGGGCATTCAATAAGCCCTCATTGCATCATCTGGCTCTTACATTCTTTCTGCCTCTTATTCCAAGATGTTTCTTGAGTCTTGAAAGCCAGTGCTCTTTATGGCTGTAGAAACTGAACCCTAGTGGTTTTAGAGATTTACAGAAACTCTCATGGAGTTAAAAATGAATGTTAGCTATAATTATCTCCATTTTATAAGTAAATTATATGCTGATTTTATACTTGAAGACAAACTCATGCTTTATTTTATTTGGTTTTGTGTATGCTATTTGCATAGAATATGAAGTTACAAATTAGTCAAATGATTATCATGTTTCTAATATTGTATCTTGTTACACATTATTTATATAAATGTATATGAGATCATTTTGTCTTTGTTTAATGTAATTTCCACATCCATTTTTATATTCTCATTCATAAATCCATGTCTCAAATTATACAATTAAGTTCAAAGACTTTATACTTTTTCTTTTTATTGCTTATTTTATTATACGTGTAATGTGTTTTGACCAAGTCTATTTCCTCTTCCCTCACCTCCAATTCCTCTTCTATCCACTTCCCACCACTATTCCTTACATTTTCATACTTTCAAAGAAAACGCCCTACTAAGTCCACTTAGTGCTGTGTGTATGTGCATGTGTGGAAGGGCCAGTTATTGACATATGGGTAGCTCCTCAGTAAACACACCTCTGAGCAAAACTGACTCTTCCTCTCCCAGAAACTATCAACTGCCAATAGCTCCTCAGGTAGGGGTGGAATTTCATGACTACCCGTACCCTTCATGTTTGACTTTTGTTTAGCTTGATCTTATGTAGGCTGATGTACGCTGTCACAGACGCTGCTAGTTTATTTGAGAAATTTCCCTGTTATGTCCTGTTTTCTTGTAGAAATTGTTAGTCAGGAAAGATCACATAATGACCAGCCTGGCAAGATGTGCCCATTGATACAATTGTGCTATGAACGTTGTGGAAGTGACTTAACTACTTTCTGACTGGATTTAAGGCTGTCTTACAACGTTGATGGCTGGAACCATTGACAGGGCCAACAGCCCAAAGCTATGGAGTCATAGGTTCTAAAATAGAGCCTACTGCTATATTTTGCTAAAGAAAACTAGTATTAGATGGGGCATCTTCATGATGCCTCTACTCCCAAAGTTCAGGGATCACCACCAAAAAAAAAAAAAAAAAAAAACAACAAAACAAACAAACAAAAAAAACGAGGCAGAAAAAAAAGAGCTAGAGGACTTTCTTAACTGTTTGAGATAGGTGATGCTAGTATTTAAATGTAGGTCTTTCTGACCCCAAGCTTAATCCAATGTGTCAAAATATTTGCTTAGGAAATGCAAACTAGAAGAAATTGAAAGTCAGATTTAGAGTCTTTCTTTGCTTGGAAGCAGCAGTGGTAATTTTCTTGTGTTAGACTGATTCTTTTTTTTATAAACTGTGCGTTTTTTAATTTATTTTATTTTATTTTTATTAACTACAGTTTATTCACTTTGTATCCCAGCTGCTGGCCCTCCCTCTACCCCTCCCCTCTGAATCCCACCCTCCCTCCCTCTTCTTCTCCTATGCCCCTCCCCCAGTCCAATGATAGGGGAGGTTCTTCTCCCCTTCCATCTGACCATATAGACTGGATTCTTTATGAATTTCATGCTTTAATTTGAAATACTGTGATTGATCCTTGGAATTTGGCAACTGAAGGATACTGCAGTTGGGAATGATGGTTTCCTTATAGGAAATGGTAGCTGATGGCTGATTCTCATAAGGACAACACTGACTGGACCCAGTAGACTATAAGGGAATAGTTAAAGAGGATATGGAGAGTTAGTATGATTAAAATACATTATATACAAGTATGAAATTCTCAGAGAACTAATTTTTACAACTACACAGTCAATGTTTGGCAGCAAGAGGAGCAGAAATTGGGTCATTTTCATCTTCTTGTCAAAGTCGCTCTGCTCCTGCTACATATGACTTCCTTAATAATATAGTACTTGATAATTCACTTCCACTTTAACTTCTCCTTCGGAGCCCCCAGAGTATATTACATGAGGAAAAAAATTTAAGTTCACAAAGAATTTATTCATGATCCAGTTTTCAGACCACTCCTTAAAAATTTTATTTTCTTATTTGCATACTGAATGAAGAATAACATTTGTCAGTTTGCTTATTCAATGTGCATTATTGATACTACATATTCTTTGCTTTTTGTATTACATGCAACATAACTCAGTACGGAAAACCAGTAACAAAACTTTCTCTTCCCACTGTACCCAAGGTCACACGTAGGAGAAACCTGTATATCATCACACTACGGATCCAGGGCTGGCTAGTGCCACTGTGAGCCCTTCTCTTTACTCCCAATTACAAAAGTGACAATAATTCACTTAAAATATCAAATGTTCACTTGTTTCACAAGATTCTACAAAACCCAATCATCTGTTTTAGCGTGAGTTGAGTGGGAAGTCATACACAGAATAGTTTTTAGAGTTAAATTGTGGACAACTGAGACCTGTTTAGAAAAGACACATAGACGAATCCATTTCTTTATAGGCATAAGCCAGGAAAAGAGGAGGAAACAGAGGAAATAGAGCTACAACTCAGATTTTTCTTGAAAAAAGATGGTTGGAGGATTAAAATAGGCCAATTGTGAGAAAAGGCTTAGGTAAGGCTCTGTGCAAGGCCAGTTAGGACTGGGTATCATATGCTTCAGCAGAAGCATATGCTCCAGGGAAAGAAACTCCTAGGTCTTCTCATAGTACTTGTTTTACCAACTTCCTTGTCTTCTTGAACAAGGATGTCACTGCATTCTTTGTGTATAGTTAAGTAGAAAACACTCAGTTCAGACTTGACTCGTTTGTTGTGGAAGTGACAGTCCACTTTGAAGTTGCACATTGTAATAATTCTCTCACCTAGGTACAAAGGAGGTGTGATGTGTCTTAGAATTAGTACAGGTGGGAAAGCAGTGCCTAAGTTGGAAAGTAAACACAATGATACTTTGCACTGACTTGGGAAGCCTGTCTAAAGACAGCCTTGTCTCAAACAGTAAACCATAACAAAATAAACCTATAAATGTTTTTATTAATAATGAAGAACTACTTGCATAAAATTAAATCACTACTAGATCATTTATTTTCTCATAATAAATTAGAATATATCAGTAACGCCTTCTTTTGTATTAATATCCTCTTTTATCTTTCCTTTATTCAAATCATCTCCTTCCTTAAATATTCAGCCTTTCTCCATGAAACATTCGCTGATATTTCCAGTGGCAGGTAATCTCTTTTTCCAGGTTTCTGGCAAAAGTCTTGCTTACTGGAGGTTTACCCTGCCAACTGGAGAGACATTTAACTTTCTCTCTTAATACAATAATATAAACTGCTATGATAGGTAGAATAATATCTTTTAAAGATATCTACACTAATACCTAAATTCTGCAGCTCTTCTGGCTTGGACTCACAAACATCCTAAAGAGTAGAACATTTGGGATACTTCCCAGAGCCCCCTTTGATAAGAGTCTGGATGTGTGGACCATTCAAGAGAATGTGCTTGATCAAGAATGCAATGAACCCACACAGATCAGATGAGGCTGTTGCCAAGTTCTTCCTGCAAGGCCTCTTCTCCTTGATGTGCCCTGTTTCACATCAAATTATCATGGACAGGAGTGGATGGTTCTTCATAAACATCTTGCAAAGTACTTCTAGACTGTAGCTACCAGGCAACTCAATTCATGTACATTCACCGATACTCGTCTTTGGTTTCTACTTATAAATAATAAATGCAGTTTATTTTATCTAATAATTTTATATAATAATATTTTATCTAACAATTTATCATAAATATTCAATATATACAACACTATTTGAATCATGTTTCATCTCCCTTTTTAAAAAATTTGAAAGTTGTATATTACAAACTTTATAAATTATCCCATTTTGGTTGACAATTTAGAAGCATAGAATATAGGACAAAATATATAATATAAACATGTCATCATTCTTATAAATGCATATATACATATTTTGTAATGTTTAAATCAGATTAAGTGTATCTATCTTAATAAATATGTGTATATATCAAGCATGACAGGGACAGAAAAATATAAACTTTTAACAAAACACATCAGATGTACCATTAACTGGAATATATAAAAAGTTACTTCATCTCTTTCCCCAATTTTATTCCTGGTCTGCATGTCTGCCGCTTTGCTCTCATTGGCTGACCCTGTGAACGAGTCAGCTTCTAAACTGAGGGCAGAGTGCACTCACCTTCAGGAGGGGCCTTTTTGTTGCCCATGTGGAAATCACTGAACCTGTCTTTCTGGTATGTACTCATCATTGTCAGATTTCCCCTGTCCTGGGCTTCTGGTGCTTGTCTTATGATCTCTGTACCTCCTGCATTCCAAGAATTTACTGGCTACTTGGTAGCCACCTGCTGCTTTCCAGTGACCTTATCTGCTCTCAGAATGTGCCATCCCCAGCAAAACAGTCTCAAGTATCATGAAAGGTTAGATAACTGCTTCCCGTGATCGCCTACTTGTCATCCTCGTCTCTTTTTCTTTTTTTACTGGTTTCTGAGGCAGACTCCCCTTCAATTCTCTTTGAAAATTTCAGTTGTTCTCTGAACCTTCTCCACATACAGTTACTTTATTAGATACTTAGATTTTTGCCTAGTGTATTGCAGCTCGGCAATACTTTTTATTATATTCATTTATAATGGATGTTTGTTTTTACCTGCTTAACTGCTATGTCATGCCTCAATTAGAATACTAACCAGGAGAACATTTCAAACTCTGTAACTTAGTCCAGCATTGGAATGGTGGATAGTCAATGAGTCAGTGAAGAAGAATATTGATGATGTGTATGTTATTAATGCAATAAAGAGTACCTAAAACAACAGGCAGGTAGAATTCTCCACCTTCAAGACCAGGCATATATTTAAAGCCTCTATACTCAGCTTCCAATGATGCAAGCAGGTACCTTTAATCTCGGAACACAACACATCCCAGAATAAGCTGATTTACAACAGATGAACAATGTATGTTGAAGTCAGACTGCCTGAAAGTCTTCTAATTGCTTGTAATATGCACCTATATTTGATATGTTTTCATTAATAAAATTGTTTTCTGTGTTTTTAGTGTCTAAGCATAGGCAGCACTATACATCACAATGACAGCATCGTGAAAGCCCCTCTGTTTCTTCACAGTTGACTAAAAGTTAGGATGCTTTACACTTTCTTTGGCAGGTCCTGTCTCTCTCTTTCTCTCTCTTTCGCTGTCCATCTATCTATCTGGCTGGGTGTGTATGCATATACACATATATGTATCTATACACTATCAGTCAATCAAGCACAAACAAATTCAGGCATAATATTTTGAATCCTTTTCCCCTCACTAAAATAATGGTGCAGATATTCATTGTGGCTTATTGCCATATATAAATTTGTTCAGTTTTCTATCCTACATACATAGAATTCTGTTCTTCAAGCCCCAAGTCGTTCTGGAACAGACCACTGTACTTAGATATGCTAGGTATGAAGTTCTCTCACTACTGAGCACACATTTTGATATGGTAGAGTTCCAAAGATACTAATTTGATATTCACTACTGTTCTCAAAGTTATTGATTTGAAAATAAGCTGCTTTTCTTCATGGAAATATGGAGATGGTACCTTTTACCTTACTTTAGTTTAACATAATCACATCTGAATATAACATCTTTATATTTGTAACATTACTTTGCAGAGTTTGTAGTGAACCAGTTTGTTCGGTTTTCTAGTCAAACTGCCTATTTCCCTTAAAACCCAACAAAAATTGAAGCCCACGAACCATTTTAATAGGAAGCTAATTTGAATGAAACTAAGTGCAGACAGGAAACATTCAAACCATGTTTTAATAGTGCCAACTTGATTGCTTTCTTCTTGTTTTTATAGTAAGCTACAAACTATGCCTGTTCCTGGGAAAAACTAGATAAAACTTCCAATCCTGAAGTTTGGTAAAGTCAAGAAGAAAACCAGATAGAAAGATAAGATGGAGGAAGTTCTGGTGTCTTGACAAAATGGGGAGAATTGATGGAGAAAGGAAGCATTATCCCTAAGTGATGGTTATGTATGTGTCAGTTACAAGATGCCAGGAAGCTCGTGAAGAGCTAAAGAAAGGCTTTTAAGTCGACTGTCACAAATTGCCAAAGGCTCATCATCTGTGCTGAGGTTCTGGGTTGGCTGATCTCAGGCCTGCTGAACAGGGAAGTCCTCCAGCCCCTCCTGCCCAAGTATCTTCTAGCAAAAGTCTTGCTCGGCTATACCATGAGATTTTTTTTTTTGTCTTTTTAATTAATTATTTTTAAATTAAATTTTTATTGTTTTACATTAATTACAGTTTATTCACTTTGTATTCCAGCTGTAGCCACCTCACTCATTCCCTCCCAACCCCACCCTGCCTCCCTCATCTCCTTCCATGCCCCTCTCCAAGTCCACTGATAAGGGAGGTCCTCCTTCCCTTCTATTTGACCCTAGCCTATCAGGTCTCATCAGGACTGGTCGTATCCTCTTCCTTTGTGTTCTTGAATTCTCAGTTTGCAGGTGTTAATGTGTATGTTCATTAGCAAAATTGATCTTCAGCTTTATTTTATGCCTCCTCCCCTCCGTGTGTGTGTGTGTGTGTGTGTGTGTGTGTGTGTGTGTGTGCGCGCGCATTTTTCTCCAGTTTTGGTGTCAGGGTGATACTGAGCTCACAGAATAATGATCCTTCCATATCCTTCTTGTGAAAGTTTGAGAAATAGTGCTTTCTTATCTTCCTTAAACGTTTGGTAGAATTCCCCAGTGCATCCACCTGTTTACTAGGCTCTGTTTGTGAAACAATTCATTTACTGCTTTATTCTCATTGCTTCACCTGGGTTTATAGGTCTACTTCCTGACTGAATTTTGTTAGGTCATATATTTTTAAGAAATATGTTTCTTAAAATATATCTCATAGTATTTTTCAACTTTAGGAGAATATAAGTTTTCAAATTATCCTCTCATGATCCTTAAAATTCATTGGAATATGCTGCAAATTCCTTTTCACTTTTCCTTCTGATTTGCTTTATTTTGATTTGTTTTGCATACAGGTTTGCCAATCATGTTTATCTTTTCAAATGACCATTTCTGTGTTTAATTCACCCTGTATATTGCTTTCATCATCCCCTTTTTATTAATTTATGACATAATCTGCTTTATTTCTTGTTTTTTACTCTTTATTATGGTGGATTGTTTTTGTTTTCTTAAGACTTTGTGGTAAATCACTGTTATTTTTGTGGTGTCTGATTCTTTGCTGTGAATACTTACAGCAATTAACTGTCATTTAGAACTGCCTTAGCTCTAGCCTCGGAATTGTGATAGTATTTTTATTTGATTCTAGGAATTTGAATTTCCTCACTGAATTCTTATAGGCTCACCATTCATTTAAATACGTAGCTAAGTTGTCAAGCATATTCTTTGGAGCTTTTGGCTTTCCTTGCTGTTGATTTATTTTACTACCACATGATAAAATTTAAGAAACAGCTTTACTTTTTCTTTGCTAATATTTGTTTTTTGCCTATTATGTGATGGATTTTTAGAGGGTTTATTTTTTATTGAACATTGATTCTTTTTTCACACAGTACATCATAACCACAGTTTCTTCTCTCTCCATTCCTCCAAGCTGCCTTCACCTCCTCTCTCCCACAGATCTATTGCCCCTTCATTTCCCTCCTGAAAGGAGCAGGCCTCTAAACGACAACAAAACCGAAAAAAAAAAGATAAAATAAGACAAAGGATGATTTTATGATGATTCTATATTCTGATCTTTTCAATGGAATATTCTATAGATGTTTGCTAGCTCCATTTAACTAATGTTATAATTTGCCTTGAAGGCTTTTTGCAGAATTTTACATTGAAAGATCTGTTAAACATAAGAGTGGTAAATAAAAATCTTCCACTGTTATTGTATAAGGACTTACCTGACCTTTCACACTTCTTAATGTGTATGAAATTTGGAGCCCTAGATATAGTAAATTATTATAATTGCCATATATTCTTGATAAGTTTGCCCTATTTTTATATGAAGTGGTCAGTTAACAATTTTTACAAGATATAATTGAAATCCTCTATATCATATATTGTAACCACAATACCTTACTTATAGCTTCTATTTGCCTGGTTAGTTTATTTCTGGCCTTTGAATCTCAGCATTTCTATAGCTTCTCAGGTAATGTGCATTTCTTTAGGTCAATAGATAATTGGCTCTGACTTTTTTAATATGTTTGTCTGTTTTGGTCAGTTGGTGAGAATACATCGTTAAAGTTAAGATTTTTTTAAGATTATTTTGCTATTTTCTATGTTTTTATTTATTGTTTTTCTTGGTTCGATTGCTGGTAGTTATTTTCCTTGCCCTCTGTTATTATTAGGAGTTACTGGTATGTTGTGTAAAGGACTCTTTCTCTCCATTTCTTCTGTTCCTTTGTTTTCCTGGGAATTTTATTATTTTCTTTTTTTTTTTCTTTTTCTTTTTAGGTGATTTTGTCTTCTTTATGAGAATCATTATTTCTTTAATTATTTTGGTGATTCTGACTTGGTAGTCATGAATTGACTTGTGTCATGTCTTAAAATGTTGTAATTTGTTTATCAGCTTTAAGACATAATTTTTATTAGACATAAAAATTTTGGCTAATTTTTGTTTTTAGTTTCATGGCTTGAAATATTTTCTTTGTGTTATTGGGGTTTCTAATTTGTTATTCTTATGTTTCTGCCTTTATAATTAAAATTTTTCTTTTAAACTTTGTAAATTTCTTACTGTACTTCTGATTTTTGACATTTTGACTTTAATGTAGAATGGAGGGATTCACTGGCCATATCTTTTTTTGTGTTTCTGAATGTGTCTTCTTTTTTATTTATGTTTTTTTTCTCTATTTTTAGGAATTTTTCTGTTATAATCCCATTGAATAAGTTATTTGTACTCTTAGACTTCATCTCTACTTTATCTCTAGACTTTATCTACTTTGTAAGTTTGTAGTTTTATTATCTTGAATATGTACCAGAATCATTAAAACTTTGGTCGTGCTGTTGTTTTTTGATTTTTCTTTTGCACATATCTGGGTATATTATTACCATGATCTTTACCTTCATTCCTGAGTTATGTTTTTTGTTTGTTTGTGTCTCTGATGATATTTTCAACTGTGTTTATTATTGGATTGATTGATTGATTGATTGATTGATTGATTGCTCCACTTCCAAAGTTTTATTTTTTCCAGGTGACATTTTTTTTTTGCTGATTTTCTTTATTTTTAAATTTTGAATCATTATGTTATTGACCTTGTCATACACACTGATGATTTTCTTGTCTAGATCTTGAATTGATTCCCTTACTGTTTTTATCTACTTATTTGATTTTTCCATGTGTTTACTGCTTCTTATCAAAAGCAGGACTCTGTAATCTTCTTTTCTGAGTTTTAACTATCTAGTTGTTTTTGGTTTTCAGTTATTAGAATTATAAGTTTCTGGAGGTGTTTTCGTGGACTGCTTTTTTTTTTGTTTTGATGTTTCTGTTGTGTTTTGTGTCTCTGTTTAATAGATCTGTCTTCTAGTCCTCCTCCCTATATTTCACTGTTGTTTGTTTTATGTGAGCTTCCCAGTGTGCTGTCTGTACTTGGGTTTATTCTCCCTGCTGCTGTTTAGAGGGGAAAGTGGTTGTAGCAGATATTATGATTGAAAAGCACTATCAGTGCTGACTTGCCGTGGAAGACTTGAGGCACGTCACATGTGCCCTCATGAGATTCAGGAACTTCAGCACGAGGGTAATAGCTGAGGAGGAGGTAATTTGTTATTTTCCTTCAGGTGATGGTGTCAACATTTTAGTAGTGAACTGAGAAAGAAAGGGAAGGGGCAATAAAAAGAAATAAAATGAGAGCGAGAAGTAAAGTATATACTGTAGAATTATGATAATCGGTAATAAAATATTACAGGTAAAAAATTATTGTAACTACATTCATAGCAGCTTTATTCACAATAACAAGAATCTGGAAACCACCTAGATGTCCCTCAGCTAAAGAAAGGATACAGAAATCATGGTGTATTTACACTATAGACGGCTACTCAGCAATTAAAAACAAGGAAATCATGAAATTTGCAGGCAAATGGATGGAACTAGAAAAGGTCATGCTGAGTGTGGTAATCCAGAAGCAGAAAGACACACATGGTAAATACTCACTCATAAGTGGATATTAGCCATGTAATATAGAATAAATATATTAAAATCTATAGTCCTAGAAGTTAAACAACAAGGAGGACTCTAGGAAAAGGCTTACTCCTCATTCAGGAGGGCAAACAGGATAGACATCAGAAGTAGCAGAAAACAGAGAACAGGACTGGAGCCTTCCACAGTGGGCCTCTGAAAGACTCTACCATCAGGGTATCCAAGCAGATGCACAGATCCATAGCCAAATTTTGAGCAGAGTGCAGGGAATCTTATAAAAGAAGGGCGAGATAGAAAGACGTCGAGTGGACAGGAACTCTACAAGGAGACTAACAGAGCCAAAATATCAGGGCTCAAAAGGTCTTGCAGAAACTGATGAATCAACCAAGGACCATGTATGGAGAGGACCTAGACCCCCTGCTCAGGTGTCGCCCATAGGCAGCTCAGTTTCCATGTGGGTTCCTTAGTAAGTGGAGCAGGGGCAGCTACTGGCCTGAACTCAGTTGCCTGGTTTTTGATCAACTCCCCCTGGCTAAGGTGACCTTACTAGGCCACACAGAAAGAGGATCCAGACAATCCTGATGAGACCTGATAGGCTATGGTCAGATAGCCCAGGAGGAAGACCTCTCTTAGTAGACCAGGGGAGGGACATAGGTGGAGGAAGAGGGAGAGAGGATGGGATGAGGAGGAGATGAGGGAGAGGACTACAGTCCAGATACAATTGAATAAACTGTTAATAATAATAATAATAATAAAGAAAAATAAAAAGGAAAAATATTGTAGATTAAAAAACAAATGATAGTCATAAAAGTCTTTTCTTACAATATTCACACCAAAACATAACTTAACAGTCAAAATATAATGTATAACAATTAATTCATTAATTAAAAATAGTAACAGCAAATAGAAGATATTCAGCTTTCAGATAGTGTCTTGTCTTCATCAGGCAATTATTTATTATTTTTTATACCAATCTCCACAAGTGAGGAGAAGAGATACTTATCTCAAACTTATAAACAGTTTAAGTTATTGCATCCTTGCAGAAGAGAATATTTTCTACTACTAAAGTTCATTCTCTGCCAGAATTCCCTGCACTGGTACTATCCACATGCAACTTATAGTGTTGTCTCTTTGGATTTGGGTATTGGTCTTTCTACGAGCAGAGGTTTGTGTGACAAGCTCTGAGGAGTTACAGAAGGTCCACCTGCCTGTGTTTACCTTTGAGCAGCATCAGGATATCATGCTAGTTTCCGAAGCAACACGTTCTGTTCTGTCATCCAAGGTAGCTTGCCCAAGCAGTGACAGGGGAAGGGGAAAGTTTTCTTTAAAAAAAAAAAAATTCTCCTGGCTTCAGGTTTTATTTACACAAGTGCATTTCTGCTACTCTCTTTATAGCTTACTCTGATCTAAACGACCCTGTGTGCATGCCTCCTCTAGCCTCTGAGAATATTTCCACAGCCTGGACTTTGTCTGACCAGTCTTCTTGGAATGTGCCCATAAGGGCATTTTTCTCGCAGCTGCAGATACCGTTAGACATGTTGAGCCATGTACTTCAGAGAGGCACGGGCGGCTTGCTCTGTTTGTTTCAGATGAATTCTAACACAAGTTTATTATAGAAGAGGATCTATCATCTTTTAGCCAGTATGGGCTCCTTCCGAGCCACCGTCTTACCTAATGATGCCCAGTTACTTACCTTTTTTCTAAAAGTACTTTCAGTTGCTTAGCAACAGGTTAACTTTTTTCTTCCCACTCAGATGATTACTGCAAAATGGTCTTTAAATTCTATAAACTTCTATAAATTCTATAAATAGTGGACTATAAATTATAAAGGATCTCCGAATCTCTCTAGATTTTTAACAAATTATAATACATTGTTATCCATAGAAACTGAAGCTCCCCCCCAAAAAATAAAAGACACAATATGTTGATTCTACAAGGATGGATGTCTGATGAGAACGTCATTACTGGGGAGATTTAGAATTTTTCAGATCTTGAACCAAGAATTGTTAGACAATTTTAAGTAATGACTATTTATTATCTACCTTTGTATCTGAGCTGCTATCACCTACCTCAGCTACAAGGCTAAACTTTTAGAATGTACTTAGAAAAGAACTAGCAGCCCTAGGTCTAAGAATGCCATTATGTAACACCTGAAGCCTAAAGAGCAGATGCCCTGACTATGTTGTAACCTACTTACCTGATGCCCCTATCAACGTCTTTGGTCATGCTTTGAGGTGCGTTTTGTTTGTTCGTTCTATGGCTGAAAGACATTTATACAACCTCACCCACAATGGCACATGTTCCTTGGAACAACCTGAAACCATGTTTCCAGTCATGCTCAGATTTATTTGCCTCAGAATAAGCCCTTTGAGGTAAGGACTGTTTGCCCATTGGAGCTAAACAGTTGCAAGAAATATATAATATTATATTATATATATATATAATATTAATGTATTATATATTATATTTATATATAATATATTTTACATATATTATATATATTAATTGATTAAAAAATCAATTGATTTAATTGATTAAAAAATCACCAAAAACATACATACATATAAACACACAAATAAAGGTAAACCATAGAAACCATAACTATAAAAGCAGAACACCAGTAAGATAATGCAAACAAATAAAAACAAAACGCTTAAACACAGCAGCATAAGAGAAAAAGAAATCTACAAAAACACCATTGAGTTTGTTTTGTGTTGTCCATCTACGGTTGGGCATGAAACCTGCCTTTATATGTGGCCTGCATACCCAGTGAGACTGCGCTGGATATGTTTTCTTCACAAGCAGAGGTCAGCAGAGGAGAGCTTTCTGGTTAGAAGTGGGAGATAATGTCCATCTCCCTTTTCAACACTGAAACCCTCCCTGCCTGGCTTAACCATCTGCAGGCCCTGTGTCGGTGGCCACAGTCTCCGTGAGCGCACATGAGCATCAGTCCTATTGTGTCTGGAAGACACTGTTTTCTTGGTGTCCTCCTGTCTTTAATTTTTATTTTCAATTTGTTGTTGTTGCTGTGTTTCTGAGACAGTGTTTCTGTGTGTAGCCCTGGCTGTCCTGGAACTGTCTCTGTAAATGAGCCTTGCCTCAAACTCGGAGATACTCCCATATTTGCCTCCAGAGTACTGAGATTAAAGGTGTGCACCATCATGCTAGGCTCTGGATTTTTTTTTTTTTTAAATCACTACCTATTCTAACTTCCTTTCTGTTAAGCTTAGTTCTGAACACTGTGCTTTGTTCTTACTATTGCTTAAAACAAAGTGGAAGATTTATTCAGTTTGCCATCACCAAATATATTTTATTACTTAGGGAAAAAAATGTTTCTTACCCAGATAATGATTCAGGAGCTCTTTTACTTTTATTTGACATCTTACCTCTTTTGAGCAATGTTAATATTTAAATTACACTTGTCAGCACACCAGGCTTTAAAAGACTAGTTTATTCCCCAAGTGCTTATAATTGAGTCCATCATATCCTAGCATGGTCATGGTACCTTCTTTAGATTCAAAGGAAAACATGCCAGTGTTTGCAGTCTTTCTGACAACATTGCTAGGAAACATCCTGATAAATTATGAATGCATTACTCTGAATGCCAGATGTTCATGGCAGTAATTCTTATATGAATATACACTGGGTATATTCCAGAAATAAAAACTACTGTTTATCTACATGCATCTGGTGTTATTGTTTCAGCTGTTTCCTTAGCAGCCACTTGGATGGAATTAGTAAAATGATAACAACCTTGATTTTCACACAAAGGTTTGGAATATTCATTTTAAATAGAAAATTATTTTCTTCTTGTTTTTCTCCTTTCAGAAATGCCTGATACAAAGCAGCAATGTCATTCAGAAAAGCTAAGATCACATGGAAATGACAATTTACAAAATGATCCATACTGTGGTTTGCATAATAAAATAGTGTAATAAGTCATGACATGCAAATTATATACACCCAATTCCTTGAGCATTTTTCACCTCAATCAGTGATTGCTAGCATTGTTAACTCAACTGAGTCTAGAATCACCTAGAAGAAGAGCCTCTAAACATGACTGTGAAAGGCTAGTTGTGTGTGGGGGGGGTGTGCACGTGTGTAGATGTGCAGGTATAGAGGTTTCTGAACGTGTGCATGTATGTGCAGTTCACAGAATGCCTGGGATGTTCAATTGACAATATGTAAGAGTCAGTTCTTTCCATTGACCATGGGTTTTAGGAATCAAACTCAAGTCAGCAGGTTTTTGTGGGATTGCTTTAATCAATCAGTCCTCCTGGAAGATTAACTTAATAACATTAATTAAGAATGGAAGATCTGTTGACCGCAGATGGCATAATTCCATGAAGAGGGCCCTGGAGCATCTCAAATGAAGAAAACGCGCTGACCAGCAGCATGCACTCCTCGCTCTGTTCTTGGCTGTGGGTGCAGTTTGAGCAACTGCTTCCATGTCTTGCCGTCTTTACTTCCTCACCATCATGGCCCGCACTTTGACCAGCTTTTGTTACAGCAACAGAAAACAGTGAAATATACTTTGGTAAATGCTGTGCTGTCCCCTTTTCAAGTGGTTCGATGGACTAATTGTGGGTAGCAGACAGATACATGATGATACTCATGGCTGTAAGTCTCTCTTCTGTTACTGCTTTCTAACCATTCTTCACAGAATTCATGGTGTTTTTATTACTTTATAAAATTAAGTACTTGAAATTAATAATGATAGTTGTCTCTTCCTAATAGAGAGTGGGAAGGTATCTTGATAGAGATAAAGATGGCATAATTATTCTTTTTGCTGTTGTTCTGTTTTTTAACTAATTTCTTTATTCACTTTATATCCCAAGTCATAGCCCCCTCCCTCCTCTCTTCCTGGTCCTACCAAACCTCCCTCTTCTTCCTAGTCCCCATTTCCTATCCCTCAGAGTAGGTGAGCTCCCCCCACCCCTACCTACCCCTCTCAGCACATCAAGTTACATCAGGACTGAACAATCCTCTTCCGTGTTGGCCTGGCAAGGCAACCACACCAGAGGAAGTGATCAAAAAGCATGCAACAGAATTCTTGGCAAAGGCAGCCATAGCTGCTCCTACTAAGGGACCCACATGAAGACCAAATTGTCCATCTGGTACAGGTGTGCAGGGGGCCTATTTCCAGTCCGTACATGGTTCTTGGTTGGTGTTTCAGTACCCAGAAGCCCCTGTGGGCCCAAGTTAGCTGACTCTGTCAGTCTTTTTGTGAAGCTTCAGTCCCCTTCAGGTCCTTCTATCCTTCCCCCAACTTTTCCACACGGCTCCCAGTGCTAGAGCCAGTGTTTGGCTGTGAGTCTCAGCATCTGTTTAGATCCATTTCTGGGAGGGGCCTTTCACTGGACAGCTATGCTAGGCTTTCATCTGTAAGCATAGCAGAGTGTCAGTAATAGTGTCAGGGGTTGGCTTTCTCACATGGCATGGTCAGGGGTTGGTTTGACTGTCCCTCAATCTTTGCTCTATCTCTTCATCTGTGCACATCTTGCAGGTAGGGTAGAAGTTTTTGTTGGGTGGATTGGTGTTTCTCTCCCTCCACTAGGAGTCCTGTCTGGTTAGAGGGTGGCCCCTATAGTCTCCATGTCCCCCGCTACTAGGGGTCTCAGCTAGAGTCACCCCAGTATCCTCCCAGGAGCCTACCCTGTGGTACTCTCCAGCTTGTCTTGGAGATTCCTCCCATCTCCACAATTTCTCTTCTCTCTGGTGTAATTATCCTTATGCAAATGTCTTATTTCTATGTAGGGAAGACCAAAGCCAGGTGTTTCCCAACTGTTTTATTCTTGAGTAAGCTCTGGATTTACAAATTTGTAAAAATAGAGTTAGAAAAGACAATACAGTATCCACGTGTGCTCAGTAAGCAAGCACTGATATCATGATATCATATATATCATAGACACCATGACATACACACACATATACATATGTATGTAAGTACTGTATATATGTATGTATCAGGCTACCAAAGTTAGAAGATGAACCCAAACCATTGTGCAGAAGACACTAATGTAGAGAGCTCTGAACAAAGAGCCAGGAAGCTAACATGTTTTAACCCACACTAACATGCTTTTGCTGTGGATAACTTTCTTTACCCACAGTGATTTGAGTGTTTGGATTATATGAATGGTAGATTTATTTAAAGCTGAGACTATTTGATGTCACAAAAATTACAAAGTGAGTAAAACTTTGACCTTAAAAGTTTTTCATTTTTTCCACTAGTAAGCTGGTTTTCTTTCTCTCCTGTTCACCATTGTTTGCCTTTGCTTTACTCATGCTGTCCTCATTTGCCCTGGATAGTTATTTTAAGTCTGTATCCAAATGACAAACATCATTTCCACACATGTGATGTTATTTCCTGTGTTGAAACTAAAACAATCAGAATGAAAGTTTTTAATAGCTTAAAGTTATAAGGGCAAAGAAAATTTGCTATTGCCAGGGCCGCTCTGAAAGAAACACTCACTCATTCAATATATGTTGGTATCCTAGTTATCTCTACAGAAAGTGGCTACTCTTCATAGACTAGCAGGTCAACCTGGTGAAACAGCAGCTTTTAATTTACACATGAGTACTTCAGAAACCCAGTCACCAACTGTGCCTTTCAACCCATTGTGGAACAGTCACTTGGAGCTATGCTTCAACTACGTGCATGACAAAGGAATTAAATTACTTAAATTCAACCTCCTTACAAGCCATGCTATGGATTTCACTTGTTTATGTCACTGAATACATAATAGAAAAGATTATTTTATCACCTCCATTTTCTAAGTTGTAAGAAGCTGGAAAACTTGTTCTCTATCAAACATTTGGTGACATTTACATTTTTCCCTTTAAAAAAACTATCATTTGTGTGAGTGAATAGCAATACTCCAGGAACAGTGCTGTTACTCGAAAACAAAGTGCACCTCAGAGGACAGCACCTGAGTAATTGCCACAGCGCGGATGTGAAATCTGTGATTTTGAAATTCAAAAGGAGGAGAGATCATCACAAGATGAAATGTATTTGGAAAGCTTCACAGAAATGATGGATCCCATTGAGCTTTGAAATAAGCAATTTCAATAACAGAATGCTTTTTGAAGTAAGGAATCACATAGGACAGAAAAAGTGTCATCTTGGAAGGAGGACCTCTCAGGTATATTGATGTGAATGATCAAATTATCAAGGCAAGAATCAGTGGCTACGGAGAGCATGAATAACTGAAAGTAGTAAAAGGATTAAACTGGGTTAAAAACTATTAGCATTAAGAACGGTAAGAAGTATAATTTGTATCCACCCTGTTATTTCTTCCATGAGCATCTTGGCATGGGTCTTTTATTGCAGAATTCATTGGTATTTTCTTAGGAAATAAGGAATCACACCATAAAGTAGAAATAAAAAGGAGGAATGTCCTAGAAACATAAAAACATCCAGAAAGTAATGTATTATTTTTGTAAATCAATTTTTTTTATTCTAAATTTCCCTTTTCAGTCTTTACAGAGGTAACAAGTTAGGAATATAGTGAATCAAGTAAGACAGGAGAAAAACTTGATATGGAAATAAAGAAATTGATATGTTTAAGCATCTGAGGTGAGTTAGAGATTTTGCCAAAGTGCTTGTTAACTGATGGATTTTTTTAAAACTTAATCTTTTACTCCAAATTACAAGGAGGTTTAAGAAAGTTTAATACTTGGCCCAAAGTCATATAATTATTTAAGGATGAAGACTTATTTTCAAATAACTGCCATTGTTTCTAAGTCCATGATTTCTTGTCAAATGAAATTTGTAAAATAAATAAAAAAAAATACTTTTTCTAAAAAAGCATCCATAGGAAATTATATAAACAGTATGTTCTGTTAATAATTAATATTTTAGTTTGTGTTTTGTCATAGCATATCATTCTGATATTTGTCGGCTCAAAATAACTTTTAGTTATCTTTCTCTTTCATGATATTAGATTCACTGGAAGCAGTTGTGAGGTCCTTTTGTATTGGATCAGATATTGGCTAGTCATGTGGTTATATGGAAGCTATATATATCGTTGGGGCTATACCATTCAAAAAAAGTTTCCTTGCATGACTGCAGTTGAGTCTAGCTTCTACCTGGCATCTCAGAAAGGGTTAATGAATCCAATAACCTGCTGTTCTTCCAGGTCACATAACTTGGGTTTCCAACAGTCTAGTAGCTGGATTCCAAGACAGGAATTTTAAATGGAATTGAGAACAAGATTTCTTAATATTTAAGACGAGGTTTTTGAGGAGGTAGATGAACATTTCTAGAAATTTTCAGCTTTAGGAGTAGGGTATGGAAATAATTTAATCTATTGCTGATGGATTTAATTCGTGTTTTGGTTGAGGTTGAGGGGTACCCTGAAATGGTTGGATGGAAACAGTATTGCTGAGAGGTCGTTTTGTTGTTGTTGTGGTTACTCTAATAAAACATCTGATAGGATATAATTCTAAAGAACAGAACTCTAGTTGGCTTTAGTAATGGATTCAGGAAAGTGTGAGACCAGCTCTGCTCAGTTTGTGAAAACTCCTTACTGAAAGGCATCATATCACAAGTCGTAGTGAGCTGCTAATGGTGTCTCTCATACAGTCATCAATGTCAACGCAAGTCCCCATATAACACCATAACTCCGGGATGTTCATCTAATCCTAATCACTTCGCAATAACTCCAAACACTACTAGAATTATGTACCTAAATTTCCAACACATCAGCTCTTGGGGTACACATTTAAGGCCCTTTTAGAACTACATGCCTTTTAGTCAGCGTCATGTATCCATTCTGTCATTCACCATACAATGTTTATTATGTGAGAAAGACCTACATTTTCCACAGCACTATACTTACTCTTTGTGCTCAGGAAATCCTTTTTATTTTACAACCATTATGGTGCATTAATTGGTTTAGTTAATTTACCCTTTGCAGAAACCTGCATCCTACACAGGGTGAAAAGTTCTGTCTAAGTTGACCTGTCTCAGGATTGAGTGCAGTTGCTGAAGAAGCAAGTTCACGCTATTAATTAGTTATTCATTATTGCATGATTGCAGAGAAGCCTTACGACCCATCCAGACTTAAAACGGGCACAATCATCAGTATTTCCATATTTTCAAAATAGGAAACACTTTTAGTCTAAAGTGCGTGCTTTCTGGACTGTATTCCAAGATGCTGACTTTGTTTTATAATCTTTTTGAAAGCCAAGTTAAAAACCATTTTTAGCCGAAAAATTTTTTTTTTATTTTCCCCTATATTTACAATCATGTGACCTTTATTACATAATTTACATTTTTCATCTTTTATGTGAGTATATTTAAATCAAAAAAATAAAGCAAGAAAAGCTTAAACTGTTTGTAGAAAGTGGAAATTTTTCAAAACACAGAATTTCATTTTTAGCTGAGTAAAATAAAAGTTAGTATTTCATTGTGACTGAGAAAATAGTTGTAATTGTGTAGATTCCTAACATAGGAATAGAAACACAATAGAGGAATATCAGAGATTCTAAGGGAAAGAGGTTGTTTCATAAACCTGAGGGCTTGTACTGGAAAGAGAAAAAGCAAAGCTGCTAGTCGTTTTATTTCAGTATCAAATGACACCACACAGCACACTGGAAATGCAGCCATTTTTTTTTTTTCTCTGCAGTGTCTTCTAATTCTAAAACCAATGCAACCTCCTCCAAACTTTCTAAAAATAAAAAAAAGATAAAAATTATCAATAGTGGCACACAAATAGATATTTATATGCAAAACTGATGACATGAATCTAGTTTTGTTTATTTTATTTTTTTAAATTTATTTTTAAAAAAATCACTAATTGATCTCTGCCTTAGCTCCAGTGAAGTTATTTCTAAGCCACTGGTACAACATTTTTATTGTCTCCTACCTTATTTTAAATGTTTTGTTTTACTCTTTTTCAATATGTTTGTTCCCTTTTCTTGGTTTTGGTGACATCTGTGAGATCTGAGTCTCCTTCTACTGCCACTTAGACATTTATATGAAATTTTGGAGTCTTGATTCACTGGAAACAGTTGTGAGGTCCTTTTGTTATATTGGATCAGATGTTGGCTAGATTCCTGGTTTCATTTCTTCACAGTCCCAGTCTTTTCCTTGCTGTTTGACTATAGCAGAAGCTCAATGATTTAGGGCAAAAGGCGTCTCTGTGCTTTTTACCCAGCGTTTCTTCTGTGATCCCACTGATTTTTTTCCTCCCTAATGAATTGCAGTACTTCCTTTAAATACTACATGCAGTATTGCTTTATTTAATAAGCATTTCTCTTTTGACAGCTGATAATTTTTTCTTTTTTGCTATCTTGCTACCTTATATTCTATTTTGTTGTTTCAAAATACTATAAAAAAAAAACACCAAAATTATCCTCAAATAATCAATGGCATTCTATTACATGATGTATATTGGGAAGTAGCAAGTCTGTATTCCTATACTGGGAAGTAGTGAAATGTTGTGGAAGGGGATGTTAGACTCTCGAGGGCTTCTAAACCCCGGCTAGTTCACACATAATAAAGACAGGGACTTCTTGGATTTATAAGAGGTTTAATACCTAGTAACTGGGCATGTATCAACCCTCTAAGCTATTTTGTTATTTCCCAGCTACACACACCATGTCATTTGATTTAATCATTTCTTCTGGGCTGCTTCTGTTCTTTCAGAAGCCAAGGAAATAAAAGCTTAATGAGATTCAATGGCAATTTTGGTAGAACAAAGGAATGTGAAAATTGTGAGAAAGGGATCTTGTAATAAGAGAGTGGAATTCCGTTTATAGACTGTCAGCTGCCCTATGAGGTGCTGCAGAGCGCTGCAGCCTGATGAACATATCCAACCTCAGAGCACAGCAAGTAAGTTAAGAAAATGGATCACAAGCAAAGATAATAAAATTGATGTTAATCAGAAATTATTAAACAGGATGGTATAGAATTGTTGCATTCAGACTTGAAGTGGTTGTCATGGCCATTTCAGGCATAAGATAAGCCTAATTTTAAGAGAAGGAGTGTTAATTATTTCTCCAGATTCTTCAAAATATGCTCGGAAATTGCCAGGGCATTGGTTAAGTGTAGTGGGTTAATGTAGAATAAAGATGTCGTTCGCAAGAACTGAGGAGTAATTAACTGGCAGGTTACATGGTTTCCGACTCAATATTTTACTGTTATAAAAAAAAGAAGAGCATGAGAGGAGTGAATTCTACTCTAGAGCAGGGTGTGGAAACCATGGCTCTGAAACCTAACCTTTGGCCATGTTTGTAACTGAAGCTGTACAATTGAAAGGTATCTCAAATTACTCAGTAATATTTTATCTATGCCTGCTCCTGTGCTCCACTAGCACAGGTGAGTAATTTCAACAGAAACTGCATGACCCACAGAACTTAAGGTGTAAACAGTATGGCTCTCTTCAGAGAACACTTGTTTGCCATGCTACTGAGTCAAGTATTTTTCTAGCACACAGTATATTTCTAATGTATTCTTTCATTCAGTTATTGCCAAGAACTAGATATCTGTATGGTGTTAGGTGAAAATATAGGGTGGGGATTACATACCATGGATAATGGGTTCTAGAAAGAAAGGTGAACATTAGGAACATAAGAAAGCAAGAGAATTAAAACAAGCCCGAGAAATGAAAGTTTACCAGAAGGTACCTAAGGGAAGAAGCTTATCTTGGGGAAATAATTTATAAGCATTCCAAGAGAGACCCAATGGGTTTTATGCCCTCAAGCTACACGAACAAACCCTTCATGTCAGATTCTGCCACAGCCAGTGCAGCTGAAGCCTCAGATAATGGCAGAGATGTGAAAATGTAGTATTCAGTTAGACAGCAATGATGCATCTTTAATTAGAAAAGGAAGCCTCAAGCCCTCAAGGGGTAGACAGAGGTCATTCAACCGGAAAGGTCTTGACAATTGTTAGAGCGTGTCACAAAGATTAGTATAGAACAAACCCAGATGAATATGTATGGTTATGAACAAGCATCTACTTCAGTTCCCAGCATAATATTCTAGGTGGTTAAATGGAATACACATTTATCTCTTTATATTGATACGCAGAATTACACGCACACACACAAGTATATGTGTGTATAGATACATACGTTTTATTTTATTATGTATTTTGAGAGTAGAATATTTTATTTGTGCATTTTAAATGCTGAATCTTACATGACACATTGCAACTTAGAATTATTTAGAAGCGCTATTTTATTAAGTCTGTACTATTTGAGGTATAAAATAGGTAATGCCGAGATGGCTCAGAGGTTAAGAGCACTAGCTGCTCTCCTAGAAGTCCTGCGTTCAATTCCCAGCATCCACATGGTGGCTCACAACTCTGTCTCCAGGGAGCCAACCCAGTTCCTTCTTCTGGCCTCCTCATGCACCTGATAAGTGCATAAAGCAGGCAAATACAAACCTATACAAATACAATTTTAAAATTCCTTAAAAGATATATAATATATATATTGTATATACATAAACACACACACACACACATATATATACATATATATTATTTCATACAGTATTTCTTTTTTCACAATCAGTGGTTCCCATAGTTAGCCTGCTTATAATTTTCCATTATCGATGACATTCAAAGGATATAGATTTCTTGTGAATTACAGTGTCAAAATCAAGCAGTATACTTATTATCTGTACTACACACATACATTTGTTTATTTATCACATATCAGATATCTGTCACTATATTTTAATATGAATTAATTATGTGGTAATTTAAAATCTAAAGTCAATCAATTTCAGATCATAATTGATCTGAATTATGATTGATAATTGATCAAATTCAGATCAAAATTATGATCTGAAATTGTTAACAACACATCAAATTTTATATAAACAACCTGGAATATTTCAAGGGGAAAAAAATCCAACCTAGAAGTGAAAACACTCCAAGCACCTTATAGTTATGCATAAAGACTCCTACTTAATTCTTTCTTGACCTCTAGAGAATTCTAGCAGAGAAGGTGACATTACAATGTGGTGACACATGATTGAGAGTTAACATAAAATGCTCCTACAGGGAGGAGGGAAGATAACACAAAGAATGGAAAATGCTCGTTTTGAGGACATGTTGGTGATCACCATTTAACAGGAGAAATGGCACTTTGTCTGCCTCGCTGTTAGCATGATATAATGAGGTGCATCGGAAGATGAAAGGTCGTTTTTCAAGTGTCATTATGTTTTGACTGTCACTCAGTCTTGCTGAAGACTGAGGTGTATGCTGACAAAACAGGTCTCTTACACATCTTTATTTATTCATTACTTTCTTTATCTTGAGACACTGCTGTGTGCACATCACAACAGTAGGTCCTCATAAGCAAAGACACCGTGCTCAGAACATTCCTCAGGGTAAGAGGCACATAATAGAGGGACCTAAAACTAGAGAAGAAAGCAACAGTAGAGACACCACAGGAACAGCGGTAATAGAGAAATACCAGTGCTGCTCAGGGCGAAAGTCTTCTCTAAGGAAAGAATGTGGGCATTTAGCTTCATAATAATAAAAAGTTTAAAAATTAATAAAAGTGATATTTAACAGATTGGTCTGTCTGAGGCCCTAGATTTGATCGTCAAGACTCAAATGAAAGAGACCATATTGACAATAAATTTTTAAAAATAGTCTTTTGAGAAACCATTAGGATAAATAATGTATAATAAGTAATTGGTAATTATAAGACTGCCAAGAAGTTATCTCAAAGAAATGGAAGCAGTAAGACTCTTCATATATTACATAATACTTCAGTAAGGAAGAGGAATTAGCTTACGTAATGGTTTAATGTTTTAAAGGTTGAGCAACTGCCTTTATCCCATTCAGAAAGGAACTTTGAGCATGGTCAGTCTGTTAGTTAATAACCACTGGGAATGCTAAAAACAAAAAACACTGAGTTTCACTTGAGCTTATGCAGCACTAAGGGGAAGATTTTCATCAGGCATCAGTCTGGTAACAATAGAAACCTTCTAAGACAATCATATTTTAAAAAGTAATTTGATTCATACTTTTTTTAAATCACTTTGTCAAACTTGTAGAAAGAGCAATCACATAACTATGGCCATACTATAATCGGAAAGGAAAAAAAAAAAAAAAGAACTCTTATTTTGCTTCTCTGAACAATTTTTTGAGTTAAATGATGTGGGGTGTTTGAATGCAATATTCAGTAATGTGTTTGTAGTTTCTTGTATATGGCTATTGTTTGCAGCTTGCTGGTACTGAACATCAAGAAATATTTTTCTACATATAAGAAATAAGTTCTCGGTGCATTCTCTGCCAAGTGGTGAGAAAAATGCTAGTTCAAAGCACACCCTGCCATGTCCAGGATGTGTCCTGCCTGTGGGGCTAAGGAACATACTCTAAAGGTGGTAGCATTCAGATGTGCAGGTCACACACTTAGTGGCTCAGTCCTCACTCAAAAAGCAAATGGGATAGACATCTGAAGAGGGAGAAAACAAGGAACAGGACAGGAGCCTACCACAGAGGGCCTCTGAAAGACTCTGCTCAGCAAGGGATTGAAGTAGATGTTGAGACTCAGCCAAACTTTGGGCAGAGTGCAGGGAATCTTAGGAAAGAAGGGGAGATAGAAAGACCTGGAAGGGACAGGAGCTCCAAAAGGAGACCAACAGAAGCAAAATATCTGGGCCTAGGGGTCTTTAGAAAGACCAACACACACACACACACACATACACACAAAAATACTCCAACCAAGGACCATGCATGGAGATAACCTAGACACCTTGCTCAGATGTAGCCCATGGCAGCTCAGTGTCCAAGTGGGTTCCCTAGTAAGGGGAGCAGGGCTGTCTCTGACATGAACTCAGTGGCTGGCTTTTTTTTTAGGCTAACCTCTAACTCACTATGTAGTCATGCCTGCCTTTGAACTCCTGATTCTTTTGTTCCTCATTGTCTCCTTGCCACCCACTACAGTTCTGCATTATATCCTAGGACTTCTTTGACAAAGCTCCTTAGACTGGATGTCTTTGTTTGTTTGTTTGTTTGCTTGGTGATTCTTGAGCTTGATAGATTCAAAGAATAGTCCTTTAGTACCACCTAAAAACATTCCTCATTAATTTTATTTAATTTCTTTGAGCAGGCTCTCACTATGCCTTAAATCATTGTCTTAAATTCCTGGGCTAGAGTGGTCTCTTGCCTCATCTACCCAAATAGCTCAGACTACAGACATATATCACATTTACTTTAATTTACATTTTTTTTTGTAACTTAAAATAACAAACACACTCATTTTAAATCCTGATTATGATTTTCCATTATTCTATTTCTACCAGTTCCTTCTTATTTCCCTTCTATTCCAGTTCCACTCCCTTTCTGTCTCTCATTAGGAAAGAACGGGCTTCTAAGAGGTAACAACCAAACACTAAAATAAAGTAAGATGAAGAAAAATTATCAACTCAGAGTTGGACACAGCAACCCAACAGGACGAAAAAGAGTTCCAAGAGCAGGCGAATGAGTCAGAAACACACTGGTTCTCATGGGTGTAAGATGCAATCTCAAAGTCGTTTTCATTTGCGTTTCCCTGATGGCCCTTCTCCGCTATGGCTACGTGAGAAACAAGTTGCCTACCTGGTTTTCTTTCAGGCATCGCTGGTGTTAGCAGGTGTTGCCTGTTGGAGTTGGGGGAGAAAGGTTAGATGATGGACTCTGGGAGCTACAGGAGGTGTGGGCACTGGGGAATTGGCTGGTTTTCTGTTGAGGCCCTGGAGATGAGCTTCAGCTGGTTTTCTGTTGAGGCCCTGGGTTTGGATATGGAGGGGCGGTGAGGGTGATAAGGATCCTTAGTTTTCTTTTTCTTTCTTTTTTTTTTTCATATTTAATTTTTTCTTATCAGTTACATTTTATTAACTATGTACCCCAGCCGTGTCCCGATCCCTCATTCCCTCCCAGTCCCTCCCTCCCTCCCTCCTCTCCACTGTGCCCCTTGCCAAGTCCACTGATAGGGGGGACCTCCTCCCCATTCATCTGATCCTGTTTTATCAGGTATCTTCAGGACTGGCTGCAAAGCTCTCCTCTGTGGCCTAACAGGACTGCTCCTCCCTTGGGGGGTGGGGAGGCCAAAGAGCCAGTCATTGAGTTCCTGTTAGAAATAGTCCTTGTTCCCCTCACTATGGGAAACCAATTGGTTACTGAGCTACCACAGGCTACATCTGAGCAGAGGTTCTAGGTTACATTCATACATGGTCCTTGGGTGCATGTTCTTGTTCTGCTTAGGTGGCATGTACCCAGTGAATGCTTGCTGGTGTTGGCAGCTGAGATAATGGGATAATGAGTATTTTCATTGCAATATTTCTCACTTCCCTTCCTTTCCTCAAAAACATCTTATATACATCTCTGCTCTCTTTCAAAATCATGGCGTTTGAAAAATCAGTTGTTATTACATATTGCATATGTGTGATCCTAATTATAAACTGTTGAGACAATGTAATGTTATTTGAATGGATGTTTTCTCGGCTGAGCATTTTGCCTTGAACATCTAGTGAGTGCCTCATAGCCTCAGAGGCCAGAAGTCCAATTTCCTCATTATCTACTTTCACATTTCCAACTGAAAGAAGGATATTTCACTTTATTTTGTAGTCCCAATCAGACTAACCTTCATCCTTAATTTCCATAAGAATTCTCTCTTATGTTTTGTACTCAAATTCGGATGTTTGACTTAACTCTCAAACAATTCCCCTTTCAAAATTTTCATCTCCTCCTGTGGAATTCCTTTTATCTAAAATTTGCATTTTTTTTTTCATCTTGGTCATCAAATCCACTGAAGCCTATCCCTAACGCTAAAGGAAACTCAATTTCACCTTCATTTAGGTTGGCATAATAAATTTCATGTTTCACACCTATTCCTTGAAAATGCTGGGCATATATTAGATTTATTCTCAAATTCTCTCAGTTCAAAACCTGCTTCTGAACCTTTATCCCTCAGTCATTCAGAGAAGAAACAAGATGTCTTAATTTATGTGTCACTCTACCTACTGTAGGAACCAGTGCATAGTAAGAAGCAAAAGTAATGATAATGCCATAAATGTCTCAATATAATATAATGCCCCCCCCAAAAAAATCCACCATGTTCCCCTGAGGATTTTATAAAGTTATTTTTTCCTAAAATGGCCTGCATGTATTTATCAGTTAAATATACTACAATAATTAGCTGTTGTGCTAAATTTAGTTATCTTTGAATATTTTAATCACACATTCCTTCAAATGGTGAAGTAATTAAGAATACTGTATTTTCCCTCTTGTAAGCATGAGCACATATGCTCAAACTCTTGTGTGAAACTATGCCATCAAGATCAACTTCTTTGCCAGAGTTCACATTTATAAGCATTGCTAATATTTTCTAAGCTGTGTCAACTTTACTGCAATCTAAATAAATTTTGCATATATAATTCTTTGGGAAATTTATTTCAAATAGTATGTTTATTTGCATAGCTTTTAAAAAGTCATTTTACTTGATTTGTAAAGATTTATTAACAGTATCAGTACCAAAAACAGTTGAGAGATCTACTAAATATTAGTTACATTTTTGGAGTGGTCTTATATTTTAACATAAATAAAACAGACTTACCATGTATTATCTTATTCCCTCCACTTTTCCCTTTCTTTAATGCTTAGCCTTAGCATGATTTGTTTGAGTTCATAATGCAATATTACTATGGCATTATTATTAAAATTTGTAGTTGACATTTGTCTTCTTTTTCTTTTATTTTCTAAAATACAACTTTACTTTTAGAACAGTATTATGTTGAAAGCAAAATTGAAATAAACAGAATATTCAGACTTCCCATTACCCCATGACTCCTAGATGATAAGAAATAGAGTCAATTTGAAAATAAAGATTAACAGCTAACGGTCTACCCCTTGTGAACTTCATACCTAAACACATTACTTTTAACCAGAACATTCCACTCCTGGCCTTTAAAGGCAAATGTCTCGGTTATAATGCAAAGTTCATATAGTTTATTTGTAGAAATCCTCCAAATGCTAATTACTTTTTTCTCCCCCAAATCCAACGTTTAAAGACTCTTCTGAGACTCAAATAAATTTCTTAACTGTGTGGATGTGCAGCGGTGGCACAAGACTTTAACCCCAGCACTGAGGAAGCAGAGGCAGATCTCTGTGAGCTCGAAGCCAACCTGCTCTACAGAGCTAGTTTCAGGATAACCAAGGCTACACAGAGAAACTTGTCTCAAAAAACAAAATTCTTACTTTTTCTTTAGTACTATCATGGTTTATCTGGATTCAATGTTTGTCTTTTTTATTATTTATTATCAATTTTAATTTTTATTATCTTTTCACAATTTATTCATTATATATCCTGATTGAACATTCCACCCTCAACTCTCCCCAATCCCACCCTTCCTCCCTCTTCCACCCTACCTGCTTCCCCTAGTCCACTGAAAGGGGGAGTTCTCCACCATTGCCATCTGCCCATACTTGTTATGTCTCACCAGGACTGCCTAGATCTTTTTTCTCCATGGTCTGGCAAGGCTGCCTCACCAGGGGAGAGTGATCAAAGGGCAGTCAACTGAGTTCATGACAGAGGCAGCCACTTCTCCCCTTACTGTGATTCACATGGTCACTGAGCTGCCAATTGGCCACATCTGAGCAGGGAGTCTAGGTCCTTTCCATACTACTCAGCCATTAAAAATCATGAAATGTGCAGGCAAAGGGATGGAGCTAGAAAAGATCATCCTGAGTGTGGTAACCCAGAAAGAGAAAGACAGGAATGGTATACACTCACTTATAAGCAGATATTAGCCATATAATATATAGGCTAATATATATTATATGTAATATATGATATAGGACAGCCATCTATAGACCTAAAGAAGCTAAACACTAATGAGCACCATAGGGAGAATGCTTAAATATCATTCAGAGTGGCAAACAGGAGAGACAGCAGAAGTGGTGGAAGAGAGGAAACAGGATGGGAGCCACTATGAAAGGATCCACTGAACAGGGGATCGAAGCAGACGCTGAGACTCATGGCCAGATTTAGGGCAGAGTTCAGGGAGTCTTATGGAAGAAAAGAGGGGTGGGAGAAGAGGGACATGGAGGGGAAAGGAGCTCCACAAGGAGACCAACAAAGCTAAAGAATCTGAGTTGAGGGGGTCCTGCAGAGACTGATGCACCGAAGGAGAACCATGTGTAGAGAGGACAAAACAAAATTTTTAACTGTGATCCTCCATAAAAAGTAAATAGCTACAAACAGTTAAACAACTCCAATACACAATAGCATGTAATAAAGGGAATAATGAAAAATAGCAAGGAAAGGTCAGGCCAAAGCAAGACTGGATCCCAGCAGGGAAAACACTAAATCCTGTAGCTACTGTCTGGCACCTGCAGTCCCCTCTGGACTCAATAACCTTGTTTACTCCTGCAGTTCTGCTGCCTGTGGTACATGTAGTCTATCCCTCAGGCTGGTTCCACTCCTTCCCTACAGCCTTCCTCAACAGATGCCTCAAAGTCATGCCATCACACCTGCATAACATCCCAATGAATTATAGGCCTCACCTTCATAGCTTCACACAATGGCCTGTGAGAACGTTCCTGCAGAGAGTACAGTGCCGTCCTATATTGCTTGCCTTTGCCAACTTTCTAGAACCTAGGTAGCACTCTTCATGACCTTGAAACTCTTAGATTTTGCATGCACGTGAAAACAGCATCATGCCAACGCTCTGCCAACACTCCTTCCAACTTCATAGTACAGTCCCATTTATCACAACTATAGTGACCTGCATGTGGCCTGGCAGTTGTCAAGCTAAACCTAGAAACAATTCTTCAAGATGTTGTCTTCTAGCAGGAAACTCCTTCAGTGGCACTTTCAGCACAGTTCTTTCCTTTCAAATAAATTTGTATTTTTCACAAGTTGAAGGTGTTAATGGATGAAATTTAACTCTCAGTACGCTTTGTTTATGGTCCCAGTAATTAATCTTATCAACAGTTAATCTCATTGACAGTTCTTTTCCTTAGACTTGCCATTTATTCAGCTTTAAAGTTAACATTTCTGTCCCTGACAAGCTACATAGTCTGTATATCTTTCCACGCACATTGTGTGCATACTCTCTCTCTCTCTCACTGTAAATACGGCTCAGAGCAATGAGCAACAACCATAAAATTTTTCTCTATCAACTATTTTTCTTATTGGTCAACAAACTAACAGATATAAGGAATAATTTATGTTGCTTTGCAGTTTGAGAGAATAATGTCCATTTTAGCCTGGAAGACATATAGCTGGGAACATGAGATGATGGCTCTCATTGTATTCACAATCCAATGGCACAGAGAAAGAGATAAATGGTGGTCATTTGGCATCCTTCTCTGCTCTTTGATTCATTTAGGATCACAATCCATGAAATGGTGCTGTTCAAGTGGTTTGTCTTTCCTGTTAATGACCTCCAGCAATGCCTTCCCAAACATTCCCTGAAAGATATATCCAAGGCAATCCCAAAATCAGTCAAGTGGACAAAAAATATTGACCATCAAAGGATCCATCTTTGAAATTGTTGAAGATTTGGAAGCTTTACCATAGTATCTGAAGTTTGAGTCTTTTAGCTGATTTATAATTCACAGCTTGCATGAACTCACGTAACATAAAACTTCTGTCTGGTAGGTTTTTTTTATTTCAGTATTGTTGAAAGTATTAATGGTGGTAAATAGGTGTATCTATACCTATTAATGATTAGTCAACTAATTAATTAGAAGAATGAAAAAAATGAGTCATACATAAAGAAAAGTTATTATGTTATCCAACTCTAAAAAATCTACATAACAAAAATATATCTCTACTAATTGTCCTAGAAAACACAATATAAAATGAAGATATTAAAATTTTACAAAGCAAAGTTATATAACTTGATAGATATTCATTAAAATTGTTATTTTAAGCCATGTGAGTCAGAAATAGGCAATTTAGTGGTTATAAAATTACACATACTTTTCTTAGGTAATTATATGATCCTTAGTAAAGTAAGATTTTCTGCATCTGTTTTAAGCATTTTATTAATAATTAAATTCATGTGTATTCGGGTTAATTCATGAATAATTTCATTGCAGTCTACCTAAAGAGATTATAGGCTAATTAGAGATGATCAGGCAAATATAGTGACATCTTAAGAGGCAATTTTGTGCTACAGAATAAGAAAAATTCATCTATGTAGTTGTAATAAGCTGAATCTGAATTCCAGCAGAATGATTAACTAGCTGTACAAATTTTGCAATTGATTAAATCCTTCTGACTCTCAATTTCCTCCTATGTAAAATTGAGATAATAATTCTTATCTTTATAGGTTATGTTATGAACTGCAAGTGATACTTTCAGAGTTCTCAATTTATAATAAAAGACCTTTAATAGTTATTTTTCTTTGAATTCTTTAATCTGAATCATTTGTCTGAGTCCTTTCCAAACAGGCAGGTTATTTTTCAGCAACATAGTGTGGGTAGCTGAAGAAAATTGGTTCATATCTTACATTTTCAAATCAAATTTTCCTAGGCATTCTGTGACTTAATCTTCAATGACTAAATATATCTTATATATCATTCCATAAAATAAAATAAAAGTAGATTGCCAAACTAAAGAATTATATAGATATTATTGAAATTTGAAATATTTGGAGGATTATTGTTGCATAGATTAATAACAAATTATTGTCATATTTTCTGTTGCCTAAGCCCTTTTGAAGCAGATAAAGACATATTAATAATATACTATAATTTAACAAATTGACACAGATCATGTTATGCAAAACCAGGCAGATGAAAAGCATTTCAGAGAAGTTAATCATTGGTTCAGCTTCCACAGATTTGTACAATTGGTAAAAAAGAAAGTGTCATATATAAACAGTCAAAAGGAAAGTGTCATATATAAACAGCCAATTCATAGGCTTAAAGCCATGAAACCTAGAAGATAATATGAATTTCTTTTGGATTGCTTTTCTAGAGTCAGCAACTGTGACAAAGAACCATCAGTGGGTTGCAATAAAGATTCAGTATTTTCGTATATTTAAAGATTCAAAGTGACAGTAAGTATTCATAAAAGTAAAAGAAGGAGAAAAGAAGCCAATGGACTGAAGGAAAGAAAAAAAGAGGAAAACTGAAAAGAAGACAGAAAGTAAGAAAGAAAGGTAGGGGAAGAGAGCAGAAAGGTTGTGAGAAGAGAGAAAAAGAGAAAAGTAAAAGAAAGGAGAGTAGGAAGAGAACAATTTAGAAAAGAGGGAAGGGTAGGTAAGGAAAGAGAGTTGTCTCACTGTCATCCTACTCTTGGATTCAGAAATTTTATTACGTTGTGTTGGAAAACAATGTCATACCTGCTTCCTGCAAAAGGCAGTGAACAGTAAGTCGTGTTGTATGCCTCGCAACCAGAACCACTCAACAATTAAAAGTGACATCACCTGCCAGTCTGCTGAATTTCTTTCAGTTCTGGAGAGATGTATTTCTCCATTTTGGTTTTCATTTTATTTTCACATTCATCAGAGTACTGGCCGCTTTCCATGAAACTGATTTTCAGATAGATGATTAAATGATTGGTGCTATAATAAAGTTTTAAAATTATTTCTGCATAGTTATAAATCAGTATGAAATTTAAAAGTTATTAAAATATAATTCCTTAATAGAAATACTAGAGATTTAAATCCCAGCTTCATTAAAAAATTAAATTCCAGATTTTGCTAGCCAAATTTTTAAGGAATCCTTGGAATGCCAAAAGTTGTCTTGAATATTAAAACAAATCATTGAAAGATCTGCTTATATTCAACAGAATCTCTAAGTATATAGGCTTTTAAAGCAGCAATGTTGTTTTGTTAACTATTTTTGTTGGAGCTCTTTGAGCATGGTAATGATTTATTTAACAATATCCACTTCTTACATACTAATGACATACACTCCTAGAGTGCATAGAAAAATAAGAGAACTCTTAGAATACTCATTTAATTGATACAAAAGCATGCAGACAGAAATTATAAACACATTCAAAATTTTGTAAATTATATAGTATTTTTTAAATTTTTTATTTAACTTTTATTAATTACACTTTATTCATTTTGTATCCCCCCATAAGCCCCACCCTCCTCCCCTCCCAATCCCACCCTCCCTCACCTTTCTGCATGCATGCCTCTCCTCAAGTCCACTGATAGGGGAGGTCCTCCTCTCCTTCTTTCTGATCTTAGTCTATCAGTTCTCATCAGAAGTGGCTGCAATACTGCATATATTTTATTTATCCTATAAGGTTTCATGCTTAATTTTGTGATAAATGTACATTTTCATTCACTCTAGTTAAAGTGTCATGTTTAAATAAGACTCCTCATTGCAATTCATTGACAATACTTTGTATTTTCAAATTCAAGAAATTTTCTTTTCTTCTTTTTTTTTTAATTCCCTCTTTTGACAAGAGGAGAATACAGCCCATAGAATCAACTAAACAGGGTTCATACAGGCACATAGAGACTGAATCGGCAATCATGAAGCCTACATAGGTCTATGCTAGGTCCTCTGCATATATGTTATGGAAGTTTAGTTTGGATTTTTTATGGGACTCCTACTAATGGGAGTGGTGGTGTTTCTGACTCCTGTAGACTGCTCTTGGGACCCTTTACTTTCTCCTGGGTTGCCTTTTTGAAAGTGTCTGCCTTGTCTTATTGGATCTCTTAATGTCATGTTTGGTCGCTATCCCTGGGCATTTTGCTCTTTTTCTGAAGGAAAATGGAGAAGCAGTAATTCTGGGAGAGAGGGGAGGATGGTGCAGTGGGAGGAGCAGAGGGAATGGAGACTTGCATGGGAGAAAAATAAATAAGTAAATGAAATTTCCTCTTCATTTGATTGTCCAATGACAATTTCCCACAGCCTGAAATTTGCTGATGAAATTCTTGGCATGGCATCTAAGATGCTATTGTGCTGATAACTGAGCTGGCAAGTTGGTCAGTCTTTATCACATTCAGATTGGTTTTGGTTTTGCTTTTTGTTTGTTGCTGAACTACTATAGTCCTTTCGAATTGGTAGTTTGTCTTCATTAGGAAGTCTGCAATGGCTCGTTGTCTTTTCTTATATTTATCAACCTGATGATGAGTGTTGCTACTTTAAAAAAGAAAATCAATTGTTATCATGGCCTCTATTGCCCAGTATCAGAGTCTCCCTCCACTTATGTAATTCATTTATCAACAAAATAATTGTAAAAGCAGTCTGCAAAGGGGGACAATGTCCAATCACATGGACCAAGAATATATAAGAAAATCTCCAGGTAAGCAACAAGAAAACAGAGTGTAAAACATATTTCATAAGAGAGAAAACTCAAATGGGTAAAGATGCATAGCTTCTTTAGTCACCTGGATATATAAACTTAAACTACCATGTAATTTACTGTTACAGTCCCGAATGGAGTGCTCTTTAAGAATACAGAGTTCATAGAGAATTCTGAGCAGATCCCATGAGCATAGTTTGACAAAAAGCACTTAGGCAAGTTCTTGTCAACTTTCCTAATGCTGCAACTCTTTATCACAGGTCTTCATGTTGTGGTGATGCCCAACCACACAACAAGGACATTTGCTCAACTATGTTCATAGCAGCTTTATTCATAATAGTGAGAATCTGGAAACAATCTAGAAATCTCTCAACCAAGGAACGGATACAGAATTGTGGCACATTTATAAAATGGAATACTACTCAGCAATTAAAAACAAGGAAATCTTTGAAATTTGCAGGTAAGTGGTGGGAACTAGAAAAGATCATCCTAGTGATGTAACCCAGAAGCAGAAAGACACACATGATATATACTCACATATAAGAAGATATTAGCTATTTAATATAGGCTTAACATACTAAAATCTATAGTCTTAAAGAAGCTAAACAAAAAAAGAGAACACCAGGGAAGAGACTTAATCCTCATTCAGAAGGGCAAACAAGATGGACACTGGAATTCATAAAACAATAAATAAAAGATGAAAGTTCTGTAGAATTTACACAAGATTAGTGTCATAAAGTTAGGATGGGAATTGTAGTCTACTCTGCTACAGCTATAAGAAAAGGCTTCAGAAAGAATCTTAGACTTGGGTTCTTGAGTAAGAACAAGCACGTTATGATGAATCTTATAAGCTGTAGTAAGCATCTTAGTTTATGGTACAGAGCATGACTCAACAGGCATCTAAATGGAAAGAAACACAGGAATTTTTCAGTAGATAGATAAATAAGAAGAGACCCAGATAATATAGAAAGCTGGTTAGACTAAAGGGAATAATTTGAAAACTCTAACATTTAGAATGTGGTAAAAAACTGTAGCACTGATTCAGTTCTCTGAAGACCTTCCAACTGGAGTTTTCTTACTTTATCTACTGCTGTTCCTATCGGAGCAACTATACACACTTGACGCATAGACAAAATGCCTTCTGATAGCTTCATTTTTCTAGAATCGTGATAGTTTGAAACTTCCAAACAATTTTACTAAATATTAAACACTGGACTGTTAATCCAACATACTCCTGGACTTTTGAATTTTAATCTAATCTACATGCTGAACTTTGAGGTCTTTGTCAACAAGAAAATACTAAAACAAACCAAAGACCCTCCAGCCTGAGATTCTTTTCCTTTCCCAATCCTTTCCAGATAAGGAGGCACACTGAGAGCACATGGAAAGCAAATGCAAAATTACATGTGAAAAATAGGGAAGCAGTGAAGGAGTTCTGCTATCAGAACACTGCTGCCATTGTTCTTGGCACTTGTGATAATGACAGTTGGATAGATGAAATCCAGAAGTTCCACTCTTGTTGTGCTCACATATTGCAGTCCATCACAACTACTGTGTCCCGAATGCTTCCATCTCTTTACATCACTCGTGTGCACAGGATACGGTTGTCTATGGCAGAGTAGACAGCAGTGGAACCAGAAAAAGGCGGGAGACAGGGAATTATAAATTAGGTTATTTTCATAATTCATATGTGAGGCTACTAAGTCATAGTATCTAAATTGTGCTACTGTTCGTGGCATCAAATACAGAATAGAGAAAAAAAGATGATGAGAGAAAACAAAGGGAGGAGAGGGGAGAAGAAGAGAGAAAAGGAAAAGATAGAAAGAGGCTAAGTTTGAGGTCACTGACCCAAATACCAGCTACTTGAGCAGCTGAGTCAAGATAACAATTCAAGATATAGGTGTGTTGGAGACTGATGAAGATTTGGTTAACTTAGGAGACGGTCTCAAAACAGAAAGTTTAAAAAAAGAGGTGGGGTATGGCCCACTGCTAGAAAGTTTGCCTAGTAGGTGCCAGGTTCTGGGGTCAGTCCCTAGAATTGAGAAAAGGTGAGAGAACAATCAAGAGTAATGGAGGGCAGAAAGAAGGAGGAATGTGAAGAAAGGAAAAAGGTGAAAGTAAAGGAACAGGAAAGGATTTCATTGGAACTGACTGAAATAGTGCGATCTTCAGTAAGTGGTGAATAGAAAAAAAAAACAGAGAGACTGTCTGGCAGCTGTACTTACACTAGTAACTTGATTGCATCATTGAGAGTAAGCTCCTAAGTCTTCTCCATTAGTTAACACAATTTCATATTTTACTTGATCTATGATTGTTGTGCAACTTAGGTAGATTTTCCTAAAATTTTAACTTTTCCTTGACTCATTCTGATGTCCTTCTATTTCTATTCTGCTTTCTTGTCTTCAAGTTTTTCTCAAAGTTTCTTAATTAGTACTGTTTCTTTTAACCCGTTTTATAAAGCTAATCGTTCACAGTTAACCTATAGGAAAAACTATTCAGCATGTAGCAAGTGATTGCAACAATACCTTAGCTAATGCCGTGTCAGTGATTAAGATTATCCTAATACTTGGAGAGTTTGTAATAACTTATCTCAATCACTCAGACTGTTGTTTTGTTAAACAGAACAGCTGCTGGTCAGTCTAGATTATTTGGGGTCCTTCCCTCTGCCAGAACTGGTCTTCCTTCATATCTACGTGACCCTCCCTTTTCTGCTCTCTGAATTCCCCGACCACCCTGTGCAAAGTGGCAAAGAGCCCTGCTAACCTTCTTGCCCCTCACACCCTGCTCTGTTTTTCTCTGTCCCACGTGTTGTTCTCTGTTATTCCACGTGTTTGCTTGTTTATGGTAACTGCCTTCCAAAAAGTTGCAAGTTCAACAAAAGCTGTGCCTCCAGAACCCATGACAGCGGCATGTACGGCATGCCAGCTGGGAAGGTATTTACTGAGAAAATGAGTGCGTAATATGAAGTATATAATAATTCTATATCCTTTAAACCAAAGTGTGATGAAATTAATATGCTAAATATGTTTTGAGTGACATTAAAATGCTTTGAGTAACATTATAGTAATTATTGTCACTGTCGTTGCTTTGATTCCACTTTTATAAGCTGAGGCTTTGACATACAGACATCCTAGTTTTCAATGTTAAAAATTAATATTGTGAACAGTTACATAGATTGCTCATGGTTAGATTGGTAATAGGCATATGAATGCTTTCTGACAAAATAATAATAACAATAATAATGATTTTTAGCCCCTATCTTATACACTCAGAGCTACACATCATTTATTATGTATTTATTGCTTTTTTTCATCCTTTATGAAATAAAGCATCTCTTTATCCTTATGAATAAGTGAAAGTTATCTTTATTCAGTTATACATATTATATATATGTATATTATATAGTTATATATATCAGCAATATATAATTCTTTTCAAAACTGTCATAAGGGAAATTATAGGCTAGAAAACATAATGAAGATTGTGGTGTAAGTTCCCTAGAATTGCTGTGTTAAGGACAGAGGAAGAGAAGAAAGGAAACAGGGATGAAAGGGACTGGGAGAGAGAGGATCAAAAATAAAGAGGTTTTATTTTATTTTTTTAACCTTATAAGCTAAATTAGTTCTTCATTTTTCTATCAGTGCCATGAGATCACTGAAAGTCCCTAACTGATCTATTAGGATATGGGTCTTCCTCTTCTGAGAAACAAAATGATACCTGTAACAGACAGAGAACTTCATGGTGGAACAGCTGCTCATGGTTTAACAGAACAAGCCCATCATCTGTTCAGAACCTTCTCATGAATCTCCTCCCTTGAGCAGTACTCTGGCAGCTCTAACTCACATACCTGGGATAGCCCAGAAACAGCTCACACCAATGCATGGAAGCCAATTCAAAATTGTTCAGACCTAGCTGCTAAATACTATTTTATTTTAAAATTAAAGTCGATAAATATTTGTTAATTTAAATTTAGTGTAGAGGCCATAAATTCTCAAGATTTATTTATCATTCCCTGCTTTCTATGCTATTTTTGTGTATTAAATACGTCTTCTTTAAAAAAAAAAAAAAAAACTTTTTTCTTCTGTTTTTTGAAAAGCGGGAAAGAAACAAAAAATGATCTTCATGAAGTTCCTTAAACCCAAGTATACTGACATTACTTTAGCATTTTGAAATAGAACACAGTGGAAGTATTTATAACACAGATCAGCTACCACTAAAAATCAGGCTATTTTTTTTTTTTTTTCCTAAACTAGCTGTTAAAGATGTATCAGGCAGCAGTATTTACCTCTTTATGGGCATAGACTCTGACATTACTAGATGGCACAATCTTACAGCAAATTTCTGGGTCCTCTGACTCTTACATTTTTTATGCTGTCTTCTGCAAGGTTTCCTAAGATTTAGTGTGGGAGATGTTTCCTAAAATTTAGTGTGGACCCTCCTTGTTACTTAGCTTCTTTGGGTCTGTGGCTTGTAGTATGATTATTCTGTACCATAAGGCTAATAACCACTTATAAGTGAATATATAACCATGTTGACGTAAGCTTTTTATTGTATTGATCTTTTTTTTAAGATGTATTTTATTTATTAATTATACAGTGTTCTGCCTGTATGTGTGCCTACAGGCCAGAAGAGGGCACCAAATCTCATTATAGACGGTTGTGAGCCACCATGTGATTGCTGGGAATTGACTCAGGACCTTTGGAAGAACAGCCAGGGCTCTTAACCTCTGAGCCATCCCTCCACCTCCGTATTGATCTTTTTATGTTAGCATACAAAATATGAGTTTCATCAAGTATGTATAGTTTGTTTTCGCTTATTCTCCTCCTTTTCTTTCTTTCCCCATCACCTCCTTGAAATTGCTTCCCTTTCTTCCCCACTGATTCAACTTTCTATTTTCCTACTACATATTTCCTACATATATTATTCCCATTTAAGGAATAATCATAGCCATTGTTTCATATTATTTTCTAAGTTGCTTGATTAAGTTTGGCTAAAAACTGACAGATAATTGTTGGTATAATATTCTTGTGGAAGGTACCCTTGTTCTTTCAAGTGCTGATTTTTCTACCCCACTATCTGATTTCAATCTGGACATTGCATTGTGATGCTTATTCTAAGTATCAACTGTCTCAAGTTTGCGTAAACATGCCACCATGTTTACATGTTCTCTGTGTTGTCAATTAAACTTCCAGCAAGTACTGTGCAATGGAGAGAATAAGGTAGGATAAACTGGTCCAGAGGGGAGGAGAAGGAAGCGGGGGGGGGGAGCAAAAAACAGCAGGAGGAGATTTTCAACCATGAGGGAGATAAACTGGAACTAAGATTTGACTAAAAAGCAAGTATAATGTGGGAAATCTGAGTGGGAGGAATCTCTGCGGGCTTGGAAGTGTAGGATGGAGTAATCATTGCCCGGCATTGTGTTCTAGGTTCATTAAATAAATCCCAGTGTCTGTGTGGTGACTTGAGTATACAGCTGGTTTAGGAATAACCGCCGTTTAACTAAAAGATAAATCAATAACAAATATTAATAACCCACAACAAATGGCGCCCAGATAATCTAAGTATCCATATGCTTTCAATCATAATTTAACATAATTTGGTGGGGGAAATAAGCTCCCAGTGAACCAACCCAAACTTAAAACCTAAAAACTCCCAGGTCAATTACTGCTTCTTTAAGAGAATCTTAAACACGCCCAGTAGCAAAAGACAGCCTACTGTGTGCAGACCTGAGACTTAACATAACAAAACTGGCTGCCTCTACAGTCTAACAGGAGGGGTACACAATCTTGGCTTCTTTGTACTGTGGCTGGCTCAGTTCAGCAGCCATGGCTGGAAAGAAAGAAACTGGAGGCAGACAGACCTCTAGACAGACTTGGCCTAAAACTGCATCTAAAATAAAAAATGCCAACACAAAGAGTGTTTTAATCTCTTTTGGCTCCGTTTTGGCTGTCATAGTCATGGATCTGGTCGCAATATGTTTAATGATGATGGCTCTTCCCCGTGCCTTCTCCAAGAAGGTACAAGGAGAAAATGGGGGGAAAGCCATGGAATGGACTACTAAGTTATAGACAATAGAAAGGGCACCGTTCTTAATAAAAATTAGATTAATAGTGGCTAAAATTCAAAGCTCTCTGGCTGCAAGATACTTGTCAGTTCTTTATGGTAAGGGTCCGGAAATTCACTGTAACAACTCCAAAAAATAAATTCCAAACAATAACCTACTGGGTTTTACTTGTTACAGCCTAAATTGGCACAACTGACCAAAAAACTTAAAATTTTTCTTGTTTCTTTGCTTTACTTTAATTTAAAGGCTTTGAGTTACAAAGCCTTTATTTGAGAAAAAAAAATATTTGAACAAGTTGGTGAAGGCATATGCCTTTAATCCCAACACAAAGTAAAAAGAAACAGGCAGATCTCTAAATTCTGGATCAGCCTAATTTACATAATAAAAACCAGGATGGCAACTCCTGCTGTTTATCCACTTGCAGAGACAGTCTAAGATTCAAAATGACAAAATTTTCCTTAAGGTTAATATGTAAGTTCTTTTTTCTTAATAATAGATGTTATGTCCTTATTAATCTAAAGGTTGGATTCACATCACTTTTAGGTTTATGTAAAGAGAGATGATGTCACACTGCTCTAAAAAGGCCAGCCACTCTCAGAAACTAGGACTTCCACAGGAGAACTGGTGCCAAAGGAGGTTTAGCTTAAGAGATATGTTCTGTTGGTAAATGTAAGGTTTCAAAATTAGGCTGGGAAACAAACATGCAAACTGCATGTCTCCCATGTCAAAAAACTTAAATACTTACTAAATTAAGTTGTCACACTGCTCTGGAAGCTGGTTTATCCCTTTGAACGTGAGATATTTTCACAGGGGGCAAAAACTGGTCATGCCTGAAGCAAAAAAGACACAGGAGGCTTAAAGGTGGCAAAGTATATGCCAAACTGTATGTCTTAACCTAGTTAAGACCTAAAAACTCAAAAATTATAATTCACATGTTTAAAAGGTGAAATTCTCCATCCCATATCAAAAAGGGGGCAAGCCAAGGATAGCCAAAACAAATGTAAAAACTCAGGTGCAAGATGCCTAGGGTATGATTAAATGCTAAAGGTGAAAGAGAGTTTATATAAAGTTTGGCTATAAAGGCATAATTGCCCATTCTATATAGAAAGAGGATGAAACAAAAATAGCTACAAAATATATAAAAACCTAGGCCTAAACCTCCAATCAAGTACAAGATGCCTAGGGTATGCTTAAGCTTTAAATTAAAAAAGTTTATATAAAATTTACTTAAAACATGCCTTTTCTATTGCACAAGGCAACCAGCTTGTCTCTCTAATGGGAGGCCTTCTCTTGGGAGATAGGTAGCAACTTGGCCTAATACAACAGGCGTCCAAGAGCCCCAAAAAAGATATTTTGATCTATACAACCTTGTTTTGATTTCAACATGATAATGACTGTATGTTCAATAATATTGGTAACTTATATTAATGATCCCTTCACATGGGAACAACTCTAAAACTGACTGAGACATTAAAAAAAAAAAGTCTCTTGCCAAAAGTCCAACAATACATGGCCGGTAAATCATTGGCTATAATATCCTCAAAATTTATTATGACATTCTTTTAATTGGCATAGATAAAATTGGTTTACAGTTTAGTTTCATCCTGAACATCTCATACATTTATAATTTTAGGACTGTTTAATGCTTCTGAGAAATTATATGTTTTCAGAACAAAAGGACCAGACACTGGAGGCGCTGGATCAAAACTGACAGAAATCCTCCTTTCCAGTTTAGAGAGAGTAAGGTAAGCCATTCCTCCCTCAAGTCTTTTTGCTTTTGTTCCTATATTAGATAACTGAGAACATACCTACCCTACTCTCGTTGCCTATTACCCCATGAAAGGCTCCTGTTAATCCCACTGTGTGAGAATAAGACCACTACCACAATTCCGAGCCAAAATTGAAGCAAGCTCTACTTAAATACTTACCAGAATAATAGACTCTTGCTAGGTCCATTCTGGGGTTCCAGAGGAATCACATTTTTTGCAGAGGCTATTAAAGGCAAATCTGTAAGAATACGTGTTTCCTACTAGGTCCAGTCAGTGACAAGCATATATTTTGATGTTCTTCCTACCTGAGTACCTCCTGCCTACATGCAGCCAGGGCAAGCATACATCCTGATGTATTTCTTGCCTACACGTGATCAATCATATCTGGTGCAATTGGGTCAAATACACTTATTTAAGGGAGCAAAACCAAATTCTTTGTTATATATATATATATATATATATATATATATATATATATATATATATATATATATATAATAGCTCCAGCATCTCAGAAAGTATCTTATCTAGGGCAAAGAGCTTACAGGCTAAATGCATTTTTTTTTGTTTTGTTTTATCGATCTCTTAGGCACAGTAATTAAAACTGAAAACAAAACTTTGGCCTTCACACTCGCACCCAAATGTGGAGCATCTTTTCATCATCTTTAGTGGATACTGAGAAAGAGTTCTGGAAGTACAAAATGCCCCTACAATTCTTCGTGTGCCAGTCAACCCAGTCAGTATCAGATATTTAAGAGAGACAGAGATGGAGCAGAAAGGATGGGATCCTTGTAACCTTTAAATTATGTCAGTACCTGGCAGTTGCTTATGTGGACCTGACAGAAGGAAGGCAAAGGATCAGAGAACATGATAAGTGTTTATTGGATGTGATTTACTTCTCAGTAATAAGCCAGTGATGTGGCAGGAATTGAAAACAAGAAGTCTTCCAGGAGAGAAGATTTTTTTAGAGATGCAATTAATTCACCTGGCTTGCATTTCTTCTTTCCCAGAGAAGCAGTTGTCAGCTAAGTGCCTGCAGCACAGCCCAAGCTGTAATTATTATTCAAGTTCATCCTGCAAAGCCATCTTAAGAATTTTACCATTAACCACCACAAATATTCATGGTCAAGACTTTCTTACACTTGCATATCCTGGGATTTAGTCTCAGAATTAAGAAGAAAATGTAACTGGTAATTATTTCAGATGTTTATTTTCAGAAACAAATGTCCTCCCTTTAGTCATATTTGGCTTACGGTTCTTTTTCAATTTAATCTTTGTTAGTGTCCTGAAGAGCTGTTATGTTAAATGCCCAAGCATAAGCAAGTCATTATTCCATAGTGAACTATAGAGAGCTCCTGGTTGTCATGGTAATGTGGCTGCACATATGAAGTCAGTATTGTGGACATCGCATTTCCATTAAAATATCATGCACATTTGCATGAACTTTTGCCCAGACCGTTTTTGCTGTGTTTGTTCCCCTCTGCCACATTCCACAACTGTGTCAAGTGATTTCATAGTCTGAGCGGAGTTTATCAGGGTTCAATGCATCTATTATTGATCTGTCTCAGATGGAAGTTGAACTGAATTCAAAGTGTAACATGTACAAAGAGAGAGCTCTGTAGTTAACCCTGCCAATTACTTTCAATCTAAACTGAGGCAGCCTTCTCGCATCTTCTCATAAATGTTTTTATTTATTTATCTTTATTGTTTCCTCTTCTAAAATATTCCATAAAATATCTCCCCTAGATTTCTAATACTTCACTGCTCTTGAGGATATTGGGCTTTAAAGAGCTGTAGACATAACTTTCCTGGTAGAGTGCCTACAGTACAAGCATGAGGACCTGTGCTTGGATACCCATCACACAGAGTAAAGTCAGGCGTGATGATGCACACTGGTGATCCAGGCCCTGAGGTAGAATACACAGGCCCTAGCATCTACTCCGCCCTGTCCAGCCAATCAGCCACATCCAGGTTTGGTGAGAGACCCTGTCTCAAAAATTTCACTGGAAGATGAAAATGTTCGCCTCTGTCTTCCATTCACTCTCTTACACTGGCATCCACATATAAGAACACGTACACACATACACACATACAACGAGATACAGGGGTTTAGTTTCTCCATATTTTTCTTTGCTCTCACATCTTAGTCACTGGACAATTTGATTATTTTCATTGATATATTTAGTTTTTTGTTTGAGTCAGTTTATACATAACTAAATTTTGTGTGTGTGTGTGTGTGTGTGTGTGTGTGTGTGTGTGTGCACGCACACACAAGATTTGGCAGCAAACTTAGCGCAACTAAGTTTGGCAGCACAGATCTGCAGACCTAGCTCTCATAAGACCAAGACATAAAGTTAGAAAACTCTCAAACTGGAGACTTGGTTATGTAATAGAACTTCAAATATTTTTCATCCTGAATATACTATGAATATAATATTAATACTATTAATATTCTATATTAATAGAATTAATATATTATATATATTCTATAATATATATATTCTATATTCTATATATATAATAGAATTAATATATTCTATTAATATAGAATTAATACTGGAACTTAGGTACTCAAGGGTAAGAACTCATTGGTTAAAATGTAAATCCTTACTGACTTGATCAAATGGCATGAATTATCTTTACAAAAGTTTGAAACAAGTAAGTTATTTGTTGAGTTTTCTGTATTCATAAATTATGTAAGCTTATTTTGTTTCCATGTCATTGTATGGACATCCTTTTCATTGATGTAAAAGCTTAAATAAGTAAACTAATCATTAGAAACTGTCAGCATTTAATATATAGGCTATAAGGCTGTGGAATGTGGCAAAATACATAGATTTTGTTGACTAAAAACATATACAGAGTCATGATCAAACACACACACTTGTACATATGCACACAGAGAGAGTTTGTACCAATGATAGTTTATAAGTGTTTCTTTGTATGAGGAAAGCAGGAAGGTACCAAATAAAATTCTTTTGCTATGGATTGCGTTAAAAATATGTGAAAATGAATCATGTCTAATAATACAGGCAAGTGTTTCACATAAGACTATTACAAAGGAAAAGAAAGAGGTTCATCACCAAATCAAGGGAGGATACAAAGGAAGAGCTAATTAATGCTGTAAAATACAGAAATCAAAAATGAAATCTGAGGGAATGGTATTGGTTGCAGAAATTGTTAACCTGTTAAAAAAAAATCAAAGGTGACTTACAAAAGTATAGATTTAGCATAGTGTTATTTGTATTGTAATTGTATAAATAATAAGAATAGTGTATTATTTATAACAATACAGCAGCATTGCTACATAATGTTTTGTTATTAATGCATATTACAGAACTAACCATAAAAATAAATACAAAAGATAATTTCTTAGTAGGAACTGCAATCAAAAATTAAAAAGTAGCTTCAGCTCTTTCCTGCCTCTATTGAAGGTAAAAATAGATTTATTTATATTTTATTATTCTTATTTTTTCCAATTAAGAGATTACTAAAAGGGAGGAAAATTTCCTCCTTAAAATGTATCATAAGTACATTTGTATTTATTACACTTATCTTTTTTTTTTTCTAATTGGAAGATTACTAACAGGGTAGGAGTACATGAGAATTCAAGGAGATTTTTCCACTGTCGGGTAGGGAAAGGCCCTTTGATTTAGTTGGCAGTGTAAGCTTGGAGATAAGCTTATGGCTTCTCCAGCTGCTGTCTGTCTGCAGATTGCAACCACAGCATTGACTTCCAATTTGCAGTTCAAAGTGACAGATTCCATCCCACCCACTTTCGCCTAAAACACCAGATTTCAGTGAATGTCCTTAAAGCTTTTCAAATAACTGTCTCCCCAAGTATGCAGTGGGAAGAAATGGGTAAAAACAGAAGGGAAGTATGGGCAGGTAGACAGAGAAATCTAATCCCCCCTCTTAATCCTGTGAGGGAAGGCTTCACTTTTTAGCCCTTGCATCAGTATAACCCCTTATTTTCTGTCCCAAGTTCTCTGGTCTTTTCTATACCCTCCCATCCTGAATTTCTTACATGACTCAATTCCTAGGTCACTCAATGCTATTATAACAAAAGGTCATAGACTATCTGGCTTGTAAACAAAAGAAATTTATTCCTCACTATTCTGGAAACTATAACTATGGGATCAGCATGTTGGCAAGACAGTAAGGACTGTTTCTGGGTGCCAGCAACTGATGTCTCTGTGTCCTCACATGGCCTAAAACAGCTAGCTTTTCTTATGAGGACATGAATCCCTTTTATGGAGGCCCAAACCTTACTGCTTAATTACCTCCACAATTATGTACTTTCAAATGCCTTCAGATTGAGATTAGAGTTTCAGTATTACAATTTGGGGTAGATATAAGCGTTCACTATGTCTTTCCATTTTCTTCTATAATTATTCCCTTTTCCAATAGGAGTTAAATATAACTCTCCTCCACACAGTATTTAATATTTTACAAGTTATCAGCATTAGAGGTTCAATTTCTGAGGTCTTTTGTTTCCATAAAAGTATTCTTGCTCTGCAGTAGTAGCCATCCCTTTGTCTACACATCCATCCAGTTGGAAGGAATCTGATAAGAATGTGCCACAGCTTATCCATCTGACAGATGAGGGTGTGTGGAGAAATACTTCTGCTATGTGCTTTGCTCTATAACTCCCATGATTCTCAACCATAGCTGTGCATTAAAATCACCTGGGGAAATTTGCACAGTCTATACAAACGTGTCAGTTATCAGTTAATCTAGAACTTTGCTCATGTGCCCTCCATAATATTTGTTTGATTTTTTTTTCAATTTTGTTTTAAGTTGCTCAAATGATTCCTGTTTCTGATCAAGTCTGGCAACCACGATCATAGACAGCATGCTTTCTTGTCACTGACTAGAAGCATGTGAATCATATGAAGAGCATCTTCTTCTTTTTTCTCTTTTATTTATTTATTTGTTTTCTTTACATCCCCTCCAGATCGCAACCTCCTCCCCTCTTTCCTCCCAGATTTACCCTTCTTCCCTGTCCTCCTTCCCCTCCTCCTCAGAAAAGAGAAGTTCTGCTCCCCTGTACCAACCCACCCCAACACATCAAGTCACATCAGGACTAAGCGCATTCTCTTCCATTGAGGCCAGACAAGGCAGTCCAGCTTAGGGGTAAGTGATCCAAAAGCAGGCAACTGCATCCATATCCGAGGTAGCCCCCAGTCATTGCTAGGGAAACCTCATGAAAACCAATCTGCCCATCAGCTACATATCTGTATAAGGCGTAAGTCCAGTGTATGCATGTTCTTTGCTTAGTGTGAAATTCATATTTTTGTGCTACTCTAACAAATACCTATAGATATGAATGGTGTTGTCCAAGAAACACATTTCAGCACGAGGACATAGAATACTGAACATTAATTTTACAGGTAGATAACATAATCGATTGTTTTACACAAAGGAGCACTGTCTAGTCAAACCAAATTCAGAAGATACTATTATCATATAAGTTGAAAGAGAAAGAGCATATATGTCAGGAAATTTACTTCTTCTCCTTAATACAAAATTCATTTAGCTAAGTAAATAGTATCCACTAATTCTCTGTGGTTCTTTGACTTTTCTATTTTGTAAGTTTTCCATGGAGACAAAACAGATGACACTGAAAGATTTCTGGACTAAGAAACTAGAAACTCAGATTCTGATCACAAATCTGGAATCCTACCAGACTATGCTTTCTAGGGTTTCCCCCATTTTGCATCATCTGGGAGCACAGAGGGAACTTAAGACCCATTCTAACATGGCTTACAGATGATTAAGGGCCAACTAAGAACACAGAATAAAAACCACATGCAGAGGTGAAAAGACAAGAGAACTGAGGTGTTGTAAGTCTGACCGCTAATGGAGTATAATCTGTTTTAGTGGCATTTAGGGAAAGGTAGAGGGATGACGCTGTCAGATAGAGCGGTTAAACATTAATCATGTTTAACATATATATTACACAGTTTGCTCCATTGTATTATGTATTTGCTCCATACCAATTCCAAAACACATAAACACGAACATGAATTGTAAATGAGCTGGTTTAGAAACAATGAGAAGTTGAAAAGGGTAGCAGTGTGACTCAGTTACCAGCCTTTGTACATGATAGAACAAGGCCTCCATCTCTGCACATAGTCTTTTTTCCTTTTCAGGACATAAGCTTGATTAAACTATCAAAGACAACTTTAAGATCATAAAGAAAAACTATACCAGGAACACCGAAGATATCAAGCATGGCAAGACTGAACGTCTGGCTAAGCCTAGTGCTCTCGCTCTGAGTCACTGTAATTTAACTTTTAGCACACATTGAAACTCATAGACTTGGGCTTTTACAAAGTGAGTCTTCACGTGACACTCAGGTTATGTGAAAATCATTTTGCAAGTGTTTGATATATCTTATCTTGAAGGCAGCATCTTTCTTTGGTCAGGTGGAAGCTGCACAGGTTTGGGACTGTGATGTTAATCTATAATTTTAAACTCAGAATACGGGTTTTATAAAACTCTTGAAAAAGTAGAGAGGTAATACTGGCAAAATCTAACCCTCAGTTTTTGTCATGACAATGGAATAATGAAAAGAGATGAACTGATGGTGATAAAAAGCTTTAAAAAAATTTTTAGTGCCATGTCAGTTTGAAGAGATATAGTAATGACAGATCTGAAGATTTAGTGTGAAATGAATTTCTCTATTATTTACCTATTTTTTCCTAGTACTTGGGGCTCAAGCACAGTCCTTACACAGGTCACACTTCTGAATTATATCCCCAGCCTCAAGTCTCTCTATTATTAATATTTGAAGTTATTAAAGCTTACAACAGGCTTAATGTATTAAGGATCATTGTAAATATATTTATGTACTTTATTTTTTAAATAATGTGTTGAACATGTTTTAGGCAAATCTGCAGAAATGTAGAGATATTTCCAGATTTTCTTTGTTTATGTTTGTTTATTTGTTTGTTTGTTTGTTTGAGGTTTATCCTATTTTGCCCAAATTAACCTTAAATCCACAAAATTAAGAAATCAACTCTTGAGTGGTTTGAATTATAAACATCTATTATTTCATTTTTCCAAAAATATTACTTTAAAGCTTCTGAAGTTGTATTAGCCAAGGATGCTTATTTGAGTCTCAACATGAAGAATTTCAAAAATTAAAACAGGAAAAGCTAATTTTCAGTGCTTTAGTTAATCAAAGACATTGATTAATTTAGATGTAGAGTAGAGTCTTTCAAAGGTTTCTACTGGGCAGAAACAGCCTTGTCTCCACAGCCATGGTCTAACCAGGAATACATAGGCAGATGTAAATGTCTTACATCTGATGAGATGTCCTTTTGCTGAGAAATCATTAGAAGCAGCACTTCTTCTGTGGTGACTGTCAAGCTATATGCAGAGAGAAATGGAACAAAAATAAAGCTTGTTTTAGCTGCATTATATCCCAGTTTCAGATCAAGAGAGCAAGAGAAATTCTTGCTAGCCAATTTAACTATAAAAACTCAGGGACCTTGCCAACTAAGTCTCCTTCAAAAGATACTGAGCATTTAAAGTACGAATGCTTGGGTTTTCTGATGCATCCAGCAATTGAGTTGTGCTCTGCATGGTTTTATGTCAACTTGATACAAACTAAAGTCAGCAAAAGCTTTCTGTACTCCCAATGACCAAAAATTAATTCAAAATCAAAACAATGCTAGGTCATTTCTAGCAGCACTCACCTTTGGTCCATTGTGCAACTCTGCTACGGTTGTCCTAAGCACACATATGCACACTTTTCACAGTATATATATTTATGGTTTATGATACCATCCAGTGATGCCTGCAATATCTCAGTTCATATTCTCCACTATTGTATGTCATGAGTTCAAGTGATTTTACTGTATTAGTTTTACTGCATCAGCACTTTTGTGCTCTCATAGAAACAGAATGGTTTAATTACAGAAAATAAAGATATTCAATGTTTTTATAATTTCCAACCAATTTTTTCCTCAGCATCTATCAAGTAATTATATATTTAAATTGTACTCTTGATTTTTTTAAGGTTTATTTTTATTTGTGTGTATGTGTGGGTTATGGACTGTATGCTACTTTTGTCCAAGCGCCAGCAGAGGTCAGAACAGGAACCTGGACCCCCTGGAACTGGAGTTGCAGGCAGTTATCAGACAAAATCAAAAGAAATTAAAAAAAAAATTTAAAATTTTATTGAATATTTAAGAGAACTTACTGCTCTTACCAAGGACCCAGGTTTGGTTCCCAGCAGATAAGGGAAAACCAAAGCCACCAGAAGTTCTAGTTTCAGAAAACCCAGTGTCTTATTTAATGCTCATTCAGGCTCCTCTATGCATAAACATAGCCACACAAGCACACACAGAAACAAGCAAATACATTCATCTTGAAAAATTATTGTTGAGGCACTGACTTTAGTTTCATTAAAAAGAAAGAGAGCAGGGGGCTTATGAAAATGTTTGGCAGGAAAATAGGAAAGGGAGAAATGTTATAATTATACTATGATCTCAAAAACAATATATTAAAAAAGAAAAAAATAAATGAATATTGACTTTGTTTTGGGAATTTCCAACATTTTCTGAGAAGATCCTAAACATATTTCTGCCATTTTATACTAAATAAATATTTATGCAAACTGCAAAGTTTCAGCTGAGACCCAGTCTTTCCTTCAGCTTTGATGCTGTTTTCTTTAGAGTCAGATGACAGCATCTTTATTCCAGGTAGTGAGGAAGGATGGAAGGGAGTGAACAAAGAGCAAGCAGAGCTGCACTATGACACTTCATTGCAAGATAAGAGTCATAGACTTTCACTCACAGCCTTGGCCAGCTCCAAGGCATCTGTGGGATAGGTTTTCTATTTTGCACAATTCCTTCCTGACTAAATATTTTATTACCTTAGCTTACATTGACAATCACTGTAACGATGTTAATTAATAAGCCAACAATAAATCACTAGCCTAACTCATTACTTTAAATATCATAAGCTATAAATAATTTTTTTCAAAATAAATTAGGTTAGAGGCATGCCTCTGGGTATTTAAATGATTGAATAATCTTACAGGACTATTAGCTACAAGGCATATGAATATTAAGTGACAGCTTTTTAAAATAATTATTTCTATTTTAGAACTATTTTTCAATAATTTTTGGCAATAATTAGGAAGCAGAATCAGCTTCCTGTTATGCATAAACTCAAAGGCATTATGTCTGCAGAAGATAACTTCACACTTCTCTTTCTAGACAAGAAACATATCAAGTGCATAAAGTGTAGTTTAAATACCGCTAATGCAGTGATTTTTCTCAGTTATCAAGTAATCCAAACACATTATTATTTTTCTATATTTTTGCTTCAGGACATTTGCAGCAAACACCCTGTCATTGAGGGAATTTAAATACATTTTAAAAGGCATAATAACAAATTAAATATTAATTTTCATTTTCTAAGAAAGTTAGTGATTAATCTAAAACTAGGGTAAAAGACAAGCACTCAAGCTCCGTTTGGGAAACGGTAATGATGTTGAAAGACAGGTATTACAGTTTAAATTAGTGGTTACTTGTAAAAGACTCTAGTAATTGGTAGTGGGCTGCTGTTATAATTAAATTCCTAAACTTTGTGTTGGAATGAAGAACCTTGAAGGAAGGGTGAGTAGACTTGAAGGAAAACCTACAGAGAATCTCGGGGAAGTGTTTCCTGCACTAGCTGAGGATCTGAGTTAATTCCCAGCACAGCCCTCATCCAGAGTGATGAAATGGGATAGTTCTCCCCTGATGACTCTTTCCCTGGAAGAATCTGTCAAATCTCACTAAAATGTGCACATGAATTTGAGACTTAGGAGGGCTGTAAGCTCGTTCTGGGGGTGGGACTGCCAGAATGTCGTCATTTTAGCAGCTCAGCTTACCTTTTAGATGAGGCTTCTGTTTCTACGTTTCATCCAGAAGCCGTGTAGATAAAGCTGTATTTGCCTCGCATCTTTCTTTTTAAGTCTTCCATCACTTTTCATTGGTTATGGCAACCTTTGTGACACTTTGTGGCTATTCTCTTTTTTTCTTTTAGGGATTTAGTCTTTTTTTTTTTTTATAATCTTTGTTAGACCACTTTTTGCCATCAGGGAAGATTCTTGTCAGTCATCTTGCTGGAAATCCTTTCTTTCTTTTGAAACCAAGTACGACTTTACTGATTTAGATTCCCAAAATGCTTCTAACTCCTCACGATACTAATGTAAAGATCAATAAACTTTAGAAACTATTAGTTTATGAACACAGTTTAAGATAGGTTATAGCACCTCACCATATTCTCCTAGTGTGGAGGGAATGAGGTAGGATTTCTAGTGAACCAAAGTTGTTTCAAATATATTGAAGCCCCTGAAATAAAGGAAAATTCAGGATTGTATAATTGTACATTGCGAAGTCCTCAGAAAGACTCATAAAGTCATTTTACCAATGCTCAAATAAATGGTCCTTTAATATCTTCATAGTTTGCCTTAAATCTTAAATTGTTATGCAACAGAACTCTTCCTGGATACCTGGGTACCAAATGCTTAGCTTGGGCAAAGCCTGGTTGTACACACCTCTAATCAAAGCACTTGGAAAGTGAGTTAGAAGAATCATGAGTGCTAGGTCAACTAAGACTATACAGTGAGTTATAGTCTAACTAGAACTGTAAGAACAAGAGAAGGAGAGAGGAAGGGAGGGAAGGAAAGCAAGTGTGTGGGGAAAATAGAGGAAGGGAAGAAATAGGCCAAGAATATTACCAAGTTGCAAATACACTTTCTTACAGGAAGAGTGCAAAGACTCAAAGAATATGAACAATTCCTCATATGGCAAAACTGAGAGCCATAAAAAAAAAAAATCATTCCAGGTTATAGAACCACCTTGAGGAAGGAATGAACCTATACTCAAACTATATTTCAGAAATATACTAGGTAATTCTATCCAGCTTGTTTTCCACTGTTGATGGGAGTGCCTATTGTGACCCTGCTTTGGTTGACTTCATTTCAGTTGCATGTAAGCTGTCCTTTCTGTTGAAAAATTTTCATGAGAATCCCAACATCTGAAGAGTCAAGTATGCACATGAACTAGATTTAGATAATGAAATCATGAGCTTCAAGTCTAAGATCAGCCCCAGGATTAATTTCAATCTCGGAAGGGAGAGGGAAAAACAGGCTGGAATAATGAGAGAGAAGACACAAATGATTGAAAATACTTTTATATCCCTCCCACTGTAAGATGACACATGATCACTCAGCTTCTCATGAGTATGACAGTGCTACTAAGGCCTCAGGCCTTAGGAATCTGCTGGCATCTGCTCCTTCTTATGAAACACTCCCTGTTTCTTGAAGTGCTGAGTCACCTTGTAAAAACTCAGACTTCCTTGTTCTCATAAGGGAAGAAAATGAGGAAGGAAAAAGGAAAGGAGTAATGAAAGGAGAAATGAAAATAGAGAAATCAAAATGGGTAAGAAGGGAAATGGAAGAAGGACAACATTCAGTCTGCAATACCAGGTTCCCAGAGAAGTTACACAGAGAAGCAGGTACTCAGAGAAGTTACCACTACTGTTATTTGCCCCTGAGTCCTAATTCAGGAAGCTGAGAAATTAAAACTAAACAAAAAAATCAGATGATTGTTACAGTCTCTAAGCACTGAGATTTGGAGCATTATTTTACAGTAATATATAAATAAATTCAACAGATGGTGTCTAAGGGTATTTGCCTGTCCCTATTTTTATGGATATGCAGAAGCTGAACATGAACAGTTAACACACTGGCTCAGAAGCAAAATTTCACAAACAGCTTTATGTCTGGGTTATTAGATGGTCTACATGCATAATCATGAGGTAATCCAAGCAGTGTTTTGAAGTGTTGATGAATACATTCAGAAATTTGATAGATAAAAAAGAAAAATTAAACCTATAAAGCATAGGAGATATTTTTCAGGGCATTAAAGTTAAGATTAACCAACATAGAAACTGGAAGCTGCTTTGCATGGGGAAAGACAATTACCAATGTTTCCCAGCTACCAACCCTGTGACCTATAACAGTGATTTACCTGCAAGATATACTGGTATAATAGTGCCAAAGATATTATGGGAGTAACCAGCCACATTTTTTAATTTCATGAGATGGAACCTATAATTGACACTGCCAAAGTGGCTAAGATATGAGAATAGAGAAGTCATGGGCCCAGGGAAAAATTGTGTACAATCATATACTCTCTTATGAAGGAACATAAGAATAAAATGGCCCCTAATGACATACTGCTGTACTCTAAGATCAATGCCTCTCTCAGTCTTCATCAGAGAAGCTTCTTCTTGCAGTGGGTGGGAAATAATAAAAAGACTCACAATGGACGATGTTCAGAGAATAATAGTTTTGGAACCCTCAGTACTAAATGAGATCTTTCCATCAAAGTTATTCCCCTAAGTCTCAGGAATCTAGGTGGAAGAGGAGGTAGAAAGATTGTAACAGCCAGAGGTGATGATGACTCCAAGGAAACAGTATCTTCAGGACACAACAGAATTCATGTGCATATGAATTCACTCAGTACTAAACGGAAAGTTAAAAAAAAAAAATCCTCCCCTCAGGGCTCAGGGATCTAGGCAAAAGAGGAAGCTGAAGGGTTGTAGGAACCAGAGGTGTTGAATGTCTCCTAAGAAACAGTGTGTTCCAAACACAACAGGATTAATGCTCACAGGAACTCATGGAAACTATAGCAGAATTCACAAGTCCTACACAGGCTCAAACCAGACAGTTCCAGCACTGAGTGGGTGGGGTGAACACAGCCTCCCCTGCTGGTTCAAGAAGCTATATGCAATTTATACCTATGGAAATAAAAAGTAAATAAATTTCCTCCAAGGAAGTTACACTAGGTATAATACATTCCTCAGGACAGGCCTCATGTCCAGGAGCAGCTGACCAACACAAAATGAACTCAGTGGTATATTGTAAATACTTGGTCTCGTTTTGTTTTGTTTGGAAGTTATTTATTTATTTATTTCTCTTACTGGTTTCTTTTTTTTTTTTTTTTTGAATGTTTATTTGATTTCTGTTTGTAGAGTTTTGTTTTTGTTTTTGTTTCTTACTGTATGTGTATTTCTTGTTTTCTTTTGTTTATTGTTTTATTTTTATTTTTGATAGTTTGTTTTAAAGACGGAGAAAAATACATGTTCCGTAGATAGAGAAGAGAGGATAATCTGTGGGGAACTGGGGGAGGGGAAACAATCTAATACAGTATATGAAAAAATGTTTTCAATAAAAGAGTAGAATAAAAAAAGTACCTACATTGGCTAATTTTTTTTTTTTTTTTTTTTTTTTTTTTTTTTTTTTGTCAACTTGACACAAGATACCGTCATCAGAGAAGAGAGCCTCAACTGAGAAAATGCTTCCATTGGATCCAGCTTTAGGTAATTTTCTTAATTAGTGATTGAAGGGGCATGGCTCAGCCCTTGTGAGTGGTGCCATCCCAGGGTTGGTAGTTCTATAAGAAAGCAAGCTCATCAACCCATGGAGAGCAAGTCAGTAAGCAGCACCCCTTCATGGCTTCTGAACCAGCTCCTTCCTCCTGGTTCCAATCCTGCTTGAGTTCTGCCTGATTTCCTTTGATGATGAGCTGTGATGCAGAAGTGTTAATAAGGTAACCTGAATAAAACCTTTTCTCCTCAAGTTGGCTCATTCATGGTGTTTCATCGCAGCACTAGAACCCTAGGAGGGTGTCTCAAAAAATGGAGATGAAGTGTTGTTATAAATTCTGAACAAAACAAATACATGTGTTAAAAACTTCCGAATTCATGAACACCACAGGGAGCAAACAAATGAGGCAGATTTGGGAATATGTTCTGCAAGCTTCGGGGAACTCAGAGTGGGTTGTTTTGAGTTTTTGGCTTTTAACTGGAAGACAGGCCGAGTTCATGCCAAGTTACATGGTAAACTTGTAAATAGAGGAATAGAACAAATGCATGCCAAATGTTGCTCCAGAAGACTCGGGTTTTAAATAGGAAGAGAAAAGCAAAACAGATGTTCCCAAAGTACATAGTTTGTTCAGGGACTCACGCATCAGAAGATGATTTTAGTAGAGATTTGGGCTAGAGATAAAAACCATATTTGCCACAGGTTCCTCACTGTCGGATGTCCTCAGGTATCTGAAGCCAGTGTTCGGAATATGAACCGAATATGAGTCTAGCTGAGAGTAGAGCAGAACTGTACAGACTCGGCTCCAGGAGGGAGAATCACAAGTAGAATACATGATTAAGTATGAGTGTACCAGTCTTGTAAAAATTTTTATAGTGTAGATAAACATCAGGCGGGTAATAGGCCTATAGCTAACAAGTATACAGTTTAACCTTTGATGATTATTATTAATTTAGTCATAGGGGAGTATAGGTATTTCTTGTTGCTGTGATGAATTACCTGACAAAAGAAACTTAAGAAAGCCAGGGTTTCTTTTGACTTACAGCTAAGATGTACAGTCTATCATGGCTGGGAAACCATAGGGTAAAAGTTGCTCTCACTGTGCTACTGGGAACATCTTGCATGTGGTCACATTCCATCCGGTCTGGAAGCACACAGAAGCAGATTTTGCCGCTCGGCTCACTCTCTCCTTTTTTTCCTCTTCACCCAGTCCAGACCTTAGCCTGAGAGATGGTGCCACTCACTTTCAGTGGGTCTTCTCCCCGCAGTTAATTCTCTCCACAAACAGCTCCTCCAATTTGACAGTTGTGTATCTGCTGGTTCATTCAAAATTTAGTCAAGCTGACAATGAGATAAGCTATTACAAGCCCATCTCTGGCCAACTTGGCAAAGAAATATCATGTTTGAACCATGTAAATTATAGCGTAGAGGTAGATATGATTTATTAAAAAAACTTACAATGGAAAATGAAGCATCTTTTAATAACTTTGAAAATGGAGTCTGTTTTATTATAATTTCTGATACAGCATATACAAAGGTTTACAAACACAGTACATAACTGTGTGCAAAAACAGCGGACAAAAGAATATTCTCTTTTATAAATGTGAATTTGCTATTATAACTAAAACTCCCTATTACTCTTTCTTTTATTTTTAGAGAGGGTTTCACAATATAGTCACTGATAGTCTAGAACTCACTATGTAGACCAGGATGGCCTCTGACTCACCAAGAGCCATCTGCTTCTGCCTTAGCTGCTGAGACTAAAAATATATACCACTATGCCTTTGCTTATTGTGAATATTGGCTTTAAAAATTTTAACAACTAAGATGAAAAATAAATTAATGCTATCAACTGGTCAAACTATTTGGCTATCACATTTGTTGAACATTATAAAAATAAAACAAGTTTCAATTGTGACTAAGGATATTGAGTGACATTTTACTTCCAATATGTGATATTCTGTCTTCATAATTTTAAACACTGTCAAAAAAAAAATCAGACTATGAAGAATCACATCACTCTTGTTTGGACTGGATCTACCATGTTTTCGGGGTTTCCATCAAACATATCATGTAAGTATATTGTGCTTAGATTATTGTTGTGCATATATTATCATACTTCTATTTATATAGTTGCGATATATAAGTCTGCATTCTCCCAGAGCTGTATAATGTATGCAAATAAAGAGACACACATAGGCTTTTCATTAAAGACAATTAGGGCTAACTCATTATAACTCATTGGTAGATCAATTGCCTAGCAGGAAATAAGCACTGAGTTCTATCTCCAGTTACACACACACACACACACACACACACACACACACACACACACACACACGCACACACACGCACACAAACAAACACACTCACTCAGTGGAATAAAGAATTTGTATCAGATTATCAGTATTTGATTTTTGCCTTCATAATTTTTCAATCCAGCAATTGACATAACTTATCCATCTCTTAATTTCTTGAGTAAAAAAAAAAAATCTGGGTGGCAAAACATACTCTTTATTAGCCACACCATCTACATAGTTCTATTCATTGCCATCATCTTGGCAATACACGGTAGGAAAGGAGAGTGAGAACTGTGATAGAACCTGTAGCTTTAAAGGTGCAAAAAACATTGGAAGTCACGTTACTAATATAGACAGGGACATGTATTGCATTCGCCTGATGTATGAATTATTTTTTTCTTCCAAAATGGTTTCTCTGTGCAGCCTTGGCTGTCGTGGGCTCACTTTGTAGACCAGGCTGTCCTTGAAGTCATAGAGATCCTTCTGCCTCTGCCTCTGCCTCTGCCTCTGCCTCTGCCTCTGCCTCTGC